>NC_045436.1:49537667-49576204 GCF_002776525.5 Piliocolobus tephrosceles
TGTGTGTGTGTGTGTGTGTGTGTGTGTGTGTGTGTGTGTGTGTGTGTGTCGTTTAAAAAGAAAACTAACAATATTTTTTCCACGTTATTTTTCAAAAGGGGACTACTGTAGGATGCAGGGAAATAGGGTAAGATTGTATTTTAATGCCAGCTTGATTCTCAATCCCTCTTCCTTCGCCTGTTTCCCAAATGTTACCCTCAGGAAGGGCACCAATGAAGAGACAGAAAGGTGGCCTCGGGAAAGAGCTGTGAATTTTGAGGGGGTGACTGCCTTCACTGAACACCTGTATCTCCTCCTTTTCATCATCTGCTTCTCCTCTTTTTACTTAGCAGTGAGGAATTCCCAAATATCTATGAAGTGCCCCTCAGAGAAAAAAAAAAAAGAGCCTCTCTTTTCCATTGTTGCTGTGTTGTTGCTTCTAATATTAGGACTTTTTTCGATTTTGATCCTCACTTTAAGTATAATTAAATTGTTAAAAACGGTATGAATATTCTTTTATTTACCAGAATATATCTGTGTCTATATGTATATCCATGCTCATGTCTATATCCCTCCGATAGATCTTTATTCTTCATGTCTCTTTCTCAATTCTTGATGTAGCCTCAGCTTATATCCAGGAGGGCTAGTGCACTTGATTCGTGGGAAGTCAGGAACACCGTATCGTAGTCATTCAAGAAGACGCAGTGTTGTGAACACTTTTTCCTTTCATGATGGGTATTTTTGTCATTCTTAAAGCCTGTTAACCAAAGACTTCTCATTGATGTAAAAAAATTTTGTTAAAATAATGCTGGACTCCAATTTAGTGACAATAATGTTAGCACTCTTAGTCTGTGAGTAACTGATCACTAGCCCACACCTCTGGTTACTGTGAAGATCCATTGGTAGTCGTCAGGCATTGGTCAGGAACACATAAGATAGTAAAAGGCTTTTCTGTGGCTAACAGATTCATCTACATGAGTGGTAAGCCCATCCTATTAATAATCCTGTCAAACTAGAGACAAACCAAGTGAATGCAAATGCATCTTAGGAAAGGCAAAGGCGGGGACATATTCTGCCTGTTTTACCTTTGATGAGCTGACTCCACCATTTTTCTAACATGAAAAATCCTTGCATGTTTCTAGTTCCTAACATCTGGAGAATGGCAGGGGGTGTGCTGCGCCGTGTTCTGCATGTGTTATAACCTAACGCGTTCATCGTAAGTGGGGTGCTGGGTTAAAATGAATTTGAAGAAAAGTTCAAAAAATTGGAAGACTTTAAAAGATTCATTTTCGAAGAGTTAACAGGTACACATGATACATATTTCAAATGGTATGAAAGTGAATACGGTGAAAGCAAGGAGGAAGAGTTGATTGGAAGCAATTTTTTCTTGGTTTGTTTCAAGCAGTTATTTTTTCATGTTGACTGCACTGCCAAAATCATTTGCGTTCGAGGTGGTGGGTGAGTGGTGGTGGCTTTTTGTTTGCTTGGTTTTGGCTTTTGCTGATGGAAAAAGACATAAGTATAGTTATGATGCAAATGTTTTTCTTCAACTTAATTATGTTTCTTGGCCAGATAGTTTTTCACCAGTGCCCTCCCTTCCCCCAGTCCGGTGAGCTGTAGCCTTCTGTGCTTTTGTGTTCTTAAAAGAACCTCAGTGGAGCTGGCAGTGGTGGTGTGTGCCTATAGTCCCAGCTACATGGGAGGATCCCTTGAGCCCAGGGGTTCTTGGCTAGCCGGGACAACATAGCAAGACTCTCTTTTCTCTAAAAATAAAATAAAAAAGAACCTCACTGGTAATAAGCAGGTGTACTTGTGACTAAAAATATAAAAAACACAGTTTAATAAAGAATCTCAGAGAGATTAAAAATAGAATAAAGAAATGATAGAAACAGTTATATATGTTACGTTGCAAAAAGCACACCTTTGTTACAACGTTTTGGCTAAAATTGCAGTTTTCTCATTCCGTTGTCTTTTTTAACTTAAGACAGCTTTGAAGCAAAGCAGTTCAGATATAGCAGAGGACGTGAAGATATTAAGCTGCCATTATTCTCAAAGGCAGTTGCAGGGAACGTTTTAAAACACGGTGATGTTTTAGTCTTTTCTGCAGATTGTAATGGCCACAGAGGCTGCCTGAGCCATGCTTTATACTTATGGAAGGAAGAGCTTATAATAGCAGGAAAAAACACAAACGGAAGCGTTCAGCTCTTAAGTTCATACAGAATTCCAAACTTTCAGTATGTTTGTGTCATGAAAATCCAAATGGCTTATAAGATTCTGTGGTAATTACACAGATCATGAGACTGTCATTAAAAAAATAAAAAACTAACAGGGAGTTATTTTGGGTTTATAAAAACACTCATGGACTTCTACTTTTCAGTAACAAAGTGAAAGCAATTTAAGAGACAAGCTGTCTTGGAATGGTAGAATACTTTTACCCCTGCTAGATTTTTGTAATTTAATTATTAAAACAACAATGTTTTGTGTCTTTGGGGTCACTTGCTGTTATGTACTGGAGCAGACTTGTGATTATGTACATTTCTTCCTAATTTTATATTCACTAAAGCCAAGTTGGTACTTGAAATTGGCCATGCTGGGAGTATTTACACCATCAAAATTGACCAAAGGTACATAACAAGACTTCTCTTTCTTTTTTTACTTTTCCTGGAGAGCTGGTTGTTAGCTATTTGCCAGCATACCACTGGATTGAAAGCCTAATTGAGTTGCATTAATCAAGATATGGACGAAATCTAAAATAAGTAGAAGTACATCTCGTGTATCAATAAAACATAAAATCAAATTATAAATAAATAAATAAATAAATAAAGTAAAAGAATCATTGTTTGGAATTCAAACATTGTATAAAGGGGCAAAAAACCTGGTGGAGAACTAGACGTGGCATTTGTGGCATTTACCACAAATTGTAAAAAATTATGGTTTTTTAAAAAATTTTTGTTTTTATTTATTCTAAAAATAAATGGACACATGTGCAGAAAGTACAGGTTTATTACATAGGTATACGTGGGCCATGGTGATTTGCTGCACTTATGGACCCGTCCTCTTAAGTTCCCTCCCCTCACCTGCCACCCCCCAACAGGCCCTGGTGTGTGTTGTTTCCCTCTTTGTGTCTGTGTGTTCTCATTGTTCAACTCGCACTTACGAGTGAGAACATGTGGTGTTTGGTTTTCTGTTTCTGTGCTGATTTGCTGAGGATGATGGCTTCCAGCTTCATCCATGCCCCTGCAAAGGACATGATCTCATTCCTTTTTATGATTGCATAGTATCCCATGGTGTATATGTACCACATTTTCTTTATCCAGTCTATCATTGATGGGCATTTGGATTGGTTCCATGTCTTTGCTATTGTACATAGTGCTGCAATAAACATATGTGTGCATGTGTCTTCATAGAAGAATGATTTACATTCCTTTGGGTATATACTCAGCAATGGTATTGCTGGGTCAAATGGTATTTTTAAAAATATGTTTTTCAGTGGGTATGGTGGCTCATGCCTGTAAAAATATGTTTTTCAGTTATTCAAAGTCATTCATGACCTAGTCTTAACATTTTGGATGGAGTGAAATAAATCATATTGTTGTCAAGTGAATGTCAGCCATATGGCAGGGTTGTCTCCTGTGGAACGTAGCCATCATCATCTCTTAAAATGACAGAGTACCTCCGGGAGGCTCTTAAGAGTTACGTGACATTTCTTCCTTAACCTCAAAATATTACTAGTTCTAGTTGCTAATATTGTACAGATACAGAATTTGAGGTATGAGGAAACATACAGTCCAAATAATAAATAAAGATCAGATCACTGCTTTTACAATTGTCTCCAATGCCTCCCTATCATGGCTGGGGCACTTTGAACAAGAATAGTTACTTCTATTATTGGGATTCTCTGAGCTAATAGTCTGACCCAAGGTATAATGCCATTTTACCAGTGCATTTCGAAAATTTGACACAAGGGATTATTGGCCAAGGAAAATAGAAAGTGAATATCTGTTTATTGGCAACTGCTTCATACCAATGTTTCATTGTCGACCACGTAGACAAGATACCATGGTTCTACTTCTGGCCAATTGCACTTACTTAATTACTAGTTCTTGTACCCTTGCTACTCAAACTATGGTCTGTGGACCAGTAGCTTTGGCATCAAATGGGAGCTTTCTACAAACACAATCTTGGGGACCATTCTAGACCTCCCAAATCAAAATGTGTTATTTCACAAGATCCCTAGGAGATTTGTCTGTATGTGTATTTATTTAGTTAGTTAAGACAAAGGGGTCTCACTATGTTGCTCAGGATAGTCTTGAACTCATGGCCTCAGGCTATCCTCCTGCCTTAGCCTCCTGAGTAGCTGGGACTACAGAGATGAGCCACTGCACCCAACTTGTATGCACATTAAAGTTTGAGAAACCTTGCCTCACCTCTTCACTAACTTCATTCCCAAAATGATTTGAAGAGGTCTTCCTTCCAGGGATGTTAAAAGAAATGGTGGGTTTCAAACACAGAAAAATAAACTTGAAGTTTGGATGAATGGTAAAAAAAAAAATCAGTTTTATTCATGGTTATTGCCGTTCCCTTCACCTAGCTGTAGTCTCCATTACAAACTTATTTGCAGTGGTGAAAAAAAGAAGCACCAAGGCATTCCCCCATGTAACAAGAGAAGTTAACCTGGAATTTCCAGAGGGAACCATATTTTCTGAAGCAATTGACTACTTCCAAAAGCTTGCTTTTACATGGTATGCTGCTGCAGTTGAAGCCTCACTTTCAACAGCCGCTCTCTCTCTCTCATTCCTCTCTTCCTCTCTTTTTCTTGGTTTTTAAAAATTAAAGTTTGAATTTTAGAACAGTTTTAGATTTACAGAGAAGTTGCAAAGATAGCACAGAGAGTTCTCATATACCCTATCCCTATTTTTCTTGCTTTTTGACCGGAGTTGTATTTCTACTTTTCCTAGATTGGCAGAGTTTCCTGGCTAAGAAAGCAAAGTTACAGCACCTAACACAAATAGTATTTGATTAAGGCTAATTACAGTGCTGTCACATAAAAAGGGGAGAAAAGAAAGCTGGGTTTTTCTACCAGCAATGAAATAACCTGCTGTCTATCTACTGACTTAATAGCTTTAATTGCCAGAACATAATCAAGATCTGGTGAATTTGTGTGAACGTATCAGCAGGCACCAAATATTTCAATGAGATCAAGTTGTCTAACTAGTTATGCTCTAACTTGAGCTGAAACAGTTCTGACAAAGTGAGTTTTGTAGGCTAAATGGCAACACCTATTGAGAAAGGCCCACTGATGTGATGAGTTGATTTATTAACTCTCCGGACAGAGAAAGTTTTAGGTTTAACATCACCGCTTTAGATAAGCCATAACCCTCTAAAGTGTCTGACTTTTTTTTTTTTTTTTTAAACAAGGTCTCACCCTGTTGCCCAGGCTGGAATGCAGTGGCATGATCTTGGCTCACTGCAGCCTTGACCTCCTGGGCTCAAGCAATCCTCCCACCTGAGCCTCCAGCCTCTCAAGTAGCTGGGACAACAGGCACATGCCACCACGCCCACCTAATTTTCTGTATTTTTTATAGAGACAGAGTTTTGCCATCTTTCCCAGGCTGATCTCGAAGTCCTGAGCTCAAGTGATCCACCAGCCTCAATCTCCCAAAGTGTTGGGATTACAAGTGTGAGCCACTGTGCCAGGCTTTGTGTCTTAGTTCTTATGATGCATTAACTTAGGAATGAATTTACACTTTGTTTGGAGACTCATTTTACTACCTGTTTATTGAAAACTTTTTTCCAAAGAGTGACATAACCAAATATGGCATTTCCTTTAACAAACTTTGTAAATACTCTTCAGATCATCAGTAAGGAAGTCACACGTGAAAACAGCCGTTCCTCTACATTTTATTATATTCTACTTTCTGGCTCATAGGAATGTGGAACTAGAAATCCAGGCACATCTAAAACAGTCTGTCCCCAGGAAGTGAATCTAACAAATGACTTCCAAAAAGGGGGGCCCACAACAGGCTCATTGTGGGACCTTGTGAGGATGATGGAATTGACTGGGTCCTCCCCCATTCTGTTTCAACTCCAGGATAATCTAATGGAAGGTGTTTGTGGGTAGTCAAGTGTGTATACCCTTGAGCTTTTTGAAAACATCTGGTGTTCAGGTGAAAACACCCCTTTTTGTGGAAAAGTAGGAATAATTTGTTCTCTGTTTCGTGATCATTGAATTCCTCAAAGGAGTTCAAACTCTTAACAAACAAAAGCATCCAGTCAAAATAGTCTCAAAAGAAGATAACTGCAGGTGATGGTTTTAGTAGCTTTGAGAAACAGGCAAAATCGCAGAGGCAAGAAGAAAATGGAGCTTAGAGCCCCACGTTCTTCCCCCAGAGAGGCCACCTCTTCAGGGAGGATGGCTAGTGCTTCTTCGCTGGTAGTGCAGTCGAGAGGTATCGTTACCTGCAAACCCAGATCTGTTGCTTGACTGGACCCAGGGACGTAAGCACATCTGAGAAGGCTCCATGCGCCCAACAGAGATATCTCCTGTGTCTGACTTGAGGCTGACTGACACCTGTGGTTCCTTTTGAAATCAAGTCACCTGGGTTACTGTGGACAGAGGCTTGAGGGAAAGGACTTGGGCTAAAGAACGTTCTCCTCTTTTTTTTTTTTTTTCTCTTCCTCCTTTCTTGGCCAGGATTATCCTGACCTATTTACCACCAGGATTTCCTCACAGGTCCAAACTTAAGCAGAGGCGTCTAGGAGGCAGCTGTGGGACTCCACTCTTTCTGCTGATTTTCAGATGTGCAGAAAAGCTGAGGATGTCAGGAGGACCCTGGGAAGTAACCGAAGTCTGGGGATTTTGCTTTTCAAGTTCCTGCTGTTAATTTTTCCCCCCATTTTCCTTTGCCTCATCTACTAACTCTTTGAGGCTTAAGAGACCCAAAGAGAAGTTTGTCCTAATTTTAAACTTGCCTCTGTGGCTGCCCTGTAATTTTCATTCCACAGCCTAAATTGGAACGTGTCTCCATAGGTTGGGCTCAGAACATCTCTTTCTGTGAAGCTTTACCAAGCTACCCTTGGTATAGCAGAGGAGCTCCAGCATACAATCCAGGATTCTGTTTTTGTCTGAAGACCACCATGGGAAGAGCTTTGTCCAATTTTAAAAGGTAGTGAGGGAGAAGGGGCAAATGCAACGCCGAAGCCAATTATCTTTTAAAACAGACACATTTCAGCAGAGTGCACAGGACAGAATGTTCATATTCCTTCTTTGACACAATTAAATTTGAGAATTTTCTATTGAAATGATCAAAGCAAGATTCTTATTCTCTGTGTACTTCCAAGATTCAAGCTATGTCCTTTGTCACGAAGATCATGTAACTCCCTCATTTTCTGTAAAACCCAGCTCCGTATCTTCCTCCGCCAGTGTAGAGTTTTTGGAGTGACCTCAAACCATCATAAGCTTTCCTTTCCTCTGAATTTCTAGGACAAGCATGTACTTGGATCTCTGTGGTTCTCTCCAACTAAATCATAGTCTCTGCTTTTCAATTTGTCTGTGTCTATGACATGCCAGGCACAGGGTAGGGTATAGAGCATGATCCTAGTGAATAGTTTTTTAATTAATGAATTCATTGTTATCTCCTATAATGATCTAAAAGTCAAGAATTTCCTTACCCTTTTAATCATGGGTACTAATGACCTTAAAAAGTTCTACTTGCATTAGAAAAATTGAATATTTATACTTGTTTTACATAAATCTGCCCCTCAAACAAAAGATACATTTATATTTCACTAGCAGCATGGAAGAAATCAGCAGTCATGATCCTAGATAGTTCTTTCCTCAATACCATCAATGTTTTCCCAGATTAGTCCACTATAGGTAAGCTGTTCACTTCCTTCAGGACCCAGAGTGCCGGAAACTGCAATACCTGCCAATCACTGAGGCGGAAAAGGCTCACACGCTCATTAAAACTGCAGCTGGCCAGTTTTTGGTTTTTGCGTTTTTTTTTTTTTTTTAATTCCATGAGCACACCTGAAATCTCACCTTGATAGCAGCCTTCTTTCCTGCCATAGAGCAGTACCCATTATGAAGCAGATATGTCCTGAAGCCTTTCCAAGGCGTTTTAAGAACTATTGTGCTATGGAAGCCTCAGAATAAGGATTTCTGCCTGAAAGCCCCCATAGTCTGAAATTCATGGATGCAGAATCAAGACAGTCAGGAAAGGTCTACGCTCCATTGCCTGTTCCTTGAACGCACTGATCTATGGGCTACCTAGTTTCTACAGGTAGACGTCAAGAACTGTGAGAGCTCTGAGATTTTACCCCACTTACAAGCTACTCAGTTAATGGCCTTTCTTCATCTAGGAGATTTCATTAAAATGCTTTAGTTCTTTCTCCAGAAAAGATATATCAGTTAAACTAATGTGGTTGATGAGAGCAGGTGGTTATAGTCTGGTGACCAAAAGACCAAGCTCTTTGATTCAGTCTCGACACAGACTAGTGAGCTCCACCTAGAAAAAATGGTCTCAGAACTGCAAATCCCAGCCCTCACCCAGGATAGCCATTTTACAAAAGTACTCCACTGGTGGCAAGAAAAATCAACAAAGAACAATGGATGTGCTGGCAAGAGTCCAAGACTATTGCAAGAATAACAATGCAAGCACAAGCTCTACAAAGTAATTAGTATCATTGTCCTATGTGTGAAGGACAATAGAGTATTATTATCATTTTGGTCCTGATATTAGTTTTCCAAAGGCCTGAAAAAGGATAAGTACTTCAGACTCATTAAAACAAAATGGGGGTGGAGTTCTATGGGCTACAGACATAGCTCACAATTCAAGACCTGAATGTGAAGACAGACATCAATCTGGCTCTGGTTTCTTGCATAAGTGACTCCCTTGACATGCCCCAAATTTACCAGATCTGCTTCTTCTAGCGATCACTAATGTCTTGCTTCAATGCCACCTCTCTCGTGGAGCATTTCCCAGTCTTCCCCTGGCAGAAGTCTATTCCTCCTCTGAGTAGGGTTTGGGCTCTGGCAGTTGTAACTGTACACCTAACCTTTTAACTTTATGAGTGCACACTATCTGTCTCATATTTCCTGCTAGACTGTGAATTCTTGAGAATAGAAACTCTGCCATATTCATGTAGGTATCCTCCATATTCATGTAGGTATTCTCCACATTGTATTTCGAACTTAGGTTACACCCAATAAATATTTATTGAAAGAATAAATGAATGAATGGTGACAGAATACAGAGAGAGGTACAGCATCTCTGGAATGTCAGCAGGAGTACCTCATGTAAGCATTCTCCACAGAAGATGGTCCACATGAAACACCCAGCAAGGAGGGTAGCCAGAAACACAAAAAGAGGAAATGGATAAATGAAGACATTCAAAAATAAAGAGTGATAACGTCATTAGACTCCACTGTGTCCAGTTCAGCTCATAAAATCCTTTATCTTCATTTTATTTTTGTTATCAAGGATGGGTATTGTTTGTGGAATTCACTCAGGAAAACTTAGTAATTTTCCAACATAGTTAATATTCAGATATGAAAAATCTCTTACAGTTTAAACGGTGAATAGATGCTAATTTATACATATATACTTATGCTCAGAATGCCTAATTAATGATCTTCCGTGTCAGTCACGGATATGTTAATGAGCTTCTTTTGCTCCTGTGTCATAATTGCATTGCTCCTATCTAGCTTAAGGTTGGGGGAACATTTGAGCTGTGGACTAGCAAATGATGCAAAATAATAACGAAACAACTGATAATCATTTGGTGATTCATAAGTTTTGGAAATGTGGAAGTATATGATCATAATAATTTAGGGTGAGAAGATGTAAAGACAGCCAAAGAAAAAGCAGTTGACTGCTTTCATAGTAACTCTCCATTTGTTGAGTATAAAAAGATTTGCTTGATGTGCAGGACTCTGTTTGGTCCAAACACTGGATTCACCAACTTTCTAACACTGTAAACACTAAGGCTCTGTGATAAAGGGAACTCTACCAACAGGCATTATCCTGTATTTAGATGGGTTGTTTCTCTCAGGACCCAGAAGTGCCAGCTTCTCACTACTTCCCGTGGTCTTTGTTTCCTCTGCCTTCTTAATATATTTTGTTTTCTTCCCCAAACTCATGCTTATTTTCAGCCACAAACTTTCCCACTTTAGTCTAGCAGAGTCTGGTTGGATTTGATTCCTAACTTGCTGCATTTTGGCTTTGTGACTTTGGGCAAATTAATCAACCTCTCTGAGCCTCTGCTTCTTCACCTGTAAAATGGAGTAAGACTGCCAATCATGTTAGAATAGGCATCAGAATTAAGAGAGTTAATGTGGCTAAAGCCCATTACAAGGTATCTAGTAAGTAATAGAATCGCTCCCATTTTCCTTCCCTTTTTCTGTTTCTTCCTTAGAAATGGAGTGGTTAAGTCCACAGCATCTGAAAGTAGACTGGGCCTAACTCCTTTTTCTGCCATATTCCAGCTGTGTGACCTTGGACAAGTTGCTCAGCCTTGCTATGCATCAGTTCCTTGAGATACAAAATGTCACTTCTTGACATTTAGTAAGTGCGCAAAAAAAGCCAACTATTAGTATCTAACAAGCTAAGCAGCTGGGTGAGAATGGACCGCTAGCAAATCAGTGTGTGTGGATTGGTGTCATCTGTTCTAAGGGTCAGGAAGCCCTTCTCCTGGGTTCGAAGCAGAGTGTCTCGACCTTTTGTCAGGGACAGCAGGGAGCACAGGCCCCTGCCCTACTTCTAGATCTGTGTGGAGTCCATTTCTGCTCTTTTCTCCTTTCCCATATGGAGAAATCTGTTTTCTCTGTGAGAGAAACACAAGAATAGATTGGTACGACCTCTCCTGAATGTATATCGCTCCCCATCGCTTTGTGCAGGGGTGGAGTCTGGAATGCCCAATCTCTCTGTTCCTTCCTCCCTCTCCCACTCTGACAGGCTGTGGGAGGAATAAAGGGCTTTGTGCCAAACCTTTCATTCGGGGACTCTATTTTTCCTTTCTTTTTATGCCAAAGGCAAATAGTTGAGTTTGCTTGTTGGAAGTGAGGCTTCTGAAAGTATTCAGCTAGCCCTGACATTTTAAAGATTACAAATTATTCTCTAAGTGGTATCAGAATTTGATTTTACATGATCCTTATCTATCACTGATAGATCCTTATCTATCTATTGCTTGACTTTTTAAGAATGATGAAGCAATGAATTCTAATAACTGACCCCAAAGAAGCAGTGAAATTTAGCCCCTTTTCTCCAGCTACATCCACAGCAATAATGCTAGCATTTTACATCTAGAGTTGATTTACAGATTTCAAAACACTTCCAGAAAAACTCATTTGATCCTCTCATATCCCTGAATGGTAGACATGCCAGAAATTATTGTTCCCATTTTACAGTCAAAAAAACTGAAGCTCAGAAAGATTAAGTGATTTGTCCAGCAATTATATAAGTAGCAAGTCCAGTATTCTGAGTAGAATTCAGAGATTTCAAACCAGTTGCTTTGTATTAGAAAAGGTAAGGTCATGCCACAGTAACAAATCCACCCTCCTCTAGCTCCCTTCTTGATTCCACTGGCTTAAGTACAGCAACTATTCCCTCTATATTTCCAACTCAGGTTCGTGGGGGAAGAGTGGGGAGGCGGTGCTCCACCTAGGCACTCAGGGGCCCAGGCTGACAGAAGCTCCACTATGTTACGTGACCTCCGTGTTTGGTGCAGCCTGGTAAGGGAATGCAGAGAACTCACAGCAGCTCTTTCGCTGTTCGTGGGATGTTGGCCAAACTAGTAACATGGCTCCCAGTTAACTACCTGAGAGCCTAGGAAGTCTTCCTGTATACTCAGAAAAGGAGGAGAACCAGCCAGCATGAGCTCCAGAAATCCCCATCACAGGCTTTTAGGTGGTCCATTTAAAGAGACTGTGCAATACATGGGACCCGTTTGGAATTAAGCACATTTCATAATAAAATTGCAGCCAGAGCATTTCATTTTTTTGAGAACAATGAAAAGAGAGAAAAATTTAAGTAGCACTTGATATGTGAGTTAGTTGTTAAAAAGAAAAAAGAAACAATTGTAATCACAGTAGATCATGTTAACCTTATCCTTTTTGGACCTGACCTTTTAAAAATTGGGGTTTCTTCCAAAAGATGACTGGAAAACTTAGGATTCCAATTGAATAGCTCCATCCCTTCTTTCCCTAATCTGTTGTACAGAGAAACTTTTAGGTTAAAAAAAAAAAAACTTAAAGTTTTCCATAGAAAACATCAGGTTTGCTCCTAAGATATTTTAAAAATTTAGCAAATCAACCCAAAGTTTTATTACCCACTCAGTTTATTTCCCAGGGAATAAGCATCTATTTAGTTTCCCCTCTGTGTTTGGATGATTGATGGAGAGAAAATTTGCAATCAGGGACTCTGAGTAACAGTGAGGGGTTGCGGTTGGATGGCCTTTTGGTCCCAAAGATCTTAGAATATTCAGAGATAAAGACTAGACCTGCAAGCTGAGCAGCAAATAGAACAGTCCAGGGCCAGCCTAAGACTCCTTAAGACATTTCTCCTTCTTTTAAAAAAATAGTAGATGTTAGCTTTCTTTCCCATTATTATCATTATCACTTCTTTTATTATCATTATTATTTAATTTTTAAAATTTTTTATCAATACATTATTTTTGTATATATTTATGGTATACAGGTAATATTTGGTTACATGCGTAAACTATGTCGTGATCACATCACAGTATTTGGGTAATGACATGTGCCTGTAATCCCAGATACTCGAAAGGCTGAGAAGGGAAGATTCCTCGAGCCTAGTAGTTTTGACACCAGCCTGGGCAACAGAGTGAGACCCCATCTCAAAAAAACAAAAAGACACTTCTTATGCAAAGTGAATCTCTTGCATCCACCCCCGTTCCATAAAGCAGTCTACCATAGATCAGTTGCTGCCTGGATTTCCTTGTGTTTGAGTTGCCTCGGCTCCAGCCTCTGGACTCACCTTAATTCAGGGGTTCCCTTATGGCTTATTCCCTGCTCTGTGCATTCTGGAAACAGCTGGACTTGTCATGGGTGGAAGATCCACTGACGCGAACTCTCTGCTAAACACCTAGCAACACAGCAGAAATTCTGACAAAGGCGTTCCATGGAAACACAGACATGTTTTCTACCCCACCTTTTCTTTTTAAAATGAAGTATTTTCGATAAAGTGAATTTTAAAACATAAAATAGCAATCCCCAAAGCCCAAGCGCACAATAGTAATTATAATCATAATTGGCACTTGTCTATAATGTCATTTTGCAGGGGGTTCAGCCATTTTCACAGTCATCACCTAGTCTCAGCAGACATGTTTGCGTTTCCTAGGTCATAATTCTCATTGTCTGTATTCTAAGGATATAAAATATGAAAGTGAAGCAACTTATCCAAGGTGGCAGGGAGGACACATGGACAAATGAGAACAGGGTTTCTCAAGTGTGCCTGAGCATAAGCGTCAACTGACACTTGCCAACAATTTGGTTTCCTTAGCCCCACCTCAGAACTACTGCATTAGAATTTTCAGGAAAGATGCCCAAGAATCCTTTTTATGAAGGTGTATGGTTGACTTGTGGTACCTACACTTAGGAATAAATCAATCTAACACAAGAAGCAACCCCTGACTCCTCTCTGCTATCAGCCTCCTGTCACCGTTGGAAGAAAAGGAGAGTCTCTAAGAGCATGAGAAAGTTAACCCCAAGAATTCAGATGCACTGTAGGAATAGCAGCTACCGCTACCCATCCCTTGAGTTTTCAAGGAAAGTACACTTTTATTTATTTGTAAATGTCAACACTTTTTGCCACTGGTTTCAAAAAAGGCCCTGGGGACTAATAGTAGTGTGCATAAGCATTCTCCTGGTGATCTAAAAACCGGATTCTTTCAGAACTTGTGTTTTGTTTTCTTTTTTATGAGACGGAGTCTCGCTCTATCGCCCAGGCCGGAGTGCAGTGGCGTGATCTCAGTTCACTGCAGCCTCTGCCTCCCAGGTTCAAGCAATTCTCCTGTCTCAGCCTCCCGAGTAGCTGGGATTACAGGCACCTGACACCATGCTGGGCTAATTTTTGTATTTTTAGTAGAGATGGAGTTTCACCATATTGGCCAGTCTGGTCTCAAACTCCTGACCTCAAGTGATCCACCTGCCTCAGCCTCCCAAATTGTTAGGATTACAGGCACGAGCCACCGCACAAAGTTCTTTTATTAAATGTAACTTTTGAGCGGTTAACATATGCCTACGATACAAATTCAAAGACTAAAAACAAAATAGGGTGAAAGATAAATCTCTTTTCTACCCCTTTCTTTCTGTCTCCTAGTTTCCTTCCCCAAAGGCATCCACTGTTACCATTTTCTAGCGTTTTCCTCCAGAGACATCTCAAGCATATAGAAGTGTATATGTACGCACATGCTTTTTTAAAAAACCAAATGATAGCATACCATGTTTAACATCTATGCCATTGTGCCTAATTGATAATTTCCCTCTGACATCACTTAGTGATTTTTTGTGGATAAAATAACTTTTGTGATAGAGAAACCCTGAAATCCCCAGTGACTTCAAATACGAGGTTTTTTTTCCTCTGTCATGTAATAGTCCAAATGCAGACATTCTTTGGACAGGCAGCAAGCTCCTTCCATCTTGTAGCTCCTCTGCCGATCTTGGAATCTTTTGCTTCCAGCTGGTTGGTGAGAAAAGAGAGATAGCCTAGGTGATTTGGGGGAGTGCTGACTTTTATGGGCCAAGCCAAGTTTTTATGGGGCAAGCCTAGAAATGGTACACATCATTTCTGCCCACAGTCTTTTGTCAAGAACTAAGTCATATATCCCCTTCTAGAGCAAGAGGAGCTGGGAAATGCAGTCTTTGGCTGGGCATCCACTCACCAGCATCAAATTTACACAGTTGAAAGGGTGCAGACGTCTTTGGTGGGCCGCTAGCCATTTCTGCTGCAATTTTTATTCCCAAATGTACTTGGTTTTGTTTTTTTTTTTTAACTGCAGTGGATGGGATTTTGTTTTCCTGTTGGCACATGTGAGGACAAGGTTGGTAGGGATTTTTACACCCAAGGTGTGGTCTGCAAACTGCAGAGTTTGAGAAGCACTACTTTACGCAGGAGGCCAAGCATGAAGTTTAGCTTTTGTCCCTGCTCCTGTGTAACCCCAGGTCCCAGAACTGCCCCACTGCATATATCTGGACAGAGAGACTCCCTGCCTACCTGATCACTTCATACATTGAACCACCTCAAACTAAATAACCTCCCTATTATCTAACACAGATAGAGCCAAGAAAAGAGGGATTCCAGAATCCCCAACTCACAGTCTGCCTATAAAGCATTATAGTGATATTATAATGGCCCTTCTTTTTGTGTGTTTGTTTTTTGAGATGGAGTTTCACTCTTGTCCCTCAGGCTGGAGTGCAATGGCACCATCTCAGCTCACTGCAACCTCCACCTCCCGGGTTTGAGCGATTCTCCTGCCTCAGCCTCTGGAGTAGCTAGGATCACAGGCACCCGCCACTACACTGGGCTAGATTTTTGTATTTTTAGTAGAGATAGGGTTTCACCATGGCGGCCGGGCTGGTCTCAAACTCCTGACCTCAAGTGATCTGCCTGCTTCAGCCTGCCAAAGTGTTAGGATTACAGGCATGAGCCACCACGCACAGCCTATAATAGCCCTTCGTAAGCTTTAATGACTTCATCCTTCTTCATCCCTGGCCCCCCTTAATACTAGACTTGCTACCCAGAAATTTTTTTTTTTTGGGGGGGGGATTTTTTTTTTTTTTTGCTTAACAAACTTTCCTGCTACTGGAGACCAAAAAAAAAGAAGAAGAAGAAGAAGAAAAACAAAAACAAATTAGCAATATAAAGAACATTTGTTGAGTTCAGTGTTGGAGAGAGCAGTTCACAGAGCTGCTGAAAAGCCACAGCTGACCCTTTCCTCGCTCTGGCTAGGAGCCAGCTGCAAGGAGGGAGACCTAAGGCTCTAGAGGGAATGGCTCCTTCCTCCACAGCTCTGCATGTGGCAGCCCTCAAAATAGAAATGCGGGTACCAAGTTGTGATGGCAGGGAAACAGCAGAAGGAGGTGAGGCTGCCTCTGCTCCCTGCCCTCCAGGCCTTCACAGGCCAACCTGTGACCTCTCTGGTGGGCCTCCGGAAGCAGGGAAAGACAGAGGCCCCACAATGCCTTGGCATTTCCGCATTTGTTTTCTCTTCCTTGCTGGTGTACCTTGACTCTGTGGTCACTGTTCTCCATGTCAGCACATTCAAAATTGCTGACTGTCAACACTGAAGGCAGCGTGCCTGCTACTGAAGAAGCCACAAGGAAAACAGCTTTGGGTAATGGTGGATGTTCCTGGTGTGACACATTCCTAGCTCCCAGCACAGGCCCTTTACACAGAACAGGGTTTTGCGGTTTGGGTAGGATGGGGAGAAAGAAAGAGGGAAGGAAAAAGAGAAGGAGGCTTGGCTTGTTGAGATCTTTTCTTAAGGAAATAAATATTGGTTTTCTAGAATTTGAACAGCTGAAATGGGAGATTGGCAGTAAGCAAAATGTGATTGTAACAATGAAACCCACATGCAGACAGCAGTTGGGAGTCATTAAGGCAATGAGGTTGTTCTTCGCGATCTTGGGAGGAAAGAAAAGGTGACCAAAATCCCGTTTAGTAACCAAATGGCCTCTTCAAGCCCTTCGGGCTGGCTCAGAGCTGCATGCAAAGCTTTGATGGTGTGGGTGGTGCTATTCCCTCAGGCAGAGCTTGGCTGGAGGACTCTTAGCAGGGTGGCCGCAAGTCTCTGGGGCCCCTACTTGGGGACTTACGCAGACCAGGCTGGATGTCTTTGTAGCTTGTCAAACCACAACTGTTCACAGAAGGCGTGTGGGTTAGAATCTACCACAGTCAAACCAGGGAGAATGTGTTACCCATTTCCAGAAAGGCTGCTAGTTTGTGTGCTGTAATGGAAAGTGGCCAACTTTATCTTTTCTTGTAAGAACTATAATGGGCAATCAGGATGGAGGCTTGATCTATAGGGCCCTCCCTCTACTGAGGGTCTACTTTGAAAAAGGTGATAGGACGGAGGCGCTGGGTGTATTAATCAGAGTGTACATCAGTTTCTACTACCACTTCTGTATTTTAGAAGCATGTCAATAAGGCATAGAGGCTGCATGGCCATAGGGAAGAGCTTACCCCTGGAGTGAGACTGCCTGGGTTCACATCCCAACTCTGGTACTACTAGTGTATTATCTATCCTACCTGTGCCTCGGTCTTCTCACACGTACAACGGGGATGATAGTTTCTACCTCACAGGGATCTTGTGAAGTTTGATCGTATTAATATATGTGTCTATACATAGTGACATGTAAGTGTTTACTATTTTAACAATTACGGATGGAGAATATGAAGAGATAAAGTATGAGAAAAGGGTTGAGTGGTTTAAGAGAAGTTTTTAGAAATAGATCATACTTTGGAGCTTTGCTATAATTCAATCCATGTTTGAGACCATTTATAGCGTCATCCTTTAGGGAATTCAGTTCATAATCCTCTTACATGAATTGAAACCAAGATGGAGCCTCCTTACATCAAATTCTGCACTGTAGTTAATAGTGTCGTGGAGAATTTCCAGAGTATTAATAATGAGCTAATACACCTATGAATGTTAAATGTCTTGGAAGCAGTTTCCTGATGAGCAAATAGCAGATGTGGCAATGGCCATGGTCTAATTGCCCACGAGGTAGTTAAATATAGTTTTTAGTCCTTTTCTAAGCAGTTATTTGAAAGCTGAAATATTTTCCCTAAAGGCCCATCAACTGTTCTTAACAGTGAAATGAAGTATTTGGGTAGAGCAAAAGTGCTCAGGAGTGTGTTTGCTTCCTGTAAATCTAATTTACCTTTGTAAATTGTTGGTTTTTTCCACATAGACTTTTGTTTTGTAAACTTCCACGTCTGACTTTTTAGTGTAGAGTGGTAACTTTTATTTATTATTTATTTATTTATTTATTTATTTTTGAGATGGAGTTTCACTCTTGTTGCCTAGACTGGAATGCAATGGCGTGATCTTGGCCCACTACAACCTACCCCTCCCGGGTTCAAGCGATTCTCCTGCCTCAGCCTCCTGAGTAGCTGAGATTACAGGCATGTGCCACCACGCCTGGCTAATTTTGTATTTTTAGTAGAGACGGGGTTTCTCCATATTGGTCAGGCTGGTCTCGAACTGCCGACCTCAAGTGATCCGCCCACCCCAGCATCCCAAAGTGCTGGGATTACAGGCGTGAGTCACCATGCCCAGCAAGTGGTAGCTTTTAGTGTTCTAGAAATCCTAATTGAGAATAATATTAGTTATTGTTTTGTTTTGTTTTGATTTTTTTGGACGGAATCCTGCTGTCGAAACTGGGGCATAGAGAGGTTAACTTGCTCCAGGATCACAGCAGGTAGCTAGATTCTAGATATAGGAATACAAAAGCCCAAACACTTTACCACTAACCCCTAAATTAAAAGGTTAATTAAGTCCCATAAATTAAAATCAGCCCTCCTTTCTGCTAGGGACATGTAGGTGCTTTGCAAGGTGTGGATTGAGCTGCCCTCAGGTCTACAGTCCTTTTAATAAGTAGGACGGAGTCCAATCTGCCATGCTAGAAAATTGTAATTTTTGTAGCAGCATTGTTAGTGTTACATGAAACCAGAATTTCCCAGGTTCCTGATGGCAGAGATGGTGTATAGCTTCTCTTCCACGGACAAGTTTCATCTCTGGAGGTGATCAGGGTAGCCTATGTAGAAGACTGAGACCTAGGAATTGGACTGTGAATAGCTGTCCATGTCCATTTAGCAAATACCACTTCGCTATTTTAAGAGCAAGAAGGAAAATGCCATTTAAATAGTGATTTAGACTTACAGGAAGGACAAGGCCAGGATAAAATCTACCAAAGATTTTAAGAAAATCTCCACCCCAAATAAAAATTGAAAGCAGTACAATTTTCATGTCTACTGTATGTGTATTTTCAGAAAGGGAATTTTTTATGCAAAGGACACACTGACATCAATGACTAATGTTCAAAAACAACAATTGGAAAGGTTGTGCAATGTGGAGATTCTTCCTCTATATCTAAAATAAAACTTCGTGTTTTTACTGTCAGGATGTGAGCTTAATTATAGCATGTTGCAAACTTTGCTTTTCTAAAGAGAGAGAGAGAGAGTGTAGGTTACTCTGCCTAAAGAAATTTGGGTGCTATTTTTGTTTTCCTTTTGAAACATCAAGGGTTGATATAAGGTAGTTTTAGAAGTGTAGTATTTCTTGACCCTCAATGAACTGATGACCTCCCTGAGGCCAGGAAGGATGTTTTATTCTTCTGTTTTAGCTTTTATATTTTATAATCATTATTTACTTGAATAAAACTAAGGATGTCACCTGGGCTGTTTGGAAGGATTTCATTTTGATTTTTGTTTAAGCAATGCACAAATTATTCTTCTGGAGATAAAGTTTTTTTCTGGCATGAAAACTTGCATTTAGAAAAAAATCTATAATTATTCATTATATTATTCCCATAAATAGCAGTCATATATTTGGTATAGTTATTTATTGACTATTCAGGAGTCACCTTTGTGTGTTTGTACATACCTGTGTGCTTAACAATAACAAAAAAATTATTGCACTGAGATTATTCACATTGTCAGGCTCATTATACAGACTGAACAGTATTTGGTTCTAGCTGTAAGTCCTTCATATCAACCATGAAAATTTGCTCACGCCCACATTCCCTGAATCTGAGAGAATCACCCTAGATGGTTTGTAGAAATAATTAATAAACTTCATCTCACCTTCAAAAACTGCTATTATGAAGCTGATGCATATATTATCTTTAGCTTCTGAATATAAGATTTCATCACACCTTGCACACGGTAAGTTTTCCAATGTTACATCTCTTGAATTATTAATTCAAAAGAAATCAAAGTGGAACTAAGATGAATTCTTGTACAAGCTCACATTTTGTGGGGATAGCGTTCACAAAGTTTGTCGGTATTTTCCATTCTGATCCTACCATCGTACCATTTGGGGAAACTTAACATTTTCTCATTAGATGTCTGGTGCTAAAATAGAATGTAGTTAATCAGGACTGAGAAGGTGTGCGGTGCATACACTTATTAAGGAGCAATCCACTGGCTCCTTATTACAGCTATTAGTTCCCAGGCAACACCTTCCACCTTTTTTTTTGTTTGTTTCATACAATGGCTTATTAAAAACCACTGCCTGAATAAATGCCTTAGTATGATGTACAGGGATAGGTAGATGAAACTGTGTTGGTAAAATCATGATCTGGAGGAATTAAACATTTCAACAATTTAAATAAAATTTTAATTTGGTTTTATTAATCGTGGGAAAAAATACACATTGGACAAATGTATTAAATATCTGTCCTATGTCAGGCTACTTAAAATCAGTGAAACAAAGTTTGTGAACCTAGTTTAAAGTTAACATGATTTATTAATATTTGAATATTTTCATGCAATTAAACCTTTGATTTTATAGCTGAAAGAATACAGTGTTGTGGAATATGCTGGCAGCTTGTCTGTGGTTTGGTTTTCATATTAAGTATAAATATTTGGCTATTTTAAAAGAGATGTTAGCATCCAGCAGTAATCATTCCCTAATACCAAATATGAAACTTCCAGGTATAAGGATAAACCTTTTTTTTAAAACAAAAGTTTCTTAAAGTTTTAGACAGTCACATCAGTGTGTTGCTGGAAGTCTTTTAAACATCTGAATTCATCAGAAGCACATAAAATGATAATTCAAAGAATCTGCAGAAATAGGAAGAGTTGTTTGCTTTGGAATAATTCAGTCTTAATTGAGAACCTATAATTTAAAAAAGAAGAGAAGCTCATTTTTCCTTAATTTATAGCCCAAGTAAATAAGGAGAAAGGGAAGTCTGGGAGAGTCAACAGACCTTCTATCAGAACTTCTTGGAAATTGCCTTTGGAGGGTTTAGGGGGTGGAATTTTCCTTTTTAAAATGTTGTCTTTAGACTGGGCGCAGTGGCTTTGCCTGTAATCCCAGCACTTTGGGAGGCCGAGGCGGGCGGATCGCAAGGTCAGGAGATTGAGACCATCCTGGCTAACATGGTGAAATCCCCTCTCTGCTAAAATTACAAAATACTAGTTGGGTGTGGTGGCACATGCCTGTAGTCCCAGCTACCCGGGAGGCTGAGGCAGGAGAACCGCTTGAACCCGGGAGGTGGAGGTTGCCTTGAGCTGAGATTGCGCCATTGCAGTCCAGCCTGGGCGACAGAGCAGGACTCCATCTCAGAAAAAAAAAAAAAAAAAAAAAAAAGTTGTCTTTGGGCGCACAACCCAACCTTAAGTTACCATATTGTATTCCAGATGTTTTATAGTGGCTAATCAACAGATCGTGGTATCAGGAAGGTGGTATTTAGCATACAAAATCTGCTACTGCAAGAGGATCTCCGTTGTACATATTCCAAACAGGTAAATCCATGTACATTCAGTGTAGGCATTGAATTCAAGTTGATACACATCCAGGTCAAGAAGCAAGCTCTTCATCCTGGTTCTTTCTATTTGCATTTTAGCCAAAAATGATTATGTATGCAATCACTTGGATCCAGAGCTGGCCATTCCCTAGAATTCCAAGAATGCTGCAGTAAGCTTATCTTCTTAAGCCTAAACCAACCTCGTGTGTGTCCATCCCCCATAACCCACCTCCCACCCTAGGGCTCCAAATACATGGCCTTCTTATTCTTCTCTAATACTCTGTTTCTTCTCTACTTCTTTTCTCTATTTTCAAATCATAGACATTTTATTTTTCCAGCCCCTGGCCACTTGTGACGCCTCTCAAGTCTGTCTCCAGGCACCAACAACTGTGGGCCCTCTTTATTCTTTTCCTGTCAATCGTGGCTGTCTTCACCAATATCTTGTTTTTACACCTGTATGCTATAAAGATTATGAACTTTATTTCTTCTGTGAGAAGCAACATTCTCATCTTCAAAGTTATATGATTAGAAGGGGGAGGCGCTGTTCAAAACAATCCTATATTTTAAGTTTTTTATTTTGGAGAAATCTTTTTATTTTAGGTGAAACATTCTTTTAAATTTTTGTCAGCACCCCCATTTCACATATGTAAATGAAATAAATTTTGATTGTACATTTTTGTTTAAAATTATATGACTTTTGTTGAAGAAAAACATTCAAAATACAAACAATCTCTATAAACATTTTATCCTGCAAAAATGTGATATCAGTTGTTTTGAGTTATGATGACTGTTCTAATAGAGCAGAGCAGAAAATGTTGCCCAAATTAACCTGTCAACCTGAAAGTGGTTTGTCTCTTTGTGATTTCACAGATATCTGCTTTATTTAGCTTTGGGGAATAAAAGGACCAAATCACGATTCGGTTTTCTAATGTAACTGCTCAAATATGTGTTTCTATATAGTTTACACATATAAAATGTACCTAATCATAGAAAAACTATAAATCTGAGTTGTTTATAATTAATATTAGGAGTATAGACACTAGGAACATAGTTTGGCAAAAAAAAAAAAAAGTAATGAAATTATATCTTCTTGAAGGTTGATTTAAATCATCTTTCTGATGACTGATTTAACTAATATACAGCCTAAAACAAAGGGGGCCCAGTGACCTCATGGCCATGTCATAGGGCAGTGGCTCTCAGATAAGATGTGTCTGCTCCAGTTTCTCTGGACAGTGTTATGTCTACATTAATCACAGAGAACTTACTGCAGTAATCACAAAGTGGTTCCAGGCCACATGTTTGTAGCAGGGCATAGGATAGAAAATAGCAAGGCGTCTGTCTACCCTGTGTTCATCGGCTTTAATGACATGATGCTGTAAGTGGGCATGGACTCCTAAATCTCTTAGCTGGGCTATTAATGTAATAAAATCTTCTGGGTTGTATTCTTGTCGATATTATGGCTCTTTGTTCTGGTATTAAAGGTTTCTTTCTTGCTTGCTTTTTTTTTTTTTTTTTTAAATGGAGTTTTGCTCTTGTTGCCTAGGCTGGAGTATAGTGGTGCGATCTCAGTTCACTGCAACCTCCGCCTCCTGGTTCAAGTGATTCTCCTGTTTCAGCCTCTGGAGTAGCTGGGATCACAGGCGCCTGCCACCACACCCGGCTAATGTTTTGTATTTTTAGTAGAGATGGGGTTTCACTATGTTGGCCAGGCTGGTCTCGAACTCCTGACTTCAGGTGATCCACCCACCTCGGCCTCCCAAAGTGTTGGGATTATAGGTGTGAGCCTTTGTGCCTGGCTTGGTATTAAAGGTTTCTAATGTGAATTAAGAGAAGACTGTGTAATTCCTTCAGTTATATGTAATCCTGCTGAAATATAAGAGCATATTAGACCATCAGGCCCAAGGCTGATCGTCGCTGTATGTCTTGCTCCTAACAAGGTTTAGCATGTATCCATCCCCCTAAACACACACACATACTCAACACATGCTTGAACACATACATGTGCATTTTAGTTGATGTCTAGTCATTACTATCATTCTTACTGTCCCCAGAATTCTCCCCCAACCCTGAAAAAAACCACTCCCAATACCACCACCACCACCAACACTAACAGCAACAAAAAATTAGGATTATTAACTTGGTATCCTAGTTTTGCACACCAGAATTAGGCTACAACATGACCCTTAAGAAGAAAACTTCTTAATAAACATAAGTACTCTTGAAAGCTATGTAACCAAAGCATTAACCTCTCTCTGCATGTTGATGACTTTGTTTCAGAAACTTACATTGATACACGTCAATGAATGAGTCCATGGATCATTTTGCAGAATTTGTATAATACTGTAGGAAAACCAAGATTAAACACATATAACTAAGGCTAGTAAATCTTCTACCCTGAAAAGAATTTTCAAAGATAGTAAAAACATGATTTATTACCAAATTCCATAATCTGGGCAGTATGTGTTGCCAATAATGTACAGCTAAGTCTAAAAAGAGAAAACAAATTTTAAAAAGCAGCATGTTCTTTATGAAAACTAAGAGTACCAAGTCATCATAATGAAATCCTAGACCAAATCTACATTGTAGGGGTGGAGAACATTTGAACATTTTAATTTATGATCGTAAATTGAACGAACATAAATGAGAGATCCAACCCCTTCATCAGCATCACTTGTGATCTATATTTAACATAGATTATAGGACAATATCATTAATAACAAAATCTGAAAATTGAACCAAGTCCTAAGTTATACAAGTGAATCTTAATGAACAACAACTCCCTGGTGTTATGTCTCCATGTGCTGGGACATGGAAAAATGCAGTGTGAGTTGCAGTCTGCTCTTAGAGTGAAGGGTGGTATGTGCTAGGTATTGCGTCATGTTGTGTATGTGAAGAGGGATAAGTAATGGCATCGACATCAGATTATTCAGGATTTCAGTGTGCTGGGGAGAAGCCAAGTGGGGTCCCAAGAAAGGAGCCAGTTTTGAAGATGAGTGTCAGGGCTCATTCATGAAGCAGCTAGCACAGATTTTGGGAACAATTTGCTTCCTTTCTCAGCTTTCTTTGGCCTGGTCTAAAATGTACCACATACTGTTTATTGAATGTCTTCTCTGTGCCAGATGACTTTCTCATATTATTGCCAAAGTAGTCATCACAGAATTGAGGAATTATTATTATCCCTTTCTACTGGTGAGGAAACCAAGACCCAAAGCAATTAAGCACCTCGTTTAAAGTCACATAACCAGGAAGTGAGTTCAGATTCCAATCCATCTTTAGGTGCCCTGTTAAATCTTTACATAGTGTACAGATATGACATAGATTGGGTAGGATACACGTAGAGAAAACAAGCTTCCCCAATACAAGTGTATAATAAATATAAATACTGTTCCTAGTAAGTTAACTGAAGTAACCACAAAGCAGTATTGGTGGTGGGGGTAGTGGAGAGGAGAAGAAAGGAAGACTGTAAGGATACACCTAAAAAACAATTTGAAACAATGCAGAAGAGCTATGGCAGCTGGAAAATTAGGGTACTGACAAATTACTTGGCATGTAGAGGTACAAAACTGGTTTCAACAAGTGTCTATTGAGAACCTCCTATGCACAAAACACTGTACTATGCCTTATTCAGAGATAGAGGAGGTATCCCGGCCCTCACAGAATGTATAGTTGAATGGAGAAAAATCACAAATAACAATGTATTGAGAGCTATCATTGGAGGTATTAACAAGGTGCTATGGAAGGACAGGAGAGAAGAGATTAAATTTTAAAAGCAAAGACCCCCCTTGTTGAGAATAGCGTTTTGAGCTTGGATCTTGGAGAACAGAGAGAGCTGAACAGGGGAGGTGGGGGACGAGAATGAACGGAAAGGGCATTCTAGGCACCAAGATCAGTAGGCAGAAAGAAACATGGCGGGAATCCAAGGAGTGCCCAGAAGATTGGGCCTCAGGCAGTAAACCAGACAGAGCCATCTTTTGGAGAACCTGGAACATCATGCTAAGAAGCTTAGACTCTATTAGCCATGGGGAGCCATGGAAGATTTCTGAGCAACTTAATGACATCTAGAGTTGGATTCTACAGTGATAATTCTGATGCCTCTGTCAAGAATGAGGAGAAGTGAGAATAATTAAAAGGTTTTTGTAATAATCGTTTTTACAAGAGGTATGGGAACTTCAGGGTCCATGGCAGTGCAAAAGGAAGAAGTACATACAATCATTATAGAGGTAGCCTCAGATGAGATGTAGAGAATGAAGAGCTGCAGAGTCAGTGATACAGCTATAGGTCTTCTCAAATAGAGGTATCATGTATTCACGAAGGGGAAGAAATGAAGCTGTTTGTAGACTGCAGACTTAAATGAAAAGCCAGTCTTCACAATACGCAGAGTGGGGAAGGATGACTGGTCACTGAGCTGTCTTTAGACATATATGCATCAAGAGTTATAAAAGGTTATTAGCAGAATTGCATCTGGGAAAGACTATAGATTACCACACATTGCATTAATTGGGTTTGTGTATATTGAAAGGTGATTGTGCACTGGGTAGGCACTATGAGTACTGTTGGTTGAACATTAAAATTAGTCTCATTATTGTAATTACAATACATATAATATCCATATCTTCTTTTTTTTTTTTTTTTTGAGATGGAGTCTCGCTCTGTCGCCCAGGCTGGAGTGCAGTGGCGCGATCTCTGCTCACTGCAAGTTCCACCTCCCGGGTTCACACCATTCTCCTGCCTCAGCCTCCTGAGTAGCTGGGATTACAGGTGCCCGTCACCATGCCTGGCTAATTTTTTTGTGTTTTTAGTAGAGACGGGGTTTCACTGTGTTAGCTTGGATGGTCTCGATCTCCTGACCTCGTGATCAAAGTGCTAGGATTATAGGCATGAGCCACCACGGCTCCATATCTTTAAAACACCTATATCAGGGAAAAAATTGCCTCCATTGACTTGAATTATCCATTTTTTTAAATTTAGAGTTTTATCTTGATCCATTATGTAATCCTTGAGGCAAAATGAAACTGTGCCATTTTTTCAGAATGCAGCAGGCTATTAAAAGAGTTCACCCTCTTTCATAACCATCACCACTCCACTCCCACAAGCCTATCAGATCTCATCACCCAGGCACTATTATATGTTATGTGCTGACATCGTATGGGTATTAGAATGTCATTGTGTTTTCTGATTGTCTGATCTAGAGGTGGCTTGAATGAGTGTAAAAAACCTTACTAACTGATAGTAGGCCCAGGTTCTGGCCTTAGCCTGCTTCATACTGGCTTTGTGACCTTGAGCCAATCACTTCATGACTCTGGATCTTAGTGTCGTTTTCTGTGAACTGGTGGAGTCAGGCTAGATGGTCGGTAGGGTTGAGGCCCAGGGCTTAGCATTGCTGTTTCCTCTCTCCCAGTCCCTAGTATTGATCATCTACCCAAGAACTAAGAGCACTTCAAAACGTTTACTATTGTAATTTCAGAATATATCATTGCTTATATTTTAAAATCTTTCTGCCTTGGGGGCCACTCATAGCCCTTGGTGCCCAGACTTAGTAGGAATGTAAATATGTACACATTGGCATGGAGGCAGGGAAAATAGGAGCACTGGGTATATGGATCAAAGCAATGCTTTCACCTGGCAGACAGCCACTAAATCAGTGTTAGTCTTTTTGGCCTCAGAATCCAGCAAAGGACATTGAGTGTAAGCCTGTGCATCTTGATCTGTCTGGTTTGTAAAATTTTGAAGCCTAGGGAAATCGCATGTAGGCAGGAAAGGTGTGATGTAATTTATGGATGTAGTTCTCCTAAATTCATAAGCAGAAAGCATGTCTGTGTGCAGATAAGCCTAAGAAGAAGAGACACGTTAGAGAAGGGCCACCAGAACTGGAGAAGGGACAGTCCAAAGTGGAGTTTCTGCTTTCGTTGCCTCTGAGGGTAATAAAAATACCTTTGCTGGGCAGGTGCGGTGGCTCATACCTGCGATTCCAGCACTTTGGGAGGCTGAGGCGGGCAGATCACTTGAGGCCATGAGTTCAAGACCAGCCTAGCCAACATGGTGAAACTCTGTCTCTACCAAAAAACGCAAAAATTAGCCAAGTGTGGTGGTAGGTGCCTGTAATCCCAGCTACTCTGGAGGCTGAGGCAAGAGAATCCCTTGAACCTGGGAGGCGGAGGTTGCATTGAGCTGAGATCACACCACCACAGTCTATCCCGGGTGACAGAGCAAGACTCCATCTCAAAAAAAAAAAAAAAAAACAACGCTCCTTTGTTAGATCATTGGCTACACCAGACTTTTGCCACTAACCCTTAATTCACTTTACGTCATCAGTGACATGAAATCTTGTGGTGTTTTGTTGTTGTGCATTGAATCTATGAAAGAGGTTAAGAATAAAGGATTTCAGGCCGGGCGCGGTGGCTCAAGCCTGTAATCCCAGCACTTTGGGAGGCCGAGACAGGCGGATCACGAGGTCAGGAGATCGAGACCATCCTGGCTAACACGGTGAAACCCCGTCTCTACTAAAAAATACAAAAAACTAGCCGGGCGAGGTGGCGGGCGCCTGTGGTCTCAGCTACTCGGGAGGCTGAGGCAGGAGAATGGTGTAAAACTCAGGAGGCAGAGCTTGCAGTGAGCTGAGATGCGGCCACTGCACTCCAGCCCAGGCGACAAAGCGAGACTCCATCTCAAAAAAAAAAAAAAAAAAAAAAAAAGAATAAAGGATTTCATTATAGGTAACAACAATGCAATAATCACATTTCCATGAGGGGTGACATTCGATAAAATTATACAGATTTAATTCATTACTGAAAGAAAAGTATCACTATAAAACTTTTAATTTGAGTGTAACTTTTAGAAAATTTGGCTAGCAAGAAAGACAGGTGGGCAAATAGCACTATGAGCCCTCTCTTTTTTGAAAAACAAAAGTAAAAATTAGCAGATGTTTTCTGACTTATTTTGATGGAGTGTCATAGAGTTGTTTGACCCTGGGTAGAAACTTGACTCTCCCTTGTTTTCATTATATAGCAAAATAAACTCCTAGCTCCTGAATTCAGCCTCTTGCCTCCCTTGAGCAAGATGAATTTCTAATGGCTTTGGTTCTTGAAAAGCTCTACTGAAGCCATGATTTAAACAGGACTTTCTTTCAGTGGGGTCACTTTTTAAATGCTATTTAGGTGGCTTTGTTGAGGAGTTGGGGGAAAAGATAAAGAGGAGGAGGTAAGGGCAAACAAATATATCTCAGGTCTTTTTTTCAACTTTTGTTTTTTTAGAGACAGGGTCTCACCATGTTACCCAGGCTGGAGTGCAATGGCTATTCACAGGTGCGATCATAGCACACTGCAGCCTTGAACTCCTGGCCTCAGGTGATCCTCCTGCCTCGGCCTTCCAAGTAGGTGGAATTACAAGTGTGTGCACACAAAAAAAGAAGGTATCTCAGAAAATTTCTGAATTCTTTTAGAACAATATTGGTGAGTATGTAAATTGGTACAGCTATTATGAAAAACAGTATAGAGGTCCCTCAAAAAATTAAAAATAGGACTACCATATGATCCAGCAATCCCACTTTGCTTCTGGATATGTGTCTAAAGCAAATGTGTATGTCAAAAAGATGTTTGCACTCCTGTGTTAATTGCAGCATTATTCACAATAGCCAAGATATGAAATCAGCTTAAGTATCCATCAATTGATGAATGAATTTAAAAATGTGTATGTGGTGTGTGTGTACACATGCGTATAAACAATGGAATATTATTCAACCTCTAAAGAGAACGAAATCCCACAATTTGTGACAACATGGGGGAAGCTGGAGGACATTATGCTAAATGTAATAAGCCAAGCAGAGAAAGACAGATACTGCATGATGTTATTTATATGTGGAATCTAAAAATGTTGGACTCAGATAGAGTAGAATGATGGTTATCAGAAGCTGGGAGGTGGGGAAAATGAGGAGATGTTGGTCGAAGGGTACAAAGTTTCATTTATGCTGGATAGGTAAGTTCCAGGGATCTAATGTACAATATGGTAAGGACAGTCAGTAATACTGTATTGTATACTTGAAATTGCTAAGAGAGTAGACCTTAATGGTTCTCACCACATAGAAAATAAATGGTAACTATGTGAGGTGATGGATATGTTAATGAGCTTGTGATAATTATTTTGCAATGTATACATATATCAAAACATCATATTGTGCACCTTAAATGTATACAATTTTTATATGCCGATTATGCTTTAAGGAAGCTGGAAAAAAATAGCAGAAAGCACAAAAATAAATTTTAAAAAATTTAAATCTAAAACCCCACAACAAGCAAAAACTAAACCAAAAAGCAAAACAAAACAACACAAAAACAACAACAACAACAAAAAACCCTAGAAAAGCTGAAACACTTGAAACACTGAGGATAAGTGTTAGATAAAGGAAGCCCTATTTTTATTCCAAGAAAGAAACAAACCCAATATTTGATGTGATGGATTTATGATTTTACCAGGGAAGAGAAGGAGGGCAGGGAGTTGAGGGCTTATTAAGATACTGCCCAAGTAGCTTCAGCTTGGTGAATATTAAGCTTACTGGGTATTGTTTGCTGAATATATTTTTATTGCTTAAATCTATTTCACGTATGTTATTTATTTATAACTTTAAAGATAATTTAATATATAAAACCTTCTCTGCTGAAACGTGGGTATTAATTTCCAAGCATCATTTATTGCACTTATGGCTGATGGATTGTTATGAGTCAGAACTAATAAACTTGTAAGGATTAATAGAATATCAGTCTGAAAAAAAAAGAGGTGTCTTGATGGTTGCCATGTAACTGCATCTGCCTGGAAGGCTGAATTACATGAGAAGTCGGCTGTGCTCTGTGCCTTGCTGAGGAAGGGGGGTGATGGGCAGTTGGGGAGAGCAGTAAAATGGATGATTAATACCTTCTAATTGAGTGGATATTGGCAGCCGTACGTTGCCCAAGACATTAAGTAGCTGGCAAACTGATATCTTTTGCTAAACATGGTTATACTCTCATGGAAGTGCCTGTTCTGTAGATTAGACAAGGTGATGCTAAGGAAACCTGGCTTTGTTGAAACAAACCAGGCACAAGATTCAACAAGCAGAAAATTACTCTATGCCTTAGGGTTTATTTTCTCTCTGCAAAAAGAGAATCTTGCACTCCATGTATGTTACAAAGTGTTGTTAGGGCAAAGAGGTTTAGAAAAACAACATCAGCAACCCACCAGATTTCTTTGACATTTAGGGAAGAATGCTTTAGTGATTGAGTTTGGTTTTTTCCTTACTCCCTTGAGGAGTACTCCTTTGGAAAGCTGAAGTCCCTTAACTACACATGCTTTTGAAGTCAGGGGTGGAGACAGCCACATGGTTCATATTGGCCTTTCGATGGGGGTAGAAATAAGAGAGCTGAAGAGCCCCACGGACATCCTCACCCTCTTTCTGAGGGGGCGATGGGAGAGAAGGCAGCCAGGAGCATCTGCTTCCTGATTAATGGAGAGTGACATCACCACCGCATGCACAGCTGAAAACTCGGGTCAGGGTTGTTTTTTGCACATGTTAATCTGTATTTCCAGTTGAGAAGAGAATTGCCACATTTTCACACACCCTCTCATTTCCATTTTATTTTTCTCCTTTTCCCCCTTTTCTCTCCCTCCTCAACACACTCACAAGTATGCACATTCATGTTCATTCACACACGCCCCCCCATAGTCACACACACTTTTACATTCACACATGCATATATATTCACATATTCATAAATACATCATACACAGACACACATTCACATACACTCAGACATGCACTAACTCACAAATATTCATAAACACATTCACACATTCATACTCACACATGACATTCACCCATACACATATTCACACACATAGACACACACTCATTCACACATTCATCTATTCACACATTGACACACAAATTCAGTGTCACAGTCCCACACATTCATATACATTCACACACTCATTCACATAGAGTCACACACTCATAATCACATACACTCACAGATATACACATTCACACATAACACAGTCACAATCCCATGCACTCACATACTCATTCACACACATTCATGCACAGTCACACACTGAATCGCATACACTCAGATATACACATTCACACACGTTCACACATAACACAGTCACACCCATAATCCCATGCACTCAGACACACATTCCCACACCCTATCCCTCTTACTTTGGGACGCCTCTTCCCTGCTGGGCTACTCCTGATTTTTAAACAAAGCCCCACGCTGACCTCAGGAAGCGGAAGGGTTCTCTGGGTTACGAGCCGCCTGTTACTGTAATCATTTACTACACCTGAAGTTTGATTGGCCAAATTGGATTAAATAAATATTTAGCAGGCAGAAGCTGTCCTGACTGTGAACATCAAAGGAGTGTGACAGACTCCACCATGTTGCTGGCATCAGGCCCAAACAGCGTAGCCACCCCGCCAGCTTTACTCACTCTCAGGATGTAAGCCTTGAGAAGCCCAGAAAAAGACATTTTTGTGGTGCTGTCTTGGTGAAAATTTGGAAATATTTAAGCAAATTCACATGCATGAGAAGGAGGCTTTTCGGTATAAAATGCATTACGTGTTGGATGTCTCCCCATCCTGCCCTATCCCTACCCCTTGTTCCTATTTGGAAGATGGTTTGGGTGTTTTAGTCTCTTGACAGCAAGTTACAGAGTAAGGAACAACAGCGCCCCAGTTTGCCTCAAAGGACAAAGAAGTTGGCTCTAAGGATGCTCATGGGCGGGCTCTGAGTAGAAAGAGCCAACCAGGGAAAATATAGGGGCAAACCCCTCCCTCCAAGGGGCGCAGGTTCCATCTATCATCTGTCTTACCTGTGTGGCTATGTGTGTGTCCCTTTCTTTTCTTCCTTCCTTCCCCACTCTTTCCCTCCTTCCTTACTTGCTTCCTTCTTTTCTCTTTCTTTCTTTCTCTCCACATCTCTATCTCGTCATAGAAATTTCTTAGTTTCTTGGCTTTCGAATGTGGCTCATTCCCTCCCTTGGCCTGTCTTCTGTGTTGCTGTCTTTTAGGTTCTGCTGCCATGGCTAACTGTATCTGTTTCCCTGTGTTTCCAGATAAACTTGGGAGGGTCAGAAGCTGACAGACCAAGCTCATTTTTCAAGCCCATCTGTGTCATACAGAGACCACGGGCTTTCCTTGGGTTGGGTCCTTCTACCTGGTTCAGTCAGCTGTGAACAAAACTTGTGAAATTTGGTCGTTTTCCTTAAAATGGAGATATGAGAGATCACCATGGCTGGTGTGAAACTAGTTCTGTATCTGATTGTCTTTCAATTGTTTGTCCATCAGGTGAAAAGTCTGAAGGGACTTTTGGTAACATTGTTCCAAAAATAAAGATCATTAATTAATTGTACTTATTTGAAATGTGTAGTGATTTTAGCTTTTTGGTTGATATCTCCTTGGACTAGCAAAGACTTGGTTCAAAGATAGTGTCTATTAGTATAGAGATGAATGATCTATAAGGGGGGCATTTAAAACTCTTAACAAGCTGTTTTCCTGCTCCCCTCAAGCACTTTAGAAGCTCTCATTTATATGTAAACAATCAATATGCTAATTGCAAATAAGCCTTATCTACTTATTAAAGCACTTAACTGACTCCAAATCCCTGTTAACGAAGCAACACTTTGTTCACCTTAGTTTGAGGTACTGCATAATCTTGAGATCAGTGAAACTTAGTTTCTTTGAAAGTATTTTATAATATTTTTCCCCACATGATGACACACTTCCATTCCAGTTCAAATTAGTTGATATAAAAAGATTACAAGATATCAAAAAAAATCAAGATAACAAAAACTTACAAACCATCGAGGAACTAATGTAAAAGGTAAGCAATGAAAATCTGAGAATAGGAGAAAGATACTGTCCCTGTTATGAAAGTAAGAATTGAGTACCTTTTAGTTGCATGATGTTTTTTCTTACAAAAATTTGGGCAAAGAAAGCAGGCAAAAATACTATTCAAAGTAGTATGCAAATCAGAAAATTATTTCTAAAGTACTTTTTTCTTTTGAGACGGAGTTTGACTCTTGTTACCCAGGCTGGAGTACAGTGGCACCATCTCGGCTCACTGCAACCTCCACCTCCCGGGTTCAAGCAATTCTCCTGCCTCAGCCTCCCAAGTGGCTGGGATTACCAGCTATCATGCCCAACTAATTTTTGTAGTTTTTTTTTAGTAGAGATGGCGTTTCACCACGTTGGCCAGGCTGGTCTTGAATTCCTGACCTCAGGTGACCCACCCGTCTGGGCCTCCCAAAGTGGTGGGATTACAGGCGTGAGCCACCGCGCCTGGCTTATTTCTAAAGTACTTTTACAAAGTTCTTTTTATTCTCCAGAAGGTGAGATTATGGAAGGAGACTGCACGGGAGGATTGTTGAGCCTGGGACAGAAGTTTAGGCAGAAAGAAGACAAAGGCTTCTGATGAAAGGGATGCAGTCCATCGTCCTAAGCTAGTGTCAGGAACTTTAGTATAGTAGAAAAAAATCAGAGGATACGATCCAGAACATCAGACATCGTATTAAAGCATAAAAACCTAATTAAATATTACTTAAAATAACATGGAGTAGAAAGCATTTTAATACATCCCTGCAATTTTTAGATGGTACAAGGTAAGAGAAAGAAATGACAGTGGGAGCCCTGTGGTGTCCTAAGTGTGCGGTTCATTTTAGTTGCAAGAACGATAGAGCTGCTTGGGCTACCACATCTCTCATCAGTGAAGGTTTACGGAAGGATAAATGAGGTAGCCAGAAGAGGAAGGCAAAAGGAAGAGCTGAACTGCAGAAGAGCGAGGCTGTGCGGCGCCTGGGACTTGGGGCTTGCTTTAATGCTCTGCTGGCGCCGTCTTGAGATTCTTTATAATTTTTGATCAAGGGGCCCTGCGTTTTCATTTCACACTGGGCTTGCAAATTGTACAGTCAGTCCTGCTGCAACCAGAGGTTCCTTTCCAACAACTTGGGACACGAGCCATAACCTTAGGAGAAAGAAAAAAACACGGACTCTGCATTGCTTCTAATTCTTCTCCCCCACGTCTTTTACCCGTTGTTTTTAGAGAACTAAAAATGTACCTATAGCAGTCTTTCTCATCTCTGTCAGTATACAGAGCCTAATAGCCAAGCTTGAAATGCCTATAGCAGTGACAGAGCCTTCAATTTGCTAACTAGAAACTTAAAAAAAAAAATCATGATATCAATTGGTAACTTAAGAACCAAAGGAACCAACATACTAACATGTAACTGATAAATAAGTACAGATGTCTAGTGTCATGTTACTCCTCATTTAAACGTAAGAAAAAGGGACTAAGAAGAGGGTACCTGAGAGCATAGAGACCAGGAAAAGTGGCGACTGAGGGGAGAATGTGTCGTGGGAGGTATGGGGACAGCGCACACGGGTGGAAGATGATTACCACGTCACAGTTTCTGCCTCTACCTATTCCTTGCTACTGTGTTTCAGTGCTTGCATTGACCCTTCAATCCTGCCAACCCTGCTTCCCTTAATTTATAAAGATGTTTCTTAATATGGCAGCTTGGTAATGAAGGAACTTAATTCCTGGAGGAGTGGCTGTTTAGTATCTTCTAAGCTGCTGAGTTCCCTGATGGTTGGGACTGTTCCTCTTCGTCTTTGCACTGTCAGCCCGTCTTTGTGCTAGTGAAGCCCAGCGCATGGTCTTCATCCGCACCTTTGTGAACTCAGTGTCCACAAACTCTGCCTGGAAATGCATTCTGGCCATGAGCATCCTTAGATTTTGTAGTGAACCTCTTCTTGAGTGTGATTCTTTTGACTCTCCTGAAGAAGAAATAGTTGGCCTCTATCTTCCACGTGGTACTTTTTTGTCCCGAAGAGGATAATTAAATAATGTCTTTGTCGTCTTTTCTGAAATGAAAATTATCTCTGATTCTGTGGGAATCGTGTCTGTTTTAGGAACCATTGTAGCAGCTTTGTTCTGTGAGAGCCTTTGGGGCAGAAGAGATACTTTGCCTAAAATAAGGCTTGAAGTCAGTCACCTGTACAAACGGGAAGATGGGAGAGCAGGTGGATGCAGGAGTACTCAGCGAGGACCTATTGCCCTTTGGGGCAAGGCTGGGCATTCACACCAGACTTCCTTATAGCCATGGGCCTGCAGTTCCAAACTCCTTCCCAATCAAATAGAAGAAAAGTTGCTTGCTCTTTTTCCCTCCACTTCTATCCTTCCTGTTGCCCTATGACGTGATTAAGTTGTCTATCACCCTGCAAACAAATGAAATTTAGCTCTTTCCTTTCATAATAAGAAAGATAATAAGAACATGATAAACAGAGACTGTGGCACGACAGCAGTTGACTCGCCATTGCTTCTTAAGCCTGAAAGACAGATAGTCTCCGGCAAGCACAGCCTCTGCCCATATGTTATGTACCAACTAAGAAGTGTTGTCATGATCGGATAGATGCTAGTATATTTGAGTTTAAGCTGTTCCCTGCGATAAACTGCATCTGAATAGTGATACAACATTAATAGAATAGCAGTGATGGTTCCATTCTATCTTCAGTGTTCTAAAACTCCCTGGTGACTGAAGTTATATGGCTCTGTTGTAAAAGCTCCGGAGTCATAATGGATAAAATCGGGGCAATTTCTAGTTTAGAGAGTGCTAACTATCTATCTTCAAAGAAAATACTGTCTGTGGTGATTATCAATGCCAACGGCTAACCACAATCACAGATAAATTCAATTTCATTACCATCTAGAAAGTTCATTTTGCTTTTTAGTATAGTTTTCTCCTCTGGTGAAGACTTCCAGTGCTGCTAAAAAGTAACAGCATTGTTTGATATAAAGTCTGATCCTTTTTTGTCTACTCACAACAGAGCACTGAAATAGTCACAGGGAAGTGATCTATCTCAACTCTGCATTTTGGGGACTATTGAACACTTTCCCACCGTCTTGCTTATCTCCTAGTTTCTAGCTCTGGTTTTTAATATCTCCTTTTGAAACCCAGAGGTTACCTTTGACTCTCTTCTTGCTCTTACCAAATTTGTTGTCAAAATTGATTATGCTCATATGCTCTTATACATCCCCTCCTCTTCACACCTTTTGCCCTTGCCCCAGTTCAGACCCTGTCTGATACTCTAAACTATTTCAGTAGCTTCCAAATATTTATCTCCTCCAAAGATCTTCTCTATCCCCCAAATCCCCTTCCACTCTGAGTCCCACTGTTTCACTCCTGACAGGTCACTTCTCTACTCACAAATTTGCAGGGGCTCTCCACGGCCCACCAGACAAGGCCACATTCCACTGCAGCCAGCTGTTCATTGAGCTCTGGGACCCAGCTGCCCCCACATTCTTCCCTCACAGGACCCAGTTCCTCCCCAGACACAGCTTTTCTGTTTCCTTGGCATGCCTTGCCTTACTTCTGTTCCTTTTTGTGCTTTTATTCAAGCTATTCCCGTTTCCTTGAGTGCTTTCCCCTAATCTTTGCAGATCCATATCCTGCCCATCCTTACAGATCCACAGCTTCTCCATGAAACCTTTCTTTATTTTTGCAATGGGAGTACATTTCTCCTTCCTCTACACTCCCAGAGTGATATGTTTGTCTCTCCAAACAGTCCTTACTCTCTATTTTTTTGATGTGTTTTCTGGTAGCCCATAAACTACCTGAGGGCAGGGGCTAAGATTCATTTGTGTTCCACCCAGAGTTCTACCCCAGAGCCCACGGCCTCCAGCATGGTACATGCCAAATTAATATTTTATAAATGAATAAATCCATTTCCAAATCAATCCATGGATGACTTTAGAGCTTATCATTAAATATAACTATCTTCTAAGTTAAAGGAGGGTAGTAGAGGTATCGCATTTATGGAGAAAAAGTTATGGATACAGAAAGCAGACGGCCAGCATGAACCCTGTGATGTTGGATTGGAATCAGGCTAGCAGTAACTCATATGTTTTGAAATGTACGTATATATATATATATACACACACACACACACAGATGCAGAAATATAGCTGTATGTATATAAATGGGTTAGCATACACACATGTATTACTGAGCTCTGTCTGTTGATAAGGCCTAAAACCAACAGCCCAGCAGCAATAAACTCACTCAGCACCTGTATCTTGTTTCTAAACGCCATTGTCCAGTAAAAGGAACTAAGCCACCCTGGCAAGCAGTTGATTCCAGGGTTCAGGCAGGGTAAGCACAAAATAAACCTGAAACATCTTAAAGTGCCAGTAAACAAGGAAATGCACAGAAAAAAGACATGGGCTTGTCAAAAGGACATAGGAGTCCACATAAATGGTGTTCCTAATGGCCAAAGACAGAGGAATTTGAGAAGCAAGATAAAAAATGATAGCATTGGATTTTCACCCATAGAATAAAATAATATCCAGAAGTCCATAGTTATATAAATAAATCATTTTAAGAATAAATAGGAGAGAAGGGACAACTCTTTAAGTAGAATTCCAAAGAATACATGTAAAAGGAAAGTGGAAAACAGAATCACCATTGGGGAAATACCATGGTAATAACTGTTACATACAAGATTCACAGATTGATGCTAAAATTAGTGGGCAGTGATTTGAGGAAAAACGGAATTTGTGTAGTCTCAGCATATCTCACTTAAAATGCTTATTTGCTACCAAGGGAAAAATTAAGTAACTTTACAGTGGAAAAACCAGCATATACCACCCTAACCAAGTGATCAAGTGAAACATCACATAATAAGACATATTGACATCATGAACCCCTTTACATTATATACAAAGAAGAATACAACATCCTTTTTATAGTATTCTTGCTAAAAATACATAACCTCATTCCAGTCATGAAAAACCATTAAACAAACCATGTGTGGTGGCTCATGCCTGTAATCCCAGCACTTTGGGAAGCCAAGGTGGTTGGATCACTTGAAGTCAGGAGTTTGAGACCAACGTGGGCTACACAGTGAAACCCTGTCTCTACAAAAAGTACAAAAAAAAAGAAAGAGAAAGAGAGGGAAGGAAGGAAGGAAGGAGGGAGGGAGGGAGGGAAGAAAGGAAGGAAGGAAGGAAGGAAGGAAGGAAGGAAGGAAGGAAGGAAGGAA
>NC_045436.1:49576214-49638813 GCF_002776525.5 Piliocolobus tephrosceles
GAAGGAAGGAAGGAAGGAAGGAAGGAAGGAAGGAAGGAAGGAAGGAAAGGAGGGGAAGGGAACCCTGTGATGTTGCATTGGAATCAGGCTAGGAAGGGAAAGAGGGAGGGATGGAGGGAGGAAGAAAAAACTCATTAAACAAACACAAACTGAAGGACATTCTACAAAATCATTTTCATCAGTTCTCCTCAAAAGTGTCAAGCCCAAGAAAGGCAAGAAAAGACTGAGGAATTGTTATGGCCTGGAACGCAATACTTCTCTATGGAGAAGTAACAACTAAATGCAATATGGAATCATCCTGAATAGGATTCTGAAACAGAAAATGACAGTGGTGGAAAAGATGATGAAGTTCTAATAAGGCCTGTAGTTTAATTAATAGCATTGTATGAATATGAATCTCCTGTTCTGGATAATTATGCTATGGTTATGTAAGCATATGGTTAGCATTGAGGGAAGTGGTGTAAAGGATACAGGCTTTGTATGCTGCAACTTTTCTGCAAGTCAAAAAAGTTCAAAGTTTAAAAAAAATTAGAGGCTTTAATTAATTACATAAACTAAGTCATTAATATGGTACGCATTTCTTTTTTTTTTTTTGAGACGAGTCTCTCTCTGTCACCCAGGCTGGAGTGCAGTGGCGCGATCTCGGCTCACTGCAAGCTCTGCCTCCCAGGTTCAGGCAATGCTCCTGCCTCAGCCTCCCAAGTAGCTGGGACTACAGGTGCCCGCCACCATGCCCGGCTAATTTTTTGTATTTTTAGTAGAGACAGGATTTCATCATGTTAGCCAGAATGGTCTTGATCTCCTGACCTCAGGTGATCCGCCCACCTTGGCCTCCCAAAGTGTTAGTATTACAGGCATGAACCACTGCGCCTGGCCCGATAGTAGGCATTTCCTTAACCGAAAAGGACTTAAACTACCTTTAAAGAAAGTCAAGCAGTCAGATATTATTTTTATTCTTTCTATACACGACTTCTTTCCATGCCTTACATCTGTTGTTTCTACTTGTTTGTAGATATATGGGTCTGACAGCGTGAGCAAAACCCTTTTTCCTTCGGGTCAAATAAACAGAGCATATGCCTTCTCGGTATATGGGTGTTTGGTTTTTGAAGCTGATGCAGCTCTGTCTGAATCCCCTGTTGAGGGCAAGATGCAGACAGCAGCATGTCCTCCTTTTTCTGGACCTTCCCATAACCCTAAAAAGTTCTTTGAGCAGGACCATGGGCTGCCCTCCTTGCATCTGGCATTTCTCCATCCTTCTCTTTCTTCTTGCATTGTGACTTGGCAGAATGCTCAAGATTTTCAGTTCCAAGTTGACTGGACTGACACCCTTCACTTCTTTTGCCTTCTATACATTCTCCTTTTCCAGTGAACCAGTCAACATACTTTTTATTAAAAACTTTTTATTTTAGCAATGTTCAAACATACAGAAGAGTAGAGAGACTATAATAAAGTGCTTGTCAGCTTGATCTTAACCAGATAGGTCCCCTTTCCAAAGAAAGGCAATTGTGACTACCTGAAATTAGATGTCATCAATGGTGAGGGTGAAGGTGGAGCACTAGCCCCAGTTCCTGTCATTCTCTCGTCCTTATTTTTATACTCTCAGTTTTTGGACAACACCTTGTTGTTTTGGCCACTTTATCTTATCAAGAGTACAGGGACTGGGGCCGGATCCAGTGGTTCATGCCTGTATTCCCAGCACTTTGGGAGGCCGAGGCAGGTGGATTGCCTGAGATCAGGAGTTCGAGACTAGCCTGGCCAACATGACAAAACCCCGTCTCTACTAAAAATACAAAAATTAGCAGGGTGTGGTAGGGGGCGCCTGTAATCTCAGCTACTCAGGAGACTGAGGCAGGAGAAACAGCTGAACCCAGGAGGCAGAGGTTGCAGTGAGATGAAATCGCACCACTGCACTCCAGCCTGCTCGACAGAGTGAGACTCCATCTCACAACAAACAAACAAACAAACAAAAAGAATACAGGGACTCACTCATCCTCTCTCCCACCCCTTGCGCATTGCAGGCTGAGGTCCTTTCTGGGGATGGTTAATGGAAAAGGAATCTCTCTAAATGTTTTGCTTAGGGGTCCAAAATTTAGTTTTTGCTCAAAATCACCTTTTGCTCTAAAGGTCTCATTTTTCTAAAGGAAGCTAAAATCATGTTTTGCTGATTAGGCCTCTGTGTCACTAAACACTGAAGGAAAAAAAAAAAAAAAAAAAAAAGCTTAGTGACAGGTCACCGAACCACAGCTCCTTCCGTTGTTAATTTGGGTTTTTCCATCATCAGTAATGCAGATTTGGGAATCTCAGGTTTTATGTCTCACAAAGCATTCTAGTCCTCAGGAAGTAATGAGCTAAATGAATACTGAAATGAGATCAAGGAAGCTCTACCCAGAGAAGGTAGTAAATGAATAATAAGATGCTAGTTTCCTAAGGGGAAGAAAGAGATTTTTACATCTGTGTGCAAGTAGGATATCAAAGTGCAAACCCACCCCTCTTGGAGAGAAGTAGTAGTTAGGAGTGAAGTAATGGAACATCTGGTTTGTTATTCAACATAATCTGCCAGATGATGAAAGTACACTTTAGTATACCTGACTCCAATGATTTTAATAATCATTTAACAATTGTACAATAGGATATGACTTCTGTTTCATATTGGTGAGAAGGATAGAATGCTATTTCATCATCGAGGATAACATAATTCAAGATAACAGAATAACATGGAGAAAACATTTCGTGTATTACGAATTAGAAAAAGGGAGGAAAAGTTTTACGTAAATAATATGAAAGGTAAAGATTTAAGAGATAGTTCTTTATATATTTGGGGGTAAAATAGCTTCTTAATATACACGCAAAGAAGCAATCAAAAGAAGAATACCATGTCCATTTGTGATTGCCTCTACTCCGATCATCTCAGAATTGCTGTTAACAAAATAGTATCTTTTACCACATTTCTCCATCACTGGAATAGAATTTCCTTCTGTGATTTTATTATAATTCAGCCGCTATCTCTGGATTAGAATGACATTATAGAAGCGCAGGGATTTTGTGAGTTTCTATGTCTGGGGAGAGGAAAAGAGAATAATAGGTTGAAGAAGTTTGGCATCGGTATCACTTTTTTTATTCCGTGGTGATATGTCAAACACTAGGAAGAGAAAAGAAATTAAAATGTGCTATTTCTGCTGAGTGGAGATGGGAATGAGTTCATGCCTTATTGAGGAACAGACCTAACATTCCTACAGACTTTACAGTCTGGAGATACAGCAGGGTACTCTCAAAACAGGGTCATAGGGAGTCTCGTAAATGTATTGGTCTATCATTTTTTGCAAGGTTCTCTTCCTTCATAATAAGGGTAGCCAGTAATCAAGTAAGTAGTTTTTTTCCGCTAGACAAACCAGCAGACCTGTAACCAATTAATAAGGTCAGTAACTATGAGTTATCAAAAAAAGTTAATTATCTACCTTCTAATAAGCCAGGGAAACACCCTAATATTTTTAGAAAGGTTTTGATCACAGAGGTTTAAAATCTTTAAAAATTGTTTTGACATTTTTATTAAAAGGTGTACACACACATACACACACACACACACACACGCAAAGACTACCCTTTAAAATATGTACATGTAAAACTTAAGTAGAACACTTCGCTTCCTGATATGCAAGACAAGCGAGGCATTTATCATAATTTTCAGAAGGGGTTTATAATGCACTTATCCGTATTTCCAGGCCTGAGATAATGAGGCTGTTCTGTGAAATGTTAAGTCAAGAAACTAAGGAGAACACAAGAACCAAATACACTGTGTGTGTATAATATATGTAAAATCATAATACCTCACCTGATGTCAACAGTTATGGGCACTGAAGATGACAGTCCTCTACAAGCTCTCGTGAGTGTTCCCAGTCAGTAACAGAGGGAAGTGGCAGAGCGTGGTGCCCTACTGCAGGGTGGGCTGATAGAGCCTTGCTGTTTGCTTGGTGGAGCTTCCATCATCTGGATCCAGGGGTGTGGGAGCTGGAGTTTCTCCAAAGCTGGTGCAGTAAGAAATACAAAGTCAAGTCTAGGGTACAAGGCCAGACCCTCTACTGTTCCAGGGACTCTCATAATGTGCTGGTCAAGAGACCCTGTCAGTGTGCTTTTATAGTGAATACTTTTCAGTGTGTTACTTCTCCCTCTGGCACCCTGTCATGAGCAGAGCTCCCTCCCCTTCTCAGCACTGGGGTGCAGGGGATCCCATGAGATTTCAGATCTACCCGGCACCCCTGGAAGCACTCTGGCCTCAAACCCTTTGAAGGAACAGCTCTATCCTTACACGCATTAGATAGGCACTACTGCTGGCCAATGCTGACAGCAGCCCTCCGCTCCATCTTGGCTGCGTTCCCTGTGCCAGGAACCTCGGGAAATAGACAAGGATTTGGCAAAATTCCTGGTGAATGGATGGCACCACGTGAGCATTGTGGGTAGCATTTCTCTGTGTTGCCAGACACATACATTGCTGCTTTCTCACTCTTCCTCGGGAAAGATGGGCCATTTTGGAGCTGATTTTGAAATGAAAAAGAAGGAGAAGTAAAAGAAACCCTAGGCTCCATATCTTTTCATATCCAGAACTTAAAAACAGAGGGAACGATTCACTTTTCCAACTTTTGCTTCTTGGGTGAGAAATAAATGTAAATCTTGTGTCTAATTCCCCTGATTTTTCAGACTTAGCTAAGGCAGAAAACCAATCCATTGCATTATCGACTGGTATCATTAGCTTGAGGTTAGGGACCCACCGTTCTGTCTGAAGCAGGCCTGCCTCCTTCTCTCTGCCTGTATGTTATCCCTCTATCATTTTTGCGCTCTCTCTCCATTGCCTTTGATATGGTAATGATCTTGCACAAGAAAAGCCATTTTTTTAATATGAGTGCTTAAGGAATTGAAGGTGAGTGAGAAGGTGGAGGGTGTTAAGAAGGATGGCAGTTTGTCATTAAAAAATAAATAAGTATACCCCTTGGAATTAAAAAGCAAGCAAGCAAGCTGAAGGGAGCAGAAGAGGGAGGACAGGCGGGTGTCTTTCCAAACGCAGGAGACAGTATTACTAACAGGCTGGCTTAAAGCCCTCTTAACAATGTGCACTTGCTCTCCCTAGCTCCTGGATTGATTTCCCTCTGCCCCCACAGACCTGGCTGCAGTTAAGCCTTGTGTCCTCCACGTGATGCTGAGCCGAATCAGATTTTCCTTTTAGTTGTTCGATCAAATTTTCCTTCCTAGAGCTTAGAAGGCACACTTGGGACCATATAGTAATTGCCTCCCCACACTGAACTGCTGATACCTTTATTGGATTGGCATAGGGTTTCAGAGGACTGTGTTTAACATGCAGTGAGCCGCAGCAATGCAAACAGCTCCAGTGTTTAAACAAGCATCCGTTAGGCCAGGAAACAAGGCAGTGCCAGCCCATTTGGTGCTCTGTAGTGCTGGCAGCCTAAGGTGAGCGGGGCAACCTAGGTGCTGGAGTGGGAGAGGGCAGGCTCCGGGAGAAGTGGAGGAATTGTAGTGTCAGAGGAGGAGCTGATTCTCTTTAGATTTGCTGAAGGGGGGTTGGTGGGGAGGGGGAGAGAGATGTGTTGTGGCTAGGGACATGTGCAGAGCTCATTAATATCTCATTATGTTAGAATTGCAGTCTCCCCACAGATCAGCGTTAACATTGGCAGTGCCAGAGGAAGGGCTTTGGGAAGCAGCAGCCCCCCCCTCTTTCTGCAAGCCCCAGCAAGCTCCCTATGCTTGTTTTGCACTGAGGGAATGGTGGTGTTGAATTTGTGAAAGAAGACTGTGAGAAAACCCCACAGGAGCAATAGTGAGCAGCTCAGAAGAGGGTATGAGACTGAAAACTATAGTTTGTAAATAACAAAGTGACCAGCTTTCATATGTGCCAGCCAGCCATGCAGAAGAGGGAAGGAAACTGACCAGAAGCTGGAAAGGAAAATCACGGAAGTTAAGCACAAGCCACCTGGAGTCTGGATGTGAGTTGGAGGTCGTGTCGGGGGCGGTAGATAGGCTAGCTCCAGATTCAGACCTCGATTTCCCAGAGATTGTGCCACTGGCCCACTGAGTTTGTCCAGGGCTCCTGGAGGCTCCCTGGAGTCTACTAGAGCAAGTAAGGTGGACAGGAGAAGGGGTCAGATGAGGAGGAAAGAAAATAGAAGAAAGAGGGAATCAGCCAGTAGGATTTGGTGAGACGGCATTTTCAGCTGATCCCACCTGCCCATGTTGGTGTGAGTGGAGCAAAGGGAAGATTCTAAAGCAGAGAGAAGGTGGTGTGCAAGGGCCTATTCTTCAGGTCTGACGTAGCTGAACCGAAACCAGTCTTTATCCCAGAGATTAAATCTCCCTATGTGCAGCCCTGGCCCCAGCTGGACTCCTGCAGTTCACTCACCCCAGACACTCATCCTGGGGACTCCAGGGCTGGGACTGGGGCCTCCTGGGAGGAAAAGTTGGAGCCATGCTCTGTAGAAATTACAGTCTCCCTGCAGACACTTAATTCTACTCTATTAAGGATCAGATGTCTCTGTCTGCCCTGGACAAATGTGTGTCCTCCACTAATGAAAGGTGGTTGATGGCCACTTTAGTGAACAGTTATGTAACAGGATGTACCAAAACACAACGGTGTGTGCATGTTGTATTATAAACGTCCCTTAATGTAATTCGTACTAAAGTTCTTTGAGAATATTCTTTTTCTGCCTTTTTGTTTTGCGGAGTTCTTATTTCTACCTTAGAATATTCTTTCTGTGGATTTTGGCATTTGGCTTCCACTTCTAGCACCAGTGCACAGACACACCCGCACAGATCCACAGAAGTGTTGCTTGTGTGGATACAGAGCCAGTCCTGGGCTCAGTAAGCAAACGAAGAAGCATGTGTCCTTGGTTAATATCATATAAAGTGACAAGGCCACAGTTTGCAAGCATGTTTTGTGAAGACCCTTCTGGTCACACTTTGTTCCAACTTAACACAATATTCCATTAAAATATGGATTATTCATTAACTTACAGAAAGGCAAAAAAGTGAATGTCATTGAAATCTCTGTTCCCTTTGGAAAAAAAATAACTGAAGTCATTAGTCATTAGTTTGTTATGAACAACAGTGCTTATAATGAACATTTAAAAATAAATGTATTTGATAACCGCAACCAAGTTTATTTAGGTTAGAAAAACAGTTATGGCATACAAATAATGCTGAGAAACAAATTTAACAAGGCTTTTTTACAGCATGGCCTCTATAGCAAAAATAGTAAGATTAGCCTGATGTGTATTAAAATCTATTATTCTTTTGACTCTGCAACTTTGATAAGTCAAGTGAGAGTCATAAGAACAAAGGGAGGAAACAGCTCAACTGCCATAATTTCATAGCCAAATAGAAGAAAAGTCTACCTCTTGTCATTTACATGACTTTACCAAGCTTCATCCTATGAAAACAAATGAACAAACAAAAATGAAGACTCAGTAGTTATAAATAGTAAACTAGACCTCTAGGGCTGAACTCCTGTGTTCAGCTGCACCAGGTCCCTGTTGTGGGATGTTCCACATTCCATGAAGTCTTGGCCGGTTTTTCCATGTACTGTTCACCTCCCTCAGTTCTTCTCAGTGGCAGGAGCAGAATCCACACAGAGATTCGCACTTCTGCCTGTCATTCCCAACCTCTGAACTTGTCCTTCGTACATCCCTTTGCTTTCCTTTCTAAGAAAGAGAGAAGGAAAGTTAAGTTCCATCCAAACTTTCTACATAAAAAACTTATGACATCCAAATTGCCCATTTGAAGAGAGAAGGATAGTGATTCAGCAGAATTACAGTTCAAAATAAAATGGGATTTAACTTTGAGTTAAAAAGAAAAAGTGAATTCCTAGCTCCTTTCAGGCATTTGCCATGAATAAAACTTTAAAGTGAAATATCAGAAAATCAAGGATGAGATGGGACTTAGAGAGATCCTTCATTCCCCTTCCTCCCCCTTCTTCAATGAAGACCATATCTAAATCATCCCAGATGGCTGTTCTATTTTTAAAGATCTCCAGAAAAGGAGATTCTACCACCTCCTCAGTAACTCATTCCAGCATCTCTTGTTCCTCACTGCCAGAATATTTTTTCTGAGAGCCCTCAGAGGAAAAAAGACACACTATCCTAGATTTGGGGACCTGTAGTATTTCTCTTTAGGATTTAACCCCACTGTGCATAGAGGAAACTAAGAGACATGGATAATGGCCTTCTCTCTCCAGTGAAAAAGATGTTTTTTCTCTAATATTTGGCTTTAAGTTACATTTGTGTGCTTCTTGGGGGTCAGTCCAAAATTCTCTTGCAGGCCTGCAGTATGCGCAGTACTCTGCTAGGTAAACAGAGGCAGCATTAAGAAAGGATTCCTGCTTACATTCTAAAGAATGAGGTCACAGCTCCAGAGCCACCTACTGTGCTGGACAGACATGTCCGTGTAATGATTTATTCTTTCATTCTTTCATTCCAAAGATATGTGTACTGACCACCAGTCGTGTGCTTATCTCTCTGCTAGACACTGGAGACAGACACATTAGTGAGCAACACAGACTAGGTCCTTGAGCCAACACTCAAATGGGAGAAGACAATACCAAAGAAAAAGAAAGAAACAAAATAATTATAAATTGTGATCAGTGGTGTGAAGAAGACAAAACAGAAGGATGCGATAAAGTACAAGTGGGAGGTGCAGCTCACTGAGCCAGGGTGGCCAGAACAGCCTTTCTGGGGAAAGACGTAAGCTGAAATCTGAAGGATGACAATAAGCTCAGCAAGGAGCTGGGAGAAGCGCGTTCCACATGGAGAGAAGCGCTGGTGCAGATGCAGAGGAGGGAAAGAGCCAGCGGAGAGGCCAGCACAGCCGCCTGGAGTGTGGTGGTGGCGGGGAGACGGGTATGAAGGAGCTGGGAGACACCAGGCCATCCAGCGCCTCTTAGGCAACTTTGACTTTAAGAGAAATGGTAGTCTATAGAAGGATTTGAGGCAGAAAGACATACTCTGAAGAATGTGTTTCAACAGTGACTCTGAATGCTGGCGGAGAGTAGACTGGAGAGGCTAAGATGGGAAGCACGGCTAGTGGAAGAAGAGCGCAAGAGTCCAGGCAGGGAGCAGGCAGGGGAGACTCAGAAAAGGTGACAGATGGAAGGTGTGTATGCTGGCCACACAGACACAGCATCTGAACATAGGTGCACCCCATTTTAAGAAAACAAAATACATAAAAATCAAAACTTAAAGTCTGATTATTCCCTTTATAAAGGGACTCACCTCAAGTATCTATTCTGTAAAGTAAAGGAAGATGTGTATGGGTCTTTGACTATAAATTTTAATAGGACATATAAAACCTTAATAGACAGATCATGGAATTAGAAGGAATCGTAGAGGTCATTTTCTCCTACTTTCCACCCAATAAAGAATCCCCTTTGCAAATCCCTGACAGATGAACATGTAGCCTCGGTATGAAAACTTCAAGGGACAGGAAGCTCATTAGCCTCACAAGGCAGCCCTTTCTATTTTGAATCTCTCTAATAGTTTTTTAAAAGTTTCTCCTTATATAGAGGCTGAATTCTTTCTCCCCATTACTTGCATCCATTTATCTTAGCTCCATGTTCTGGAGCTACATGGATCAAATCTAATTCTCTTCCTACATAGCAAACCATTAACTTTTTCAAGAGGAGCTATGGTGTTCCCAATCCTCAACTCTTCTCTTTCTCTAGCAAAATGTCCTCAGCTCCCTGGACTCCTTTTCACTTGACATGGTTTCTGGGACCTTCTTTCCCCTGATGTTGCCCTCTTGCTGCACTGCCACCTGATGAGAGTGATAATTTCAGAATGGAACCCAACCTTCTAGATGGCATCAGTGCAGAGCATAACTATGTCTCCCTGGACTTGGAGAACATACATATATTTAATACAACCTAGAATTGCAAGAGCACATGGCTTCAAACTTCAAGGAAACCAAAGCTGCTTATGAGACAGATTTTCCTGCCTTAAATGCAAGACTTTACAGCTAGACCCACCAAATCTTGCTACTGCTCACCTATAGGAAAGTGGTTCTTGAACTTTTGGAGAGTCATGGGCCGCACTGAGAATCTGAGAAAAGCTTTGGACCTTCTCTTCTGAAAAAGACACATACCCACAAAATTTTGCATACAATTTTCTAGGGTTCTCAGAACTCTGGAAATCCATTTTTATGTAAACCTACAGTTTAAAAAGTCAGCATTATCAATGTCACAGAACCCTTGTTCTGTCATCTAAGAAATGTATATCTGCATTATCTCTATATTTTATTATAGATTGTATAGGAGGTTAAAGAACGCTCACTAGAAAATCCCTACAAGTCACTATAAAATTGTTAATGGGAGGGAAAGTTACAAAACGTCTTCAAGTACCATTAGTGGATACATTTGCTTATGTTACCTTATTTAATCCCTACAACCCTCTTCTGAACTAGGCAATATTAGCCTTATATTGTGAAAAATAGGAAAGGTAAAGCTATTAATAAAGAAAAATGGAAAGACCTGGGTGAAGGCACTGGCTGCCGAGTGCAAATTTTTACAACTGTAGCGATAGAACCGTGGCCCTCTCGACTTTTAAGTGCTGAGGCCATGGCCACCTGGAGCACAGCATACATGCTTATGAGCAGGATTGGTTTCCTGGGAAATGTGTCCTTATATTGGTGCTTCAGTAGTGATATCCCTGGAAAGTGGTCACCAATAGGATTAGCCATTACCATAACCCCACACGAATGGCCTGCTGTCGCCAACACCGTTCTCTTCAGAATCAGGCTGGCATTGGGTTGTTGGCCAATGTATAGTTATAACTCAGCATCTCAGTAGCAGAAATGTTCTGAGAACGGCTGAAAGAACAACAGCCTTTATAGGAGATCCAGTTTCAGAGAGTAACTTCTTATGTGCCAGCCAACCATGGAGGGGAGAAAGCAGTTCTGAGGATGCCTTCCTTTTTTTCCTATCTCAGGAGCCAGGCTGTGGAATAGTTTGGAAATGAGAAACACATTTTATTCACAAGTGGTGAGGCTTGTAACGGAAAAGCACAGGCTTTGGAATTCAAATCTCACACTAGCTCTGTGACCTTGGGCAATTTATTTAATCTCCCTGAGCCCCAGTTTCCTCATTTGTATAAATGATGTTTATTAACCTACCTTGCATGGTTGATGTGGGAATTAAGAGAAAAGATCTTGAATTTGCCTGGCATTTAGTGGATGCACACACAAGAAAAGCTTGCTGTTTGCTGATAACTTTAAGGAGTGCATAAATGGTTGGGGCCAGTCTGAGTAGCGGTAAATTTGGTTCCCCTGTGTTAGCAGGCTTACTCTGGCTTGGACCCGGATTCCAGAGTGATTCCGGAGGAATTCCTGTCCCCATCCCTACCCCTCGTCACCCCAAAATTTTGCTTAAGATAACAAGGAGGTCAGGGCATGTTCACTGTGAACCCCCCCTCCATACAAGGTGCCATGTTATGGTGGGTTCAGAGGAACCCTCTCGCCCCCGCCTCCACCCAATACTGTTTAGCCACCAGCCTTACAAGGGATACTAGATGCTTTCGTACCTTGGATTCATACACACAGGTTTCTGAGATGAAGCTGTGTGGTAACTTAGCCATTAATAGATCTCAATCATAGCCTACACGGACATTTCTGAGAGAATCCTTGGTTAAACAGTACTAACAGCAGAACTAAATACTGGTTAGGGCAAGTTCTGCCCATGTAGGTTCTGTGAGACTCTGTCTGAAAGTTAGGTTTAAACATAGAGATGGGGCCAGCTAACCTCATCATTCTGAGTCATTAGATGGAGACTAGACTTGGTCACCTCCCTTTGCTAATAAGGAAACTGACATAATTAACTGAAGGAAATTAACTTGGATAATTTTGCAGCATGAATCTGCTTCCAAAGAGGAGTTGGTTTTTTTCCCTTCCTGTGAGCTGTTAATTCAAGAGGCTGTGTTAACCTGCTGCTGTTGCCAACTGACAAATGTAGTATTTTCCTGATCAGCCTCTCAAGCCTTTTCCCTTGCTCCTCCAACAACAGAGAGAAGAGTAATAAACTATCCAGAATATTTTGCAACATGGGAGACATTTGCATGTCTTTGTAATATGGGGGTTGAATACCTATTTTCAGTAAATATAAGCCTCCCAGTTGACTTAAGGTAATTGAATGAGTTTAGATTTATTGTATATGCCCTTTCTCCTTAGCCACTGGTTTTAAGCAGGCATAAAATCGTATCAGAAAAAAAACAAACAAACAACCAACAAAAAAAAAACCTGACTTTCGATATTCAAGTTGGCTTATCTGAATTAAACCCAAAATATGTGGAAATTGGGTTATCCACTCCAGACTTGGATCCCTTTGTCTGTGAAACCTCAAAGTCTCCAGTGGAGCTGAAGGTAACGTCTTTCTTCAGGTGACACTCTGGGGCGATTCTGGGGAAAAGAGAAAGATGTGTTTGACTTTATTCCAGTTGGTTTCATCTTCCTTTTTAATTGATTTTTGTCCTCTCCATCATTTTCTCTCCCAATTAACTTTGAATTTCTCTCATTTAGTTCTAGCTATTTGTTGTGGTCGGGTTTGGTACATTTGGGTTAGGCATTTTGCTGTGTTCTTTTCTTTCCTTGCCATTAGTTTAAAGGAGGTCTAAGCTCACAGTGTAGCTCTATTTCTGGAGAGACCTGCCACTTTTACAGGATTTACTGTGGTCATTTTCTTTTTTTTCCTCCCCACAATATGGTGCTTTGTGAATTAAAATCAAGGTTCCTGGGGCTGGAGGTAGGAATAGGGCAGGAGAAGCCTAGCCACATTATAATGAATAATAATAACTGTCTCCCTCTGTTGTGAGCTCTACCAGGCAGACTGTGTCTTATTCATCCCTAGCTTCTTACATAGGTCCTAGTGTAGAAATGATGCTCAGTGAGTGTCTGTTGAATGAATGAACTAATTTTTGCTGAACCCTTTATAATTTATAAAGATGCTTCACATAGCAACATGGGGTGATTGTTTTTAAGACCTTCGCAAAACCATTTCCTCCCTCATTTCATTATGATTGTGAAATCGCTTTGGAATTTTGGAACTGTGATACTTTTACTGTATGCCTTTCATAAAAAGCCAAAGTCTAAATGCTTTTAAAATATATATATGAGGAGCTGTGGAAGGAAGGGAGGAGGGAAACAATTTGTTACTGGATACTTTTCTTGTAAAAAAAAAATTTTAATGCAGTTATCACTGGATGTTTTTTCTTTACAATTGCAGTTCACAACCCATTTCCTCCTCTTTTACTAGGATGAAGGTGAATTTTAACAAAAGCAAGAAGTATTTTAAAGGAAGAGAGCAAGTGGGCAGCAAGGGAAAGCTTTGTGTTTGTTTTATGACTTGTGTTGACTTGGCAGATGTTCAAGGTTATTCTGCTTAACCAAATAATCCGCACTGCTTCCGTATGAGCAATAGCCGGGCGACCCTTCCGAGGGGCGCCCGCCATAGTCTTCTGTTGAGACGTTATGAGGGACCTAAACCCATGTCTTGCACTGAAATCAGTGGCAACTCTGACACCCCCACAGCCCCTTGGTTCTTTGGCTCGCACAGCCATTGCATGTCTGCTTCTGAGAGAGTCACCCAGGAGCACATAACCGACAGCTCTTTCTTAGATGGCTTCATCTGTTTGCAGTTATCACCAGACCATTAATGCTGAGTTTTCCCCCATGAAACTCAAATGTAAAAGTAGGAAAATAATTGGATTACTGTTATCCAAAAATCATTGGCACTTAGGACAAAGACCAAAGTCAGAAAAAGGAAAAAGCAGACAGATTTAGAAATTTTAAAAATTAGATAGGTCTTTGACTTTTACGGGTGAAGTAAGAGCCATACTTAGGATTATAATCCATAAAAAAAAAATTAGGGGGCAAATGTAGGTGACATAAAATCCAGAACTTCCAGATAATGACAGCACTAAGGCATTACTTGTATACAACTACTCCACGTACTTCTGCCCCAGGATACTGAGATTTTTTTTCTCCCCTCTTGGTTCTTAGAAGCATACAATTGAGTGTGTTCATATGCATGCCTCATTTATGCCTGGAAAAGACAGAAAGAAAACCCTTTAGTAAGGACTGTGATTCAAAATATGTATTACATTGACTTGTTACCTACATTATCACTGTGTGTCAGGAAGCATACTGCTCACAGGTGGGATGCACGGTAATTTGGAAATACTCATTTGGGCCTTGGCAGTGGATGACCTTGGTCTACTGCAGATTCATGCCCTGTGGCTATATTAGTTCCTAGGGCTGCCATAAGAAATACCATAGACTAGGTGGCTTAATACACTAGAAATGGATTGTCTCACAGTTCTGGATGCTCGAAGGTAAAAATCAAGGTGTCAGCAGGGTGAGTAGGGCCATGCTTCCTCTGAGACTCTGCAGAAATCCTTCCTTACCTCTTCTTGGTTTCAAGAAGTTTGTCAGCAGTCTCTGGCATTCCTTAGCTTGCAGCTGCATAACTCCAATCTCTGCCTCCACCGTCAGACGACACTCTCCCTGTGTGTCTTCATGTCTTCACGTGGCTGTCGTCTTGTAAGATGATACCAGCTGTGTTGGGTTTTGCCTGTTCAACTCCAGTATGACCTCATCTTAATGAATTTCATCTGCAAAGATCCTACTTCCAAATGAAGTCACATTCCGAGGTACTGAAGTTTAGGACTTCAATATATCATTTGGCAGGGGAGGACACAATTTGACCCACAATAGTGCCTATACTTCTGCTTCAGAGCTCAGAATGTTACCTGTTTTCCTGTAACGGACTAGCTGTACGAAACCATTTACTTCTCTCCTCAAGCCTTTATTTTTTCCTCCTTAGCAGTGTTCTTCCTTGGAGATGATAACCTTTTGTCAAGGTCATTGAGAAAAGAAAGACAATTAGAGCCAAACTTCTTTGTCTCCACCTCTCCCCATTCCATCTCAACCTATCTCTCCCCCACATTTTTTTTATCACTCTTTTGATGGCACTGATGTGCCCTTCTTCATAGTCTCAAAAACAAACACCTCTATGGAAATGTAAAATGATGCAGATACTATGGAAAACAGTGTGTCAGTTTCTCAAAAAATTAAAAACAGAATTACCATAAGATCCAATATTTCTGCTTCTGGATAGTTAGCCAGCAGAACTGAAACAGGTCTACAAGAGATATTTGTATACCCACATTCATTACAGCATTATTCACAATAGCCAAAATGTGGAGGCAATGGATAAATGGATAAACCAAGTGTGGTATGTACATATGTTTTAGTCTTTCCAGGCTGCTGTAACAGAATACCAAATATTACATGGCTTATAAATAACAGAAACTTATTTCTTACAGTTCTGGGGGCTGGGAAGTCCAAGATCAAGGTGCTGGCACATTCTTGTCTGGAGAGGGCCTGCTGCCTGGATCATAGACAACTGTCTCCTTACTATGTCTTCACATGATGGAAGGAGTAAGGGAGCTTTCTGGGGCCTCTTATAAGGGCACTACCTTTCATGAAGGATCCATGCCATGACCTAATCACCTTCCAAAGGCTGTACCTCCTGCCTAGTATTAATACCCTCACCTTGGGGGTTAGGATTTCAACATGTGAATTTCAGCAAGGAGACAACCATTTAGACCATAACAAGATACCATGAAATATTTTTCAGCCTTAAAAAGGAAATTCTGGACTGGGTGCGGTGGCTCATGCCTGTAATTCCAGCAGTTTGGGAGGCCGAGGTGGGCAGATTGCCTGAGCTCAGGAGTTCACAACCAGCCTGGGCAACACAGTGAAACCCTGTCTCTACTAAAATACAAAAAATTAGCTGGGCGTGGCAGTGTGCACCTGTAGTCCCAGCCACTCAGGAGGCTAAGGCAGGAGAATTGCTTGAACCCGGAAGGCAGAGGGTGCAGTGAGCCAAGATCGCGCCACTGCACTGCAGCCTGGGTGACAGAGCAAGACTCCATCTCAAAAAAAAAAAAAAAAAAAGGAAAATTCTGACATGCTGCAATACAAGCGAACCTTGAGGACATGATGCTAAATGAAATATTCCAGTCATTAAGAGATAAATATCATATGATTCCACTTATGTGAGGTACGTAGAGTAGTTAAATTCATAGAGACAGAAAGTGGAGTCGTGGTTGCCAGAGTCTGGGGAATGGAGAGGATGAGGAGTCATTTCATGAATACAGAGTTTCAGTATTGCGAGATGAAGATTTCTGGAGGTGGATGGTGGGGAGATGGTTGTACAACAGTGTGAATGTACTTAATGCCACCGAACTGTATACTTAAAAATGGCTAAGATGATAAATTTTCTCTTACTAATATTTTAACCACAATTATATACATCTGTATGCCTGTATTATACTTCTCAGACTTTCCAACACACATTTTCACTTGTCCTTCCTTCCTTAGTATCAATGAATCCTGCTTCCTGACGTTCCTTCTCCTTCACACCCACTCAGAACTCACTTCTCCTGAAAAAGCCTTTAACTTCACCCCGTGACATACAACCTATGATACCTTTTTTCTTTCTTGCAACAAGATTTCATATACAGAAGAGTCACACCTAATATCTCCATTCTTCAGTTCCTAATATCTCCATTTGCCTCAGTTCCCTGACTAAAAACTGGCATTCATTTACAGTACTATTCTAGAACTGTGCTGTCCAATATAATAGCCACTAGTTGCATGTAGCTATTTGGAATTTATTTAAAAATAAATAACTCAGTATTTAAATAAATTTGAATTTAATTTAAAAACCAGTACCTCAGTAGCACTAGCCACATATCAAGTACTCAGTAGCCACATGCAGCTAGTGACTGAAGTACTGCAGAGTGCAGATGCAGAACATTTCTATCCTCTCGGCTCTGTTGGACGGAAAACACTTCCTGTGCAAGGATTCTACTCATCACAGTCATCTGGAGGGCTTATTAAACCACAGTGTTCTGGGCCCCACCCTCAGAGTTTCTGATTCAGAAAGCCTGGGAACTGACCGATAATTTGCATTTCTAACAAGTTCCCAGGTGATGTTGAGGCTGCTGAGTGTTACAGAGGAACCCTCGCTCAGATTCTCAGTAAATTACTTGGTTACCAACCTAGTGGTCTCTTAGTTCTCATTTCAAAGCTGCAACTGATACTACAAATTTGACCACAATTATTCTTCTTTGTTTTGTCCTACTTTCTTGATGATGTTTTATGTTAATCTCTCACCAAGACTATTTTTTTTTTTTTATCTCTTTGCTGACTTCTCTCATTTAATTAACAGGACTCATTTCCAACTATGCATTTACTTTCTTAGGGAACTTTTGTGCTTATATATTGTTCAGGCAGACTCACATGTATGGCTGGATGCCTCTCATTTCTAAGGCCTTATCTCCTTTTTTTTTTTTTTTTTTTTTTTGAGACGGCGTTGCATTCTGTGGCCCAGGCTGGAGTGCAGTGGGGTGATCTCAGCTCACCACAACCTCCACTTCCCGGGTTCAAGCGATTTCTCCTGCCTCAGCCTCCTGAGTAGCTGGGATTACAGACATGCACCACCATGCCCAGCTTATTTTCGTATTTTTAGTAGAGATGGGTTTCACCATGTTGGCCAGGCTGGTTTTGAACCCCTGACCTCCACCCACCATGGCCTCCTAAAGTGCTGGGATTACAGGCGTGAGCCACCACACCTGGTTTATGGCCTTATCTTTGGGTTTGTGGGGTAACTGTATTTGGCTATACCACTGCTCTTGAACAGTATGATGTTAAAAACTAAGCTGTTCTGTGCCTGCCCTCTGTGGCTGGTGAGTTGATGCTTCCCAGGTCTTTGATAATTGTTACTATGCATTTCTTTCTGCGATGTTGAGATACGTGCATCAAAACTCCATGGACGTGTCGGGTATTATATATACCTGTTCATTAAACATTCATGCAGTTAGAGAAGTCCCCACTGCAGAGGGCTGAGTAATTTCCTTAATGCTTTTGCTTGTGGTGGCCAACTGTTTTATAGACCTAATCTTACTAATCCTTTCCATGAGGTATTGTAGAGGTCAGATGTCAATACGCCTATTTTCAAATTAGGAATTGAGGTACAGAAAAGTTTAAAAGAGTGATCAGAGTCACAAAGCTGGTTCTACTTCTGCCAAGGAACTCCAGTTTGAGTGCAGGAGTCCCATGCTAAGCCCCAGACCTCCATGCAAACCTCCAACTACTAGAGAACACTAAGCTTCCAGGTTTAAAACATAAAAAGAAATTGCTAAATGTGATTCAGGGCATACTACGCATAATGTATTTCTGTGACACTTCATAGTAATGAGATAATTACCATGGGTACAGTATTAGAGTATACATATTCTGTTAAGTTACAGCTGCAAGAAATCAGTAATGACCATTAATCATTCCATGTTCATTCTCTGCAAATCTCAGATCGAAGTTAAGCTCAGAGTTCCAACAAACCTAAGACAAATTTTATAGTCATCATTTCTGCTGTTTACATGAAGTTTATGAATACAATAGACTCTCCCTAATTTAAACTGATTTGGGCAAACAGCTGTCTGAATTGAGAAGAATGTGAATTGAAGTATGGTAGTAAATATATACTGCATGTGATATATTTAAAAGTAACAACAGTAATTCAAACTAGACTATTGAACTGTTAGTAAATAAACATCCTTGGGAAGCTACTTAAATATCTGAGAAGAATTCATAATACATGTATCAATTGCCTATTTAAATTTGAGCCTGAGTTCTTGAGTTTTTGAGACTCATTTCTATATTAAATAGGTTAAACATTCCCCTTATAACCTTTATTGTACCTATTCTTTTACACAGTAAGCTCTCTTTTTTTGTACATAAGGATAAATATTCAGTTGGCCCTTAGCCAAGTTACAGCTAAATGCAAAATTAGCAGGAATTGAATTAAGCAGGTTTTACTACACAGTGTATAGAAATAGTGATAGACAAACTTATTCTTTTCAAAATCAGGACTTAGTTATGTATTTTAGAAGAGAATATGTAAACATATGGTTTACATAAAGTTAAAAGGAAATCCAAAATGTCAGTTTGTTCATCTTCCAACTATACACAAGTAAACCTAGAGAGATTATAAAATTCTGGGCAGTTAGATCTATAGGGGACTTTAGAGCTTCTGTCCAGGGCAAAAATGGCAGCAGAGCATAGTCAACTGACTTCCAGAGAGGAGACAGCTTGGCCATGAGAGACATGATTCTAGGTCCCAGAGCCCCTGACTCTAAGCTTACGATAGGTCCACAATCCATCTGCTTATTCTAGGTAATACATGCAATGTGGACACCTGGAAAAAGTAGACGGCTTCTACGTGTAACCTGGTCCAGTATCTAGTTACCCAAACTGACACGTTCAGATCCTTGATGTCACTTAAGGCCGTTTACTCAAAATCATTCACAGGGAAGAAGAATAGTACACAGTTGTATAAGTTAGCCAAGTTGTGGTTGCCAGAATGGGATACAACATTGTTATCTGTGTCAGACAAGTGTTATGCATGAAGGGGAGCATTTTCCAATAGACTCTTAGGAGCAAAATAAAAACATGCAACAGGCTGCAGATTCCTTTGAAATCAGGAGACTTGTGCATCTTTTGCATCCTCTGCACTCAGTTCAACACCTGACACCCAATGGGCCATCAAAAAGAAACGAATTCTTTTGAATGAATCATGTAATTTAAACACTTGGTTTTCTGGCGTTTTCATAAAAGATAATTGTGATTAGAATTCAAGTGTAATTTTTCTTTCATGTTTACCAAAGTCAAAAAAACCTTTGCAGAAGAATGTAATGAATTCTTGCTCTCTGATGTAAAATAAGGATCTTATTCAGTAACTACCTGCCAAATTCAGCCGCCCATCAGAGTTAAGAGTGCCTTCCCGGGTGATTTTGAAAATAAGTTATTGATTTGTATCCAGAGTCCAAATAGGGACTCTTAGAGCTGGAACAAACCTTGGAGATCATGTAGTCCAACCTCTCATTTTATAATTGAAGAAACAGAGGTCTAGAGAGGTTAAGTAACTGCTACCTGATCACATAATTAAGTTTGTTTAGTTACTGTGCTTTGCTGAGATCTGGAAAACACCACATGCATATTTTTGCTTTTCAAGTTCCTGACATTTTCAGTTATGTACACTCACTGTATTTTTAAATACTGATAAGCATGTGAATGCAAACCTCATTTAGTCAAATCTGGCAGTGTGGGCAGTCTTCAGTGAAATCTATTACATTGCCTTGCTTGATACCTTTTTGTTCAACTCTTTTTGATGTGTGGTGTTTAGACAAAAGGTAACAAAATATTCAACGCAGTAAAAATCTTCCTTTCTGTCACATTCACATAACTTCAAAAATATCTCTAAACTCATCATTTGTTATTACCAAAAAAAAAAAAAAAAAAATTGCTTCTCAACTGAGACCAAGGTGAAAAAAACTCTGTCCCAGGGGAGTTTTAGAGAGCTATAACCATGCAAAAGCAGGGAGTTACAGAAAATATTATGCAAACTTAACTATAGCATTATAATGGAAACTGCATAAATAAGATCTGGATGGCTAGGTAAGAAAGATAAAACCATTGAAATACATACTTTTTACTCTACAGTTTTATAGTACATTTACAATGCACCACAATTTGAACAGAAAGTTGACAAACTCCGAACCTGTTTTAGGCAAAGTGATTTATCGCATAAGGCATTGGGCCGGCGCAGGAATCCTGACCATCATTCCTTGTTCTTCCTCTGAGTTACATTATGGCCCTGGTCTCTGTGCCTCAATTTTCCCACTGTGCATCTCTCTGCAGTCAGGTGGATTATGGATTATCATTGCAAAGTGACATTTACTGAGCTGCAGGGAACAAACACTTACTATTCAGAGCCTCCTAAAGTCATGGCAGGTTAACTTCTGCCTCCTCTGAGGTTTTGCTTAGAGTCATCTCTGACTATACTTCTTTGCTAACAGTTAAGAAGTGAATGTGAAGTTTATTCTGAATTTGGGAGATGAACACTTTTGAAAATATATACATGCTGGGCACGGTGGTATGCGCCCGTAGTCTCAGCTACTCAGGAAGCTGAGGCAGGAGGATCACTTGAGCCCAGGAATTTGAGGCCAACCTGGGCAACAGAGTGAGACCCTCATCTCAAAATAAGTAAATACATTAACAAAAATAAGAGTATACATATTATTAAACTCTGGACCAAGTAGCAGTTGTTGAGCTACTTGCCTCAAGACCAAGTCTCAGTTGTATTGTTACGTACGTTAAGGATAGCATTGTCTATTTGCTTAACCAGCCATGCAGGAATGATCCTGGATCATGTAATGGGCTGAGTTGTGTCCTCTCAGATTCATTTGCTGAAGTCCTACTTCCCAGTTTCTCAAAATGTGACAAAATTTGGAGATAGGGTCATTTTAAGTTAAAATGAGGGTAGACCCTAACTGAAGATGACTACTATCTATATAAGAAGAGGAAATTTGGACCACAGGAAGACACCAGGAATGAGTGCTCACAGAGGGAAGACTGTGCAAGGACACAGTGAGAAACTGGCTACCTGTAAGCCAAGAAGAGAGGCACAGGAGAAACCAACCCTGCAGACACCTTGATCTTGGACTTCCAGCCTCCAGAACTCTAAGAAAATTAATGTATGTCGTTTGAGCCACCCAGTCTGTGGTATTTTGTTGTGGCAGCCCAAAAAACTAATATAGATCACTTCGAATATTTCACCTTTTGTAACCAGCTATAACTGATTTTATTTTTTGAGACGGAGTCTCGCTCTGCCATCCAGGCTGGAGTGCAGTGGCACTATCTCAGCTCATTGCAAGCTCTGCCTCCCGGGTTCATACCACTCTCCTGCCTCAGCCTCCTGAGTAGCTCTGACTACAGACGCCCGCCATCACGCCTGGCTAATTTTTTTGTATTTGTAGTAGAGACAGGGTTTCACCGTGTTAGCCAGGATGGTCTCAATCTCCTGACTTCATGATCCACCCGCCTCAGCCTCCCAAAGTGCTGGGCTATAGGCATAAGCCACCGTGCCTAGCTCTATAACTGATTTTTATCATTACAAAATCAGAAGTTAGCACCAGAAGTGACCATTTTTCCTCCAGTGTCTCCTGAAATCTTCTGTATAAAGTCAAGACTTCTTACCGTGGCACACAAAGTCTATATAGCTCTTTCTTCTGCAGGCTTGTTTCTCCACACTTCCACCCTACACCCTGGCTCAAGCCAGACGCAACCACAGTCAGGCGCTGCATAACGACATTTCCATCAATGACAGGCCACATATATGATGGTGGTTCCACAAGATTATAACCCCACATTTTTCATATTTTTACTGTACCTTTTCTGTGTTTAGATATGTTTAGATATACAACCAATTACCATTGTGTTACAGCTGCCTACAGTATTCAGTATAGTAACGTGCTGTACAGGTTTGTAGCCTAGCAGCAATAGACCCCAAGTGTGTAGTAGGATATTAGGTTTGTGTGAGTATACTCTATGATGTTCACACAATGACAAAATCACTTAACACATTTCTTAGAATGAATCTTTGTCATTTAGCAAGTTTTCACTTAAAACCATGCTTCCTTCTCCTCTGGCCCAAGGTGGTGCTCTCTCTGCCTGGGCTGTCTTCACCTCACTATGAATGCTTAAGTTCTTGGGTTGTGTATCAGCCCCAGCAGGAAGCCTTACTTCGTCTGGACTGAGTGGCATGTGGCCCTTTGTGCTCCCACAGCGTGGTCACCTATGCCTACTGCAAATGACACTGTCTTTGCCCATCTGCATTTCTTTCCTCTCCATTCTGAAGGAGAGATTGTCTTTTGTTCAGTAGTGTGTCCCTATTGGCTGATACAGAACCCAGCACCCAGTAGATGTTCAGTTAGTTAAATCTAAGCATGAGCAAATTTGTGCAAAATACTCCTTTAAAATATCTATTGAGAGCCAAACCCACCTACGACACTGAGAGGACAGAGACATGTTCAAACCAAATTATCAGTTTCATTAGTTTGCTAGGGTTACCAGTACCACACACTGGATGGCTTCAACAAGAGCAATTTATTCCCTCATAAGGAGGCTAGAAGTCCAAAGTCAAGGTGATGGGAGGGTTTCTTCTGAGGCCTTGCAATGGTCTGAATGTTTGTCCTTCAGAATCCATGTGTTGAAACATAATCTCTGCTGCGGTAGTAAGAGGGTGGGGCCTTTAGGGGAAGTGATGAAGTCATGATGACATCATCTCTGTGAATGGATTACTGCCTCCCAAAGGACTGGAAGGAACTAGCTTAGGCCTTTCCCTTTGCTTTTCTGTGTTTTTGCCATGGGAGGACACAGTGTTCCCTTTTGCCTTTCTGTCCCTTCTGCCATGTGAGGATACCTAGATGGTGCCGTCTAATGAGCAATGCATGTTCACCAACACTGACATTGCGAGTGCCTTGATCTTGGACTTCCCAGCCTTCGGAGCTGTGAACAAGTAAATTTCTGTATAAATTACCCAGGCTCAGCTATTTTGTTATAGCAGCACAAACAGACTAAGATGGGCATCTCCCCTTGGCTGGTAGATGGTCATCTTCTTATAAGAACACCAGTCATATTGGATTGGCACCCATTCTGATGACCTCATTTTAACTTAATTAACCTCTGTGAAGACTCTGTCTCTAAATATAGTCACATTTGAGATACTGGGCGTTAGGACTTCAACGTGTAAAGTGGACACAGAATTCAGTCTCTGATCATTAGTCATGAGCACTGGCTTCACTGGTATTTACCACCTTTGTGTGTCCCTAGACTGGATGTAGACTGCTACATTGCTGCACTTCTCCGGAAGGTTATTAGCCATAAAGATTCTGTAATAAGGTACATTTTTGTCAAGAAAGGGGCGTTTTGGAGTTTGTTGTTTTCAGAGGTTGGAGTAGGCTATTATATTGGGAATTCTGCAGCCCCAAGAATAAAGTCCTGGAATACTAACATTATGAAATTACTGCAGAATTCATTGCTGAGGCTGGACACGGTGGTTTAAATCTCTAATCCCAGCACTTTGGGAAGCTTAGGTGGGAGGATCCCTTGAGCCGAGGCCTGGGTGACAGAGCAAGACCCAGTCTCTAAAAACAAAAAATTTTTAAAGAATTCACTGTTAACATTACCGTCTTCACTGGAAATTCCTATTCTGAAATGGCCAGTACTTGGTTGACCCAGGAAATTCAGTGGTCATGTGTCCAGTTCCTACCCAGGAGATGAAAACATTGGATCGGAAGGTTTTCTTCCTGTCTTCACTGCTCATTGGACTTTCAGGACTGGAAGAGGTCTGTGGATCACGATGAAGTCTTGCTGTCTTTTAGCTTCAGATTGGACACAGAGGTTTTAGGCTGCCACGTCTTAAAGGGGCACTAAAGGGTCCACCTGGGCTCAGCCTTGGTCACTGCCTGTACGTAATTGAAATCGCTGCCCACCAAAGTCAGTGAGGTTGTGGGGAAGAGGCTGTGTAAATGACTCTGACTGTTGCTATAACAACAGTACCTTGGTCTAATTTCTTTTGAAAAATGAATTTCAGCTGGTGGGATGAAGCCGAGCAGCTTCACCCCACAGATGAAAGCTCTGCTGCCAGGCTCCAGAGCTCTGCTGTACAGACTGTGTGGTGTGTACCTCCGCCTGGCTGAACATTTTCAGAACGGGTCAAATGACTCCCATGTTTGCCTGTATGTGAGAACGTGCCTGTCTGTCTGTGGGTATCTTCACCCACGGGGGATTCATCCTGGAGATAAAAATTCTCTCCTCCTGCCTTGGCTTCTGTTTATTAACAAAGTTACTCAAAAGACATGCAAATAGTAACAGCTCCGTAATTGGTCAAAGAAGGCAAGTCCCTAAGCCCCTTCAGGTTTGGAGTAAAAATCTGTGGTGAAATGGAGAATGGTGGCCTGGGAGTCAGATGCTGTTTAGAAATAAGAATTATGTCCTGTTTGCACGCTTACTGAGACGTGTGTGTGTCTGTGTGTCCAGGGGGAAGGAGAGAGGGAGAGAATGAGAGAAACTGGAAATTCTCTTCCAGGAGGTAGCTCTTAGCTACCTGGTAGTACTGCTTTATGCAAACTGCAACTTACAAGAAAGGAAGAGCAATGTCTGGCCTCTTTGAGGGAAACGGGAGGCTTTTTATAGAGTAAGAGATCTTATTTCAATACTTTTGTTTTCCAAAGGGAGATAAACATGTGCTGGGATTTTATTCAAAAGCAGTGTCAAGTCTGGGCACCCTGGCTGTTCGCATCCTGCTAAGCTGGTGCACCACTTCAGTGCTGTTGAGGAAAACGGTCTTCTGGAAGGGCTGAAAACAAAAATGAGAATTTCTTATTGAAAAGAAAGGACATTTTAAGTAAACAATGAAATAAAAAGATGGTGGAATCTTCCCCAAGGGAGAGAAAAGTACGCAGCCTCCCTGACATATTGCTCCTTCCCGCCTCCCTCCTCCCAGAAAATAAACAAATCGAAACCTCACGCTTAGTTCTAACATGCCTATTCTTTGGTCTGTGTTGTTGGTGTAAGTCTCCAGCTGTGAATGATGCAGATACGATCTGATCTTTTCATTTGCTGTCCTCCTCCCTTGTGGGGAGGAAAGCCTTCCCTTCTTCCTCACCAACCTCCTTTACCAGCATTTCTTTACAGCTCTAAATAAAATCCCATTAGGAATTTCAGATTGTAAGGTAAGGTCATGTATACAAGCATGTTTGAATAGAAAAGGTATTCATGACTTCTAGTAGGAGATTATCAGGAGATATTCCTAAGGATATTGCTTCTTGTCCTTAAAAATAAATGTAATGTAATATGTGTGTGTATTTATGTATATGAAAGAACAGAGCAGTACAGGGTTCAGATTGTGGAATGCTGATGGCAACTACCAGTCTCAGTGGAGCTTTTCCTACAGAAAGCTACTGAGTGAAGGAAGCTACCACTGGGATGCACACATTTGCTGTCTTCTGAAGTTTTCAGGGCCGCAGCCATTATCACTTCTCAAACACATGCTAAATTTGCAGAGTGACATCTTTCCTTTTAGAGGAAGCACAAGGCTTTTCTGTAAATCAGCCAGATCTGACTCAAAGACATGACACAGGTGTCTAAAACACTTTCCCAGAATTTCTAAGCAGGTTTGCTGCAGTTTGATTGAGACAGAAGTCATCAGATGCGAAATAGCAGATTAGGTGACAGCATACATTTGAGAGGCAGGCACAACTGAGTAGGGCTGTGCTGTGTGCCCTAGGACAAACTACTTGTCCTCTCTGAACCCATTCCTGTCAATTAGGTTATTGTGAGGATTAATCAAAGTAAGATATGTAAAGCACTTAGCTCAATGCCTGGCTGGTTAGCTCTCAGTCAGTTAGAATATTGTATGACAATAATATATTGAAACATTTAGTAAGCAGTGAGTCAACTTCTCTGATAAAAACTTAGAAGTTTAGAGCATTCCACTGAAAACTATGTTAGATTTGAAAATCATATGGCCTTAGCATTTGCAAATATAACAGTCTTGCTTTTAGTGAGTAGTTGATAATTTTGTTAACACCAGTTTAAACTGCATGTATAGAGTTTGTGAAAAACTTTGTAACTTCAGATACAGACTATATAGGATTCATGTGACTTGTGTTGAAAATATAATTTATTCATTCCATTGGGAGAAAGCCAGGAGCCTGTACAAACATTTATGTATTTGGAAATTTGGAGATTTGAGGGGATCTTGGAACTTAAGAGTTTCTAAATGTGGAGGACTTCATCAGCCACTGCTCCTGATGTTTTATGATCCATTCCCAAGATATTGTTGTGCATTCAGTTGGTACTTACTACATGTTTAAGCCTAATTAAAGGATAAAAACATACCTGAAAATTCGGCCACACCCCCAAAAAAGATTTAAAATGTTATTAAAGAGTAAGTAAATCAGGATGTTGCTTTAGCACTTACAGCTGGAATTGGATGGGCATTCATGTTCCAAACATTGAAAAGAGGCACCATCAGCCTTATGTACTTCCAAGACTTTTTGGGAATAGAGTTTTAAATGTGACCCGTAGCAGAAAGAAAGAAGATCATCATCATTTCTAAAAATAACCTCAAAGTACCTCAAAATGTTTTGAGTGGTTCTGTCCCCCTGGGCTGGGGGCTCCGCGGTGCCGCCGTAGTCCCTTGGGGCTCTGCAGCTGTTATTTCAGATGCCCACTAAGAGGGTGAGGCCCCTTTAAAGAGGATCCTTTTCTTCTTGGAGGATTTCAGAATGGAGATTTGTAACTACTTAGGCTGACATCCCCTCCAGAGATCCAGCATTTCCCATTGACCAGGTGCAGGGAAGCTGCATTATCTGGGATGGTTGAAAGCAGACGTTTCAAACACTCGGCTCTTATGGCAATATTATGTGTGATATGAACAGATTATATACATAATTTTAAAATTCATATTCAAAGTCAAATGAAGTTGTTTTCTCTCTAAGTAATGTTAGGAGTCTATAAGGTTGCCAAGGGAGGCTTCGGGAGTTGTAATAAGATTTTTCTTTTTCTTTTCCTGTTAGTGCCCTGCACATAGATCTCTCTAAAACAAATGTATCCAACTTTTTTCAACGTATGTTTGGCATGTGGTCACTTTCTGGCATGGGCTTTGCTCTGGGGAGTGAGCTGAGCCTTCAGCACCTGGCGCAGAGCCCAGCACACAGACACAGAGCACTCCTCAGTTCACTGAATGAAAGTGAAGGGAAGTATATAGTGTGGAGGGGGACATGGTCAGGGATATTACTGTGCTCAGAGAAACCTAAAATGTTTTAAAAATATACATTTTTATGAAAAATATCCTAGAAATCCAGCAGGCTTCTGCAGAATTCAGAATCCTCTGAGGTTTCAAAAAGCCCCAACTAGAGCACTGTTTCTTGGTTCTGTTTATGAGAGCCCCCATCGTATCACCAATCAACTCAGGAACATTTTGTAGTGACATTGGGTTTGTATGTGTATGCATACTTTAAAAAATCACACTATCAACCTCACAGTGTCGGAATCCAATAGAATTATTAATCTAGATCAAAATTTCTAAAAGCTGGGGAATCCTAAACCAGCAGCCCCAGAAGAATCAGGTTTTTATTCAGTTTCTTTAGATGCCTGTGCCCCCACCTTGTGTCCCAATCTGGACTACTTAATTAGAAACTATGAAGGTGGGACCAAGAAATCTAAATTTTTAACAGCTTCTCAGGTCACTAGTTACATTAAAGTTGGAAAATGACTAAAGAAAATCAAACCTCTAAATAACTCTCAAGATCCTTTCTAAGGGCACTTAAATCTAGAAGACAGTTCTGGAAATGTTTTGTGCACTCTTCGTATTCTACTAATTAAAATATCTAATACATGAGTATTCTGGGTCATTCATTAAATAAGCAAGTCAAATTCATCCATGTGTTCATAGGCTTATTACCTGCTGGTAGAATGGAAAGAGAATAAGCATGTGATAATTGATTCCAGTGAATCATCTTCTAGTTTGACCAGAACAGATGAAAATGACCAAAATGTTCTCTTTGAGCCTCTAAATTAGTTATAGCAAGCTAAGACTCTCTCTTATCTTCAAGCCTTGGGAAAGAGTTGTATCTCTACCAGCTAGTGAAGAAAGCTCACGCACACTTCTGGTTGAAGAGGGTTAAGCTATAGTGGGTGAGAACCACTTGAAGCCTTTGTATGGAAATTTAAAATTCAAGCCTGAAAATAAGCAGCGTTTGGGGTTTACAGACATGTGAAAACATGTGCCATGGTAATGGCGCTTAAAGCCTCTGGATTTCAGCTTCGGTTTTCTTTTCCACAAATCACTTCGTATGTTCTGTAGTGGTTCTCATCAGGGATTCCCTGGACCCTTAGAGTCCTCAAAAATATTAAGAAGGAGATGGTCCATTTTCAGTATTTTAAACTAACCAAAAGAAATTGTACATTTATTCTGAGAACACTACGCAGTCCAATGTTTTCAAGAGCCTGCTTTGGGGATCCATTATACCAACTCATTGTGGTTATTTGAGAGCTCTTTTTAGCATTCATTCATTCATCCATGAAGGAAAATAGTTATACTGTGATATGAATTAGAATGACATGGAGGGTCTCTTAACCAACATCAGGAGTTGTAGGAAATGGCTGTCAAGAGAGACTACAGAGTAGGTAATGTCCAAACTGAATTGTAAAGGACACTTAGAATTGGTTAGGTGAGAAAGCTGGATACGTGTAAAATATGCAGAGGCTCAGAAAGAGAGAAAACAATTGTGGTATGTCCTGGGCACTGCAAATAATTAAGTATAGCTGAGAGTTTGGAGTTGAGTGGGGTTGCGGAATAAGTGGGGGAAGATTAGAGGTAATGGCTAAGCCTGGAGAGTTTAGCTGGGATGAGGATTCAGTTGGAGGGCCTGTGTGCCAGACCTGAATGATGCTGAAGACGGTGGATAGCTTTAGAAAAGCTTAAAGTGAAAAACGGGCATGATCATATTCACAATGTATAGAGAAAACCACAGCCACGATGCAGAGAATGGGTTGGAGGTGGTGAGACTGACGCTGGTCAGGAGCTGCTACAGAAATTCATGAGAGAAATATTGAGACTCTGAACGAGGTAGTGGCATTGGTGGCTGAAGATGAGACTAAAATTCATAGAATGGATAGTTCTTGAGGTTTAATTGGGTATGGGTGGCGGGGAAAGGCTGGAACAAAGGAAGATCCCTGAAAGCACAGTCTGAGAAAGCGTACCACAGGTGGCATCAGAAACTCATGCCTTTGATGGGAGCATGACTGTGCTTCGTCCAGTCCTGGATGAGGGTGCAGGATGCCTTACGGAGGAGTCAGACCTGAGTTTGAATTTGAATCTGGGTTTAACCATCTTCTGCCTAGCCCCCTGAGTTCTGTGATTTCAGACACACTACTTAACCCACGATGCCTCTGCAAGATGGTTGTAAGAAAACCTGTCTTTTAGAATCACTGGGAGCAGAGAGAAGGAATATGGTGGTTTACTGGAATTGGACATTAGACATTGAATGTCTTCCATCTTAGAGTCTTCATTATTAATAGTAGCATCACTATTTTTATTCCCAAGCTCTGTGATCCTGTCCAACTTCATGCAAAATCAGGGACAGGACAGTAAGAGTTTCTTTGACTTGCCAGCACTGCTAAAAGTCTAACAGAATAAAAGACCTCTTTGTCATGGACACTCTGGCCCATGGAACACCTCAAGAATCTGCTAGTATTGGGGGCCCCTATGTCAGCAGAGGCCTGGTAATCTTAGCCATGCTCCTCCTTGCTGTGGGTGTCATGCACCCTCGCCCACCACACCCCCTCCAAAACACTGCTCCTTTCCCTATAAAACCATCTGGCCAGCACATGGCCTGCCCCCACAGGTTTGTGGTGAGGATAAAACGTGATCCTGTGTGAAAGTTCTTTGTAATTCCAAAGGCACAGCTATTCTTATTACTACTGGTTTGGACATAATGCACAACCCTCCCACTCCCCATTCTGTCTCTCTCTGCCTCTCAGTTTCACTGTCTCTCTCTCTCTCTCTCTCTCTCACACACACACACACACACACACACACACACACACACACACCAGTTTCACAGAAACACAAGCCATCAAGCCGCACTGTAAATGAGGGACTTGCGCTGGAGCCATTATGGAAGAGGAATTGTTTCCTTCAGAGTAATTGACACATGATAGCAGCCCATATTGTCATAGGCATTGGATGAACAGCATACTTCAGCTCCTGGCACCACAGCTTCACCTAATGGGAGAAAACATTTATGTGTAATAATAGTAATACAAGAGCAAGGAGGCTGATGCTCAGGAAAGAGTTTCTGTGATTCTTCCACGAGGGTGCAGTCATACTAAGAGGCTTCAGGCTTTGCGAGGCAGAAGGGCCAGGGACTTCCTAAGATAAGGCTATTTGGGATGAGACACTGCCCTGAGTCCTGAGGAGAGGAGGGTCACAGGGACATTTTTCTGTACACAGCCAGACATTCCCATGTTCTCTGAGCAGGGAGCTTGTGAATCAGCCTTCCCAGCCACATAGCTGGTTCTGTGTCTCCCTCTCCGCCTCCCTCTGTCTCCCATGAGAAACATAAAGAGAATTAGACTCCCAGACCACCTTTCCATATAGCAAAGGATGATGAGGCAGACAGAAGGGATGCTAAGATTGCTCTGCTATTTTGGACTTAACAAAACATAAAAATCACAGCACAGCATCTTCAATAATGTCTATCTTATATTCCAAACTGCAGATACATGAAATATATAAATGAAGATTTGGGTTAAAGGGGCTTGCGGTGGAGAACTTTAGGCCTTGGAGGAAAGGGAACACTCGGAGGCTCCAATCAGGTGGCATGTTGAAAATGTATGTGATTCGAACCTCAACGATCTAGCCTCTGCTCGTCTACAATCTAGGACATGAATGCATTAGCACTTGGACTTGAATTGCAAATTTAATTTTTGTTGTTCATATTTAAAAAGCTACACCAGATGCTTGGAAAACATTAGGGTTTTGCTGGCTAGAGAACAGAAATATTCTACCTATTTGTGTTTTGAAGATCCAGTAAGCATTCCTTCTCAGTTGCAGTTGTAACTATTTGTATCACTGAATTTTGAAAATGGTAAAGCTAAGCCTTCGTAGGTGTTTACTGGTATCAGGTGTGAGGCTAAATGCTTTCTACATTATTTCATTTAACCTCAGATTCACGGTAACTCTATGAGCTAGTTATTACTGACCCACTTTGCAGATAAGGAAACCAAGGCTTAGGAGAGGTTAAATAAGTTTTCCAGGATTCATTTATTCAACATGTATTTATTTTCTACTCTGAGCTACTGGAAACCCAGTAGTAAACAAAATGGAAGAACCCCTGCCTTCATGTAACTTATATTCTAATGGAAGGTATCATAGCCGACATTTCTTAAGACCCACACAATATTGATATGTATTAGCTCTTAGGTAGGTGATGTTGGATTTGAACTCAAGCATTCTAACTCCAGAGCCAGTGCTCCTCTTTCTCTAATTCTCACTGTACTGCCTCACCCAGCAGCCCACTCAGCCATAAGAGGTGAAACTTGGGGTCCCAGCCAGACCTGCCTGGCTCTATGGTCTTGGCCACCACCATTTTATACAGAAACAAATGGACCAACTTCGTTTACTTCTCTGTCCTGCTCCATTCATTGCATGACCTGGAACAGAGTCATGGACTTAGACTTTCTAAAATTGAGTCAGTTCATTGTTAAGACAAATGCTTATGTTTTGAAGGTTAACATCACTCCAGGAGGTGTCAAAAGTCCTAACTCTCGTTTCCTTTATATCCTGAAGATGTGATATTTGACCATGCCGCTATGTTTGGAGCTATGTTCAAGTATCTTCCATATTTCTCATGAAAACCATGGTATCTTGCTTTGTCCAATAAATAAGATCATTTTCTAGCAGTTTCTATGTAATACAATGAGTTGAGCCAGTATGTTTTTTTTTTTTTTTTCTTCAAATTCCAGTGTGTTCCTATTAGGGCCTTGTGTTCAGCAGTTTGAGGGCCTCTACCAAATGACTATGGGCTGTGTCTGATATTGTAAAAATATAAGATTTAGGAATAAGGGTTAGACGGGATTTTTACTCAAGGACCCTTTCTACTCTGTTTACTTTTATTTCTTTTTTTTTTTTTGAGACGGAGTCTCACTCTGTCACCAGGCTGGAGTGTAGTGGCACGATCTCAGCTCACTTCAGCCTCCATCTCCCAGGTTCAAGTGATACTCGGCCTCCCGAGTAGCTGCAACTACAGGTGTGTGCCACCACCCCAGCAAAATTTTGTATTTTTAGTAGAGACGGGGTTTCACCATGTTGGCCAGGATAGTCTCGATCTCTTGACCTCGTGATCTGCCCGCCTCAGCCTTCCAAAGTGCTGGGATTACAGGCGTGAGCCACCGCGCCCGGCCATACTTTTCAAATAGAATCATCTACTTATGAGAAAGCACCTAGCAGTAAAATGACACTTCTTGAACTTTACCACATCTCCATATTGGTTTTACTATCCATGGTGCTCCTCTAGAGGCCCAGCAGTTTCACATGTGAGTGTTCAGGTGTCAGGGGCAGAGAGAATCCTACTCCTCTCTTGCACTGGTTCTGTAATACACAGCACCTTGCCAAGAATAAGAGAGTACCCGAGTGGAAAGACCACTGAGCCTTCTCTCTCCTACCCTGTCATTCTGCCTTCTGCCTGCAACTATGTAAAGTTACTGAAACCCCTTCTAACCCAGCCCAGTCACCCCTCTGTCACTCAGCAAGCATCTCCCCAGTAGCTACTCTATGCCAAGCTCTTTTACCATGCCCACATGCACTGGCCCTTTCTGGCAGAAAGGAAAGCAGCAGACAGATGAGTTAGGTTTGTAATTGATAAGTCCATAGAGTTAGCAAGACTTTTCTTAACTGGACTTTTAAAATGAGTCCAGTTAAGTGGATATAACACTCTTTAGGGTAAGAGATCTATCACTTCCAAAACCAGGAATGTAGAAGCTGGAATCAAGCATTCCTTATGGTCAATGGGGCTGCTTCCTGCTCGGATTTAAACTCTTCTCTTAGCCCCTGCGAATTAGGCAATAGAATGATTCATTCCGTTTGCAATTGTTTATTAACCATTGCTTTGAACACGAGGACTGGGTGCAGCCCTTTGGATACACAGTAAGCACATCAGCCACAGTTGCTACCTTCTTGGAGCTCACCAAACAGACACTTAAGCAGCTGCCCCAAAGCATGATAAAAGCTATGGTAGTGAAGTACAGACTGCTTGGAAAGACCCATTTCAGGACATGGTCAAGGAAGGCACCTGACATAGCTGGTTTGGGGAAGGGTGTAAGAGAAGACTTCCTAGAGTAAGTGAAATCTAAGATCTGACCTGAAAAATAAGCAGCTATTACCCAGGGAAAGAGGAGAAGGAGCAGGAGGATGTTCCAAGAAAACAAAACAACATGGACAATGCCCTAGAGGTGGAAGGAAGCTTAGCACCTTAAAGGTGAAAGAATTCTAGGCTCTGAAGAGAAACCAGAATATCAGCACCTTTAAAGAACTAAAAGAGTTTCAAGAGAGTTTATGGAAAACGTAGGGTAAGGGAGAAGAGGGGAGGAGATGCTGAATAGAGAGGCAAAAGAGTGAGCCTGGAAAGATGAGCAGGAGCCAGGTGGTTTTGGCAAGAGTCAGTTTGGACTTTAACCTAAAGACAGTGGAAGTCGTTGCAGAGTTATACACAAGAAAGGAAGTCTTTTTTTTTTTTTTTTTTTTGGAAAATGTGGCATTATAAGGAGTAGATTAAGGGAACACAAAACAGTAAAAAAAAAAAAAAAAAAATAGACAAAAGAGCAAATGAATGGAGGCAAAGCATAAAAGACCAGTTAGAAGATGGCAGCAACAATCTAGTAAGAGACAATGGTATCCTGGCCAAGGATAGTAACAGTAACGGAGGAAGGAGATGAGGGGGCACATTAGAGTTATATTTTGGAGGTGGAATCCATAGGACTTGGTGATTGTTGATGTGGGAGGTTTCAAGAAAAATGCTCAAGTGTCTGACTTGGATAAATGGATAGATACTGAGATGGGGAACATTGATGAGGATCTTGTTTGGGTAACAAAGGATAATAAGCTCAGTGTTGAGACCTGTTGCGTTTTAGATGTCCATGAAATATCCAGTAGGAGAACATTGGATTTAGCGGAGCTGAGCACTAAATCCAATGAGCCTGCTTCAGCTGTCTTCTCTAGGCTGACGACCCCAAAACAATTTACCCAGTCCAGCTATGTGAGCCTGGGAAGATGAGCATCTTTCAGGGCTGTGAGCCTAGAAAAGATATTTGAAGCTGTTGTAATTGATGAAGTTGTCTAAGCAAGAACGCAGAGTGAGCAGCAGGAGAAAGAAAGCTTAAGACAAAACACTGAAGAATCCCGTCCTTTAGGAAAAAGAAAGACTACATAAGAGATTGAGAAAGAGCTGGTAGAGAAAGGAGGAAATTGAGAAGAGTGTGATGTTCTGGAAATCGATGGAAATGTGCTTTTAGAAAAGAGTGAGCCACTGTATCAAAAGGTGTTGAAAGGTGAGCTCACATAAGAACTTAAAGGGAGTTTGGGATTGCATTAAACATTAATTTTCAATTCTATGCTATTTAGTACATGTGTTAAATTCCATATTCTTAGAAGTTTTTATTTTAGCATTTTTTAAAATGTTGATTTAATTCCTTGATGTTCTCATTTAAGTTGTGGCAAGAATTTAGGATAAGTATTAACGTCTTTTTCAAGTATGTTGCATTTTGGTCCAAGTCTCATGTCTAGCATTCATGGTGGCTCACACCTGTAATCCCAGAACTTAGAAAGGCTGAGGCGGGCTGATCACTTGGGGCCAGGAGTACCAGACCAGCCTGGCCAACAGGGTGAAACCCCATCTCTACTAAAAATACAAAAATTAGCCAGGCATGGTGGCCTGTGCCTGTAATCCTAGCTACTGTGGAGGCTGAGGCAAGAGAATCGTTTGAACCTGGGAGGTGAAGGTCTCAGTGAGCCAAGATAGCACCTGTGCACTCCAGCCTGGGCAACACAGCAAGACTCCATCTCAAAAACAAAAAAAGAAAGAAAATAATAACACATTGTTCTTCCTTGCTGAGAAGAGTATTGCCCTTATTAACTCTCTCTTTTCTTTTGTTTCCCACCCTTCAATCTTTTGTTTGTTTTCTATCTCTTAGCCCTGTGGGCTCTGCTTTTAAATAAAATCTTTTCCCATACAATTTGAATTGCAGCGTTGCCTGATTTTGAAATTATAAGTATGACTTATTTCCTTTGTGTCGTAAACCACTTAAAAGTTAGTTCATAGCAATGCACATCACAATCCTTAAAGAGTAAAATATGACTTTTAGTCATCCTCTTTCCTGTTTCTTTTCCAGCTACAAGAGACTGTGAAAAGGAAGTTGGAAGGAGCTCGATCACCACTTAATGGAGACCAGCAGAATGGTGCTTGTGATGGGAATTTTTCTCCAACTAGCAAACGAATTCGAAAGGACATTTCTGTGGGGATGGAAGCCATCAACAATTTGCCCAATAACATGCCACTGCCTTCAGCTTCTCCTCTTCACCAACTTGACCTGAAGCCTTCTTTGCCCTTGCAGAACAGTGGAGCTCACACTCCGGGGCTTCTAGAAGATCTAAGTAAGAATGGTAGGCTCCCTGAGATTAAACTTCCTGTCAACGGTTGCAGTGACCTGGAGGATAGCTTTACCATCTTGCAGAGCAAAGACCTCAAACAAGAACCTCTCGATGACCCTACTTGCATAGACACATCAGAAACATCTCTTTCAAATCAGAACAAGCTGTTCTCAGACATTAATCTGAATGATCAGGAGTGGCAAGAATTAATAGATGAATTAGCCAACACGGTTCCTGAGGATGACATACAGGACCTGTTCAACGAAGACTTTGAAGAGAAGAAGGAGCCAGAATTCTCGCAGCCAGCAACCGAGACCCCTCTCTCCCAGGAGAGTGCGAGCGTGAAGAGCGACCCCTCTCACTCTCCCTTCACACATGTCTCCATGGGATCTCCCCAGGCGAGGCCTTCTTCTTCTGGTCCTCCCTTTTCTACAGTCTCCACGGCCACTAGTTTACCTTCTGTTGCCAGCACTCCTGCAGCTCCAAACCCTGCAAGCTCACCAGCAAACTGTGCTGTCCAGTCCCCTCAAACTCCAAACCAAGCCCACACTCCAGGCCAAGCTCCACCTCGGCCTGGAAATGGTTATCTCCTGAATCCAGCAGCAGTGACAGTGGCCGGTTCAGCATCAGGGCCTGTGGCTGTGCCCAGCTCTGACATGTCTCCAGCAGAACAGCTCAAACAGATGGCTGCACAGCAGCAACAAAGGGCCAAACTCATGCAACAGAAGCAGCAACAGCAGCAGCAGCAGCAGCAACAGCAGCACTCAAATCAGACTTCAAATTGGTCTCCCTTAGGACCTCCCTCTAGTCCATATGGAGCAGCTTTTACTGCAGAAAAACCAAATAGCCCAATGATGTACCCCCAAGCCTTTAACAACCAAAACCCTATAGTGCCTCCAATGGCAAACAACCTGCAGAAGACAACAATGAATAACTACCTCCCTCAGAATCACATGAATATGATCAATCAGCAGCCAAATAACTTGGGTACAAACTCCTTAAGCAAACAGCACAATATTCTTACTTATGGCAACACTAAACCCCTGACCCATTTCAATGCAGACCTGAGTCAGAGGATGACACCACCAATGGCCAACCCCAACAAAAACCCCTTGATGCCATACATCCAGCAACAGCAACAGCATCAGCAGCAGCAGCAGCAGCAGCAGCAGCAGCAGCCACCTCCACAGCTCCAGGCCCCCAGGGCACACCTGAGCGAAGACCAGAAACGCATGCTTCTCATGAAGCAGAAAGGAGTGATGAATCAGCCCATGGCTTATGCTGCACTTCCATCCCACGGTCAGGTAAGTGTGAAAGTGAGACACACTTCGAGTGGTGCATTTCAGACTGTCAATGTGTGATGCTCTACGAGCTTCCACTGTAGTTGGGTCTAATTGCCTGCAGAAAGCCTCTCTATACATCCTCAGATAGTGGCTAGTTTTGGAGGGTTCTTTTTCAATTTCTCCTAAGAGATGGAAAAGGGTGGCACGATAAACTTTCTTATATTTCAATGTCTAGGAATCAAACTTCTTTTATTCCCAGCTGCAGATAAGAATTACATAAAATTCTCACTCTGAGGGAGGGAGGCTGCAGAGGTCACTCCACCAAACATGGCACTACCTCTGTAGCTTCTCTCCCAGCTCGCATGATCCTAGGCTCTGGGTGGTGGGAAGCGGGGGACAACCGTTTTATAAGGCCCTGAGCAGCCTTCAGCTGTCTTACTGAATTATGAATAATGGGAAATTTGGCTTGTTGATGTTCAAAGATAGGAGAGCTTTCTGGATTTTCAAAGTGAAGTGGAGAGTAGATTTTTGTAGGACCTCATAATGTTTAAACACTTGCTGCTAGACTAGCAACAGTTGGAAGCTGGTTTAATCTTCTTACTTGGGAGTGCAATGAAACTTCTCTGATTCATTCAGCTCTATTTCCGGAAAATGTGATGGTGAATATATCTTAGTGCTGTGTTAAAATAAAGTCTCCACTTTCTCACTGTCCTCCTTCATGGGAGGTTGGGCTCTCGGTGTGCATGGTAAAAAATGAGCAGCAACCAGTTGGGAAGTGAATAGTCACTGACAAGCATTTCACTCTCTTCATCCTGACTAGTGGCAAACAGCCACAGCTCCTTTAGTATAACATTTTTTCTACCCTGAAGGAGAGAGTGGGGAAATGCCCATTAGAGCGACTCCCCCTGCCCCACATGGGTGAATTCAAGAGAGATCATCTTACTGCCAGTTGCTATGCTGTGCCTCAATTCTTCTAGGATGCAGACACAGTCATTTTACTTGGAGAATTTGCAGAAAAGTCTTTGCTTTGGAGGCCCTCATGTCTAAACAGGTTCTAACTAGTGCTTGGATAGGTGTCCACAATTGAGTACTTTAGAAGCAGTGGGAAATAACGCAGGCAGATCTTGCCTCACTTGGTTATTTGCATCTTGTAGCTCCTGGAGTGTCCCACCCCACCCCTGAAACCCCAAGCTTGATGGAGCTGCAGGGCTGGAGGTGGTGCTGGCCTGCAGAGACAGGCCTGAGCTCTGTGGCTTCATTCTTGTTCTCAGCCTTACAACCCCCAAACCTCACAGTGGCTTGTTGTCTGCACATGCCAGCCAGCTCTAAAGATTCCGTCTGGATAAGTAAAAGTATAACTTGGTTTACATTGACTGCAATCAGTAGCTGGTAGAAAAATATCATTGAAATGTGAGCTTTTATGTGTTATCTTAGTTTCATTAAGAATATATACCATTGGGGAAATATAGCATTTTATACACTTCCAGATTAAGTTCTGAAGTAGGCAGAAATACAGGCAGTATACATGGATGTTTGTGGTAGCCCAGGTGTGTCAGAAGGTTTATGAGATCACAAGCTGTCAGAATGGTCGGTCTGTTGTTAATACAAATTGTGCTTCTACATTCGCTGTTTTTACACTAGCTACAGTAGAGTATTTCCTTCAAGCCAGACCAAAGATGAATAATTAATTCCAGTTCACAGGCTCTGCAGACATGTGAGTGCAATGATGCACCCACCCTCACCCCCACTAAATATCTTTCGAAATGTGCCAACTTGGGACAAAGTTCCTGTCTTTGTGGGAACGTGGATTTTAAGGGTACTTCTTTCAGGTCCTTATGCCTGCCTAGCTATGAGTCACTGAAGCTGGTAGCTGCAGAGGTCATGTTTTGAAAGAGCTCAGTCAGCTGAAGGAGCAAAGTGATGTTTTTGTGGATTAAATCTGTGTGCTCCTCCTCTCTTCTCTTGTCTCTCGAAGTATTTTCAGTGTGGACAGAATATTCCTTTATGAGTCCTCATTAGAATAATCACTTCTTAGCCTCATAAAAACTCATCAGGTAAAAGTGTGCTTTTTAATGAAATATTAACTCACCACTGTTTGAAACGAGCTTCAAAATACATATATAAACATGTGAATATCTTTCTGCAAACATATCATTTATTTCATGTTTTTATCTGATTGTGAAGCAGTATTTACATAGTTCTCAGGATAGTTCATTACATTGTATGCGGGTACATTCCACAAATATGAGCACGAATTGCAGGTGCGATATAAAATATAATTATACATAGGTTTAGTTCAGTTTCGTTTTCTGCTGTTGCTAGTGAAAACTCACTTTATTCTTTGTTGATCACAATGACCATGATCAACATTTCGTTTTAATGAATGACTTGAGCAGCAAAGCCTTTTAGGCACATTTATTTCAAGAAAATTGTCTTCTACAGATGTTTACTTATTTGGAACATTTGTATAAAATGCCATCTCTCTCAGAAATGAATAGAAATGCGCTTACTTCCTGTATATTTCAAAAAAGAGGGAAACAAAAATAGAAACAAAAGATATTTCAAAATTTTGAATGTGTTTTATCTAGTAATTCCATTTCTCAGAATTTACGCATTATTCTTCTTGGTCAGATGGTTGAACAAAGGTTATGCTCATGGTGTTATTTATGATAGTGAAAAATTTGATCCAAAAATAAGTATTTTGGAAAAATAAATATGTACATGACATTCATGATAGAAATAAATGACTAATCATATGGAAATGCCTTATAATATGAATAAAATGGACCATAAAACAATTTATATGTTACAGTCCAAATTGTGACTTTTAATATGTGTAGAAAAATACTGAATAACTAAAATATTATTTTAGGAATTCTAAATACTGAATTCCTAAAATGTTAGGAATGACATTTATTTCTGGCTGGAAAAATTATGAGTGATTATTGTTTTCCTCTTTATATTTAACTGAATTTTGTAAACTTTCTATCGTACATGTGTGTTAATTCTACCCTCTGCGAAAATACTTTTTTAAGGAAGGGAAACTCCCTGTTTAAAATAGTTTACCCTTCGTTAATTCTTTTTTTTTATTCTTAGTTGAATTGATTTGCCAGTTGGATTGAGGCAGTATCATTATTTGCTATTCATTTACATATATTAGTTGTGAATCCCTGCTTTAGTGAGTAGTCCTAAAACCTGCCTCCCACACTCTGTCTCCTCATCCCTTTACCATGTTCTCATTCCTAGAAAATTTTAGCTAAATTAGTGACAGTGAAAGTAGCAATAACATTTTTACCATTAAAAGTTTTTGAATCTTCTCTGAGATATGTTCTTATATTATTTCTGTATTCCCTTTACTCTTTTTTTTTTTTTTTTTTTTTTTTTTGAGACAAAGTCTTGCTCTGTCACCCAGGCTGGAGTGCAGTGATACATCTCAGCTCACTACAAGCTCCAAGCTCCGCCTCCCAGGTTCACACCATTCTCCTGCCTCAGCCTCCTAAGTAGCTGGGACTACAGGAACCCGCCATCACGCCCGGCTCTTTTTTTTTTTATTTATTTTTTATTTTTAGTAGAGACGGGGTTTCACCATGTTAGCCAGGATGGTCTCGATCTCCTGACCTTGTGATCCGCCCGCCTCAGCCTCCCAAAGTGCTGGGATTACAGGCGTGAGCCACTGCGCTCAGCCTACTTTTTTTTTTTTTAAACCTTCTGGAACTTCTATTCATCATGGACTAAGCTCCCAGATTGTCTCTAATTTTCTTCTTACCAGCTTCACTTTTTAAAAATTAATACATAATATTTATACATATTTATGGGGTACATGTGATATTTTGTTACAGGCATAGAATATGTAATGATCAAGTCAGGGTATTTAGGGCATCCATCACTGTATTTATTCTTTCTTTCTTTTTTCTTTTTTTGAGACAGGGTCTCACTTTGTTGCCCAGACTGGAGTGTAGTGGCACTGTCATAGCTCACTGCAGCTTTGAATTCCTGGGTTCAAGCCATCCTCCCACCTCATACCCCAAGCAGCTGGGACCAGAGGTGGTGGCCACCCTAACTGGCTAATTTTTTTTTTTTTTAATTTTCAGTAGAGACAAGGTCTCACTATGTTGTCCAGTCTAGTGTCCAACCCCTGAACTGAAGCAATCTTCCTGCCTTGGCTTCCCATATTGCTGGGATTACAGGCGTGAGCCACCGTGCCTGGCCTGAGTATTTATTATTTCTATGTGATAGCAACATTTCAAGTTCTCACTTCTAGCTATTTGAAATATATACTACCTGTTCTCCAATTTTTAAAATATGTGTTTTTGTTATGAAATAGAACTTAACTTTGGTCACATCTGGGTTTTTTCCTTCCTAATCCTGTTATTTCTCAAGGGCAGGATCTCTCTCTCTCCTCTCTTATACACACACTTTAGCTGATTTTTTGCATAGTGCCTAGCACTGTGTCTTAAACATAAGGATGTTCAATAAATCATTTGATGGTGATTATCAAAGTTTGGGTCAAAAATATGATTACAGTTGATTATCAGCTCCAATGGAGAAAGCATTAGCTCACATAACGCAGAGCTGCTTTTGAGATCAAATAGAAGAGCTGAAAAGGCAAGTCTAGAAAGAATCCTTTGATAGGAGGTGATTATCTTGAACCAGCGGAACAACAGTGAGATTGCTGGGAAGGCAACCACAATCCCTGTGTCTGACAAACAAAAAACAATGGAGCAACTATGAAAGAAGTAAACCAAAAGCAGAGACCACTTGCTGGTCAAGGACGCTCACAGGCCAGCCCAGAGCCCAAGAATAATTCCTGTGGGGAAGAGCAGAAAGGGAATCATGTCCAAAATGTGATGTTCATTTTTCATACTTGCAATCTTAGGACTAGATACATCATAGGTGACTCTGCTACTTTATTCTTTACACGTGTGTCTTCTACATATGGCTGTGTGCATCATAATGAGTACACGTGCTCATGTTTTACAGAATGTTTTTCCCTTTCAATTTTATTTTACCGGAATTTGTGGAATGCCCTGTGTGGTTTATTATTGTAAGCTTCTTAGTCATAAAATCTCCAGAGAAAGAACAGAGCTGCAATACTCATAGCCATCATGGAAATCTCTTGGAAGATACATTTTCCTTAAAGAACCTGGGAGCCCTTTGTTCAGTTTCCTTGATATATATATTGTTTACCTTATCCAAGTAATACACATGCATAGTTCAGAAAGTCAAATACTGCTAGGGGGCTTTTGATGAGAAACAGTAGTCCCCTGTTTCACCCACACCATTCTTAATTTCTGCTTGCCAAAGGCAGCCACTTCCATGCAGTAAGTTGTCTTCTCCTTTATCTCCATAAATTGCGTTTCTCAAGTTTTCAATTACTCAATTCTACAGAAGATGGGGGGTTCAGCTACTTACACTACCTCCTCACAAACATACACAACCCCCCACACACACACAGTTTCTCTTTTTCTCTTCCCCATCCTCTCAGTGTAGCTATATTACAAAACATGATTTTAAAAAGTAGTCCATGTTTACATGACTGATTTTTGCATAGTGCCTCACAGTTTAGCCATGTAGTATACTATGATTTTGTTTCCTTACTTGTATAACTTTTTGTTTTCTTTGGAATTTATGATTGCCCTTTTGGGCAGGGTGGGGGGCATGTATTGTCTCTGTACCTACTTTTGATCCATCCTTAAACTTTTCTGACCCTGTAAAACATTCAATATGATCAAGCACATCAGATGATGTAGTTTTTCTTATATTTTCTTTTCTTTTCCCTCTCTCACTCCCTCCGTCTTTCCTTCTCTCCTGAAGTTCTCTGCCCTGTTAGTTCTATCCACTTCTGTCCTGCAGTTTTATTGGTCTGCTGCTTAACAGAAGTCTTGCAGTCACCCTTCACCATCATTGTTGGAACGTTTCACCACCATTCTGTGTTGCGTCATCTGTTTTCTTGATCCCACCTCTTTCTTGAATTATTCCCTCAAATTGGTAGAAGTCCTCATAGTTTCTTACAAAAGGGTAAATGGGAGATTGTTTCTATGGAAGCGATTTTTGAGACTGTCTGTATCCTTACATTTGATTGAGTTCACCTGATGTAGAATTATAGGGTGTTTGTTTGTTTTTTTGTTTGTGTTTTTAAGATGGAGTCTCGCTCCATTGCCCAGGCTGGAGTGCAGTGGCTCGATCTTGGCTTACTACCACCTCTGCCTCCCGAGTCCAAGCGATTCTCCTGCCTCAGGCTCCTGAGTAGCTGGGATTACAGGCGTGTGCCATCACACTCAGCTAATTTTTGTATTTTTAGTAGAGACAGTGTTTCACCATATTGGCCAGGATGGTCTCAAACTCCTGACCTCAGGTGATCCACCTGCCTCGGCCTCCCAAAGTGCTGGGATTATAGGCGTGAGCCACTGTGCCCAGCCTAGAGAGTTATAGTTTAGAAAACACATTTAATTATAATTTTAAAGGCATTTCTTCATGGTCCTCTGACTTTCCTACTATTAAGTCCAGAGCCATTTGGATTCCCCGCCCTATGTGTGTAACCTGTTTTTTCACTCTGATAACTTTTCTAATATTCTTTACCCTGAAATTTCATGATGACACACCTTAGTGTAACTCTTTTTCGTTCACTGTATCTAGTACTATGCTTGTTTTTTTAAATCTGGAATTGTGTGTCCTTAAGATCTTGGATATATCTTAGTTTATTTCTTTGGTAACTTCTCTCTTCTTTTTTCTCCTTTTTTAACTTTCTGGAACTTCTGTTTGTTATGTATTAAACCTTCTGGATTGTTCTCTGATTTTCATGTCTTTCCTATTTTTCATGTCTTTGTTCTTTTTCTCTATGCTCTGACATTTCCTTAACTTCATCTTACAACCCAATTATTAAATATTTCATTTTGTTTATCACATTTTTAATTTCCATAGGCTCTTTCTTTAATTTATCCTTTTCAATCCAAGGCTATTAATTATCATTTTAAAATGAAGCTTTCTAGGCCACGAGCAGTGGCTCACACCTATAATCCCAGCACTTCGGGAGGCTGAGGCAGGCTGATCACTTGAGTTGAGACCATCCTGGCCAACATGGTGAAACCCCGTCTCTACTAAAAATACAAAAATTAGCTGAGCGTGGTGATCCAGGCCTGTAGTCCACAGACAGTAGCTACTCGGGAGGCTGAGGCAGGAGAATCACTTGAACCCAGGAGTTAGAGGTTGCAGTAAGCCGAGATCGCACCACTGCACTGCAGTCTGGGCAACAGAGTGAGACTCCATTTCAACAAACAAACAAACAAATAAATAAAATTAAGCTTTCCTGTGCTTCCTGCTTTGTCTCTGTTTCTCCTATTTTTTCATATGCTTGTTTTTCTTTCTTTCATAAAAGAAGCTTTTCTCAAATATCTGTTTAAGAGAGAGGCACAATAAAGCTAGTTAGTTGCTCTGTGTGCTTAGATGGGGCTTGTCAAATGCTGTGCTTTGTTACAGGGTGATTCGCCTAGAACCTGCCCATTTCACTGGGTCAATCAATGTTTGTAGATTGTTTTCCTTTCAGCTAGACAGAAAAGACTTCCATCTCATGGCTGAGGGTTGTAAACTTGGATGCTGGCTTTCCGGAGCTGAATAAGAGTAGAGAGGTAAGAAATGGTGGTGATGTTGAGGGGCGTCCTACTAAGTTCTATGTAGACTTTCACTTAATCTCCCTGTTTTCATATGGCTCCTCAACCTGCTGTGGGTAGGCCTGAGGTCCAGGATTCCAGAGTCCCGTGGTTTCATCTCTGCAGAGTAATCCACTCTCCTTCTTCTTGTCTGGGGGAGGGTATCTGGTCCACTTCTTAATTATACAGGATTGCAGCCAGTTTTCCTTTTTGCATTCCCATTTACCCTGGCATTCAGAGGTGCCTCTGATTCCTAAGTCTTCACAGCGTTGTTTAGCTTGAATCATCTTGCTTGATTTTTGGCTTCTTCTACTGCAGGATTAGATTCAGCTTTCTCTAAGCTGCTAAGTCGTTTACCACTCAGCCAGCTGATTTTCATCTTCCAAAATTTTGTTGACACCCCTCAATTCCTATTGCCATCTCCCATCTTCTTTGTTCTTAACTGTTTATGTCATTTTTATTCCTGTATTGTGATTGTACTGGAGCATCGGAGGAAGCCAAGATTAATGTGGGTGTTCATTCTGCCAGAGGCTCCTTCAGTGACTTTCAGTACCTTTCTGTTGAATATCAAATATTGTCCAACATTGAAATGTATAATTTTACAGCAGAATTCACATTATTATTTCTAACACTTTTGGCTTCAATGGAGTGGGTTTCAAAAAACCAAAAGTGCTCTCTTAACACAAAATTTACATATGTCAAATACACATATTGAAAAAGACAACAATGTCAACATGATCATCACGCTATTTTGGAAGAAGATTTTGTGATTATAACTATTGAGTAGTTTTCAGAATCTTGAAATACCGACTTACTTCAAGGACTATAAAAACAGTTCAGGTTCATGACTCTGACTAAGCCAGTAGTAGCTAGCCACTCAGGTGCAAGGTGGAATACGGACAGAACACCCCTCCCTGACTGAATCCAGGCCTTCCCAGCTGAGGGGAAACCAGCAAGCAGAAGGGCCCCCAAATCCGGATCTTAAATGCAGTGCCCCTGCTTATGGGTAAAATACCTCATTTCCATGTACATCCTGTCTTATTTTGAAAATTGACATTCTGTCAGAGTTTTAGAAATAGGAGACTAAGAGAAAGCAGCAGAAAAGGAAACATTTTAGGAAAGGAATGGGCTTTCTGGAAGAAAGAGGTTTTTTCTTTTTTGTTTTTGTTTTTGTTTTAATTTTGAGATGGAGTCTCACTCTGTTGCCCAGGCTGGAGTGCAGTGGCACGATCTGGGCTCACTGCAACCTCCGCCTTCTGGGTTCAAGCAGTTTTCCTGCCTCAGCCTCATGAGAATCTGGGACTACAGGCACACGCCGCCACGCCCAGCCAATTTTTTGTATTTTAGTAGAGATGGGGTTTCACTGTGTTGCCCAGGCTGGTCGTGAACTCCTTAGCTCAGGCAATCCGCCTACCTCGGCCTCCCAAAGTACTGGGCTTATAGGCATGAGCCACTGCACCCAGCCCAAAAGAGGTTTTAATTGCACTCCTATGAAAATATTCCTTAAAGGTTTTAGGGAACAAGAATATTCTTGTTTACTGAGAGAGCTGATAACCCATCAAACAGTGGTTCTGAAACATTTATGGGCCTAAGAATCACCTGAGGAAAACATTCAAGATGCAGGTAATCAGATTCCACTGCCAAAGGCCCAGAATCTGTACATCTGGGATGAGGCCTGGGGATGTACATTTTAATGAGTATCTCCCCTGCCCACATCTCCCAACCACTATCACCACCACGACCATTTTCTCCCAACCACTATCACCAACACGACCATTTTCTTTCTCTTTTTTACTTTTTTTTTTTTTGAATCAGAGCCTCACTTTGTCACCCAGGCTGGCATACAGTGGCAAAACCTTGGCTCACTGCAACCTCTGCCTCCTGGGCTCAAGCGATTCTTGAGCCTCATCCTCCTGAGTAGCTGAGATTAAAGGCATACACCATCATGCCCAACTAATTTTTGTATTTTTAGTAGACATGGGGTTTCACCATGTTGGCCAGGCTGGTCTCGAACTTCTGACCTCAAGTGACCCACCTGCCTCAGCCTCCCAGAGTGCTGGGATTACAGGCGTGAGCCACTGCACCTGGCCACCACTACCATTTTCTAATGGAGAAATAGTACATAAGATAACACTGAGGGCTGGGCGCAGTGGCTCACGCCTGTAATCCCAGCACTTTGGGAGGCTGAGGCAGACGGATTATCGGGTCAGGAGATCAAGACCATCCTGGGTAACATGGTGAAACCCGTCTCTACTGAAAATACAAAAAATTAGCTGGGCATGATGGCACATGCCTGTAGTCCCAACTACTCGGAAGGCTGAAGCAGGAGAATCGCTTGAACCCGGGAGGTGGAGGTTGCGGTGAGCCGAGATCGCACCACTGCATTCCAGCCTGGCGACAGAGCGAGACGTCTCAAAAAAAAAAAAAAGTAACACTGCAGTTCAAGCAGCCTGTGTTTATTTTATTGCTGAATATTTGTATATGTTTAAATATGGCAGTTATAGTCCTGTTGATTCTCTTAATAGGACAAAGTGGTCCATCTTCCAGTGCTCCCTCCTCCCCACTCCCAATGTGGTGAAGAGTGGGATTCTTCTTCATCTCTCCAAGAGAGGGTTTGTTGTTCATTTTTCTGTCTCAGGATTTAAGGGCACAGTCTTATAGTGCCAGGCTGCTTTCCTTAAGATCTATAGAAAGACAGACTGCAAAGGAATGGATACTACACAATTAAAGGCAACACAAGGCTTATGTAGGGCCTCTTTTGAGCTGTTCTCCTCGGAGCAAGACTGCTCTCAGGCACATGGGTCGGCCACAACCCTGTGTTCCGTGTTCTGATGCTCGGTTGCATCGAGGATGGCAGACAGGCAACTTTCCCAGGTGCTCCTGAGCTTCGGGGAGGCATTTCCTCAGCCAGATGCCCAACTTCATTCCATTTCCAGACTCTTAGATTCCCTTCCTTTAGAGGTGCATTCTGCTGCACGCTAGGCCCTTGCCCAGTGCACTCACAGGTAAGAGGGTAGGCCCAGCTTTATTTTTTCCCGACGGGATCCTGCTAGACTAAGGGTTCGACACAGGTGTAGAAAATTGTAAAATGGCCAATCATATTGTCCCTGTGTATATTCACTCCTAAAAGTCATGATATTATGGACCAAAGCAAGATACCAAAACAGCATAATCTAGACTGTCCAGTAATGTGCAGTCTGGTCAGGGAGATAAAATACAAGGGAGCAAGTAGTCAGTGCTATCTTACTAAATTCTACATTCAGGATTCGGGGCAGGGAGAACAGCAAGGGTCAGTGCAGCCTGAAGAAGACAAGAGCAGCCTCCAAAGGGCAACTGAGCTTCAAGATAGACCAAGAATGAGTAGGAGTTGGAGGGATGGAGGGTGAGTAGAAAGGCATTCTGCTAGCGGCAAAGCGTTATTCCTTCCGTGGCCAACTTGGATTATAGCCAGGCTGGAGGGAAGCATTTGGGTGGGGAATAGCAAGGTGAAATTTGAATGGGAGAACACTTAGAGGACTTTCTACTATTTCAAGTGTGAGACAGTAAGAATATCTTTCTGGACACAGCAGTTAAAATTTAAGGAACAATGGCCACAGTGGCATTTAGAGGGAGGAAGTAACAGAACTTGGTGCTTGAATAAATGACAAGATAAAAGGGAAATGAATCAAATATTTATGATCATAAGGTTAAAATATTGGTATGGTATCATAGTTCCTGAAAGATGATGATCATATATATATGTGTAAATAATCAAATCTCATTTACAGTATATTTAAAAGCAATTTAAACACCTGTAATTTACTTTGCTATTATTATTATTATTATTATTTTGAGACGGAGTCTCGCTCACCTGAGTGCAGTGGTGCGATCTCGGCTCACTGCACGCTCCGCCTCCCAGGTTCACACCGTTCGCCTGCCTCAGCCTCCCGAGTAGCTGGGACTACAGGCGCCCACCACCACACCTGGCTAATTTTTGGTATTTTTAGTAGAGACAGGGTTTCACCGTGTTAGCCAGGATGGTCTCGATCTCCTGACCTCGTGATCCGCCCGCCTTGGCTTCCCAAAGTGCTGGGATTACGGGCGTGAGCCACCGTGCCCGGCCTTACTTTGCTATTATTTACCTTATACTTCTGTTTTATATTTCCAGTTTTCTGAGGTACTACTTGTCCCACACTCTGCAAAAGGTGTGAAGCAAGCTCATGGCTATTTATTTATTTATTTATTTATTTTGAGACAAAGTCTCACTCTGTCGCCCAGGCTGGAGTGCAGTGGCACGATCTCGGCTCACTGCAAGCTTCGCCTCCCAGGTTCACGCCATTCTCCTGCCTCAGCCTCCCGAGTAGCTGGGACTACAGGCACCCGCCACCTCACCCGGCTAATTTTTTGTATTTTTAGTAGAGACAGGGTTTCACCAAGTTAACCAGGATGGTCTCGATCTCCTGACCTTATGATCCGCCCACCTCGGCCTCCCAAAGCTCATGGCTATTTTTTAAAAAATTTGTGCAACATTGAGCCACAAATAGCTTGTCTGTGTTTTATAGTTGGGCTTTTTGTTTTTACAGGTGTTTATTTTTTAGTAAATTCATATCACTATGAAAGTGGTTGTTTTTATTAGAGTAATAACAGACTATCATATGTTCCTTTTGCTTAATATTTTTATTATAAAGATTTACTTCGTCATATCTTAGCAATTATTTGAAGAGAGACCTTTCTAAAGATAGTCTTATGGAGCATGCTTTAAAGAGTTCCAAGCTTTAAAGTATATTATGTCATCGTTCATTAACTATTCATACAACTCTGGGCTCTTCTAGAGGTTATAATACTCTTTGGGGAAAAAAACAAAAACAAAAATGCTGATTTCCTATACAAAGATATTCTATTATATTTTGGTTCCTGGGCAAGATTCTCTAGAGTTCATCCTCTTTATGACAACAAATGGTTTGCAGTGGATCTAGTACATGGAGAATCAAAATATCTTTCATGTTGGTTAGATTTCCAATACATTGTCATGATTAGTTAATATGACACATGAGATTATGCAATTTACCTATACATTTTATTTAGCAAGTGATGAATAGTGACCCCAAATTGTATCCAAACTAATAACTCCCATTTATTAATATGATTTCCTAGAGGAGGTTTTATAAACATATCTGCATTCTCTAATTACACGTCTTAGATCTGAGATGTTTAGGAATTTATTTGGCCTGCTTTTCTGCACTGGGCTCTGGCCAATTCATACAAAGGATGTTTTAATGGACTTGCTAGGCCAGGAGCACTTTCAGTGCCATGTGGACGTTAGGGGTGCAAGAAAAAGATTGCCTTGGGTATAGAGTGCAGTCCACTTCAGGCAATGCCTCTGAGTCGATGAACTGCAGCCCTAGCCCGCAGGCACCGCTAGTGTGACAGCAACCCCTTGTGTACCCTCTGCTGGACACTGTTGTGCCAAGCACAACTGCACAGCCATCGGTGGCAGCCTGGGTCCACTTGTTCATTCCCTAAAAGCCACTATGCGTGAGAGCTAACTTTTAGATCAGTGCAATAAGAATGAGTTACATGTGCCACAGAGTGCCCAAGTGTGGTCTTGCTGGGGCCAGTCAGAGCCTGTACTGCAAAGCCTGCGAGTAGAAGGGTGATTGAAGGCCCTGGAACATGAGGCGATTCACATCTGAGTGTATTGCAGCCTTCATGGTAGATAGTGCTAGTTTCAGTATCACCCATTAGTAAGAGTTTCATTAGTGTGGCAGAAAAAGCCCAGAGACAAGACTTGGAAACACACTTGCCCCTTGCATCCGTCTCAAAGCAGTGACAGGTTTAGAGGTTCCAAACTCTAGAGCAGCACTGTCCAATCAAAATAGAATGCAAGCCACCAGTGCAAACCATGTGATTTTTAAATTTCTGTTGGCCATGTTACAAAAGGTAAAAAGCAGCTGGTGACAGTCATCTTAATATATTTTTATTTAACCCAATGTATTTAAAATATGATTATGTTAACATGTGATCAATATGAAGATTACTAATGGTATATTTTACATACATTTTCTTTTTCATACCAAGTGTTTGAAATCTGATGTGCCCGTTATGCTTACAGCACAGCCCAATTCGGACCAGCCACATTTCAAGTGCTCAACAGCCGCATGTGGCTAGTGGCTACTGTGTTGAACAGCGCAAGTTAGAACAACAAAAATCAGCTCTGTGATCAGAAAAGTAATAAGCAAGACCAGAGGTGATTTTTTTTTTTTTTTTTTTTTTTTTTTTTTTTTTCTGTTTGTGAGCCTCTTAGTCTTTGCATTGCCTTTTAAAAACTATGTAATCCTACACTGGATGGAATGAGTGAGTGCTTCCCAGTGCCCTCCACCTGGCCAGGGAGCCCTCTGCTCTGGATAAGCCAACCCAGCCGGCTTTGTGCCCATGCTGTTAGAATTCACCTGATCTGTGTGGCTTACCGCCTTCAGAGATTTCCATGGCCATTTGTGTGTAGTGCAGCTGCTTATTGGGAAAGGAATGCCCTTATTCATGACACCCTATAGTCAACATATAACATTTGTGAGCAGCCCTGGGGCCATATAAACATCCTGTGGTGAGGTCAGGAGCACCTGACCCCCTATTAACATGTCAATGAGAGTGGCTGGTGCGCTGGGCTTGTTTTCTAGGGCTTTGATGAGCCTCATTAATTATGTTGAGAAAGAAAGGTGTGCAGCTGGAGAAGAACCCACTTAGCTCCACGTGAACATGAATAATTGGACAGTTGGCAGAGTGTTAAATTGGCGGTCTAGTGAGAGAAACTGGTGAATAAACACGATTCCCCAAAACACTGCAAAGCAGTCACAGTTCTCTCCGTTTTTGCAGGGCTGCCACCACTTTCACCTTTTCCTGACTTGAGAACTGCCTAGGTATGACATTAGGTAGGATCATTTAAGGAGCTGCCTTGGTAGGGAGGTGGCAGAGTGTAGAGGTCTGGAGTCAGCTCTGAGACCAGAACAGATCTTCAAATCCTGACTTTACCACTTCAGTACTTGCAGGGCCCTGGGTGGGTTATATAACCTCTTTGTACTTTAGATTTTTGTCTAGAAGGTGGGGATGATCAGCTGGGCATGATGGATCACGCCTGTAATCCCAGCACTTTGTGTGGCCAAGGTAGGCAGATCATGAGGTCAGGAGATCGAGACCATCCTGGCTAACATGGTGAAACCCTGTCTCTACTAGAAATACAAAAAATTAGCTAGGCGTGGTGGTGGGCACCTGTAATCCCAGCTACTCGGGAGGCTGAGGCAGGAGAATGGCGTGAACCCAGGAGACAGAGCTTGCAATGAGCTAAGATCGCGCCACTGCACTCCAGTTTGGGTGACAGCGAGACTCCGTCTCAAAAAAAAAAAAAAAAAAAAGGAAAGAAAGGGGATGATAATCAATAGAGTTATTAGGATGATTCTGTGTATTAAGTTATGTTACGCATTTAAAATAGTATCAGACCCATAGGATGTACTGTATGTGTTTTTGTAAATTAAAAACATTAATCATATCATGTGATTTGTACTTTTTTAATCCTCTAGGAGAGTGTAAGTTTATTCAGTTTTCCTTTAAGCCAGTTTCATTCATTCATTCATTCAACATATTTTATGTGCCTGTGGTGTCTAGGCATTGAGCATACAAAGATAGAAAGAGTTTGGAAGAAACATATTATTATCATATATGTGTGAAAACTTTATAGACAGGGACTGTAAACAAAATGGTTAAAGTGTATTACTGTCCTCTTTTAAAAGCCAACTGTTAGCAAGTTTCACTAGTGATTTTTAAAAAAACCCATCTTGGCTCTGACAAGATTGTTCCTCCTGCATTTACCTCTATTTAAAATAAAAACCACTTATTTGTCATATTTTAAACTACAATATTAAAATACCATCTTTTTTGTTTATGTTAAATGACTTTAAATGAGGAAAACATCTCAAGACATAATCTAGCCACTCCCCGCCCCTAACCCTAGAGGCCTGTTAGACTCTTTGAGGCCTTACAGTGCCCTCATTGTTTCTGGTACCTCAGTAGATGAGAAAAATCATTTCTCTTTGTTAAAATCAGAAGCTAAAAAAGAAGGTGGGATTTAATTGGCCTGAACATTTTATGACATCTAATTCATTTACGTATTAAATGCAGGTAAACACATATTCCAAAATAATGAAAAGACCTTTTAATAAAACTTTAAAAACCTAATCCAAAATAAAGAAGAGCTCTATTGGATAAATACCATATTAGTTATCTATTGCTGTGTAACCACTTATACTCAAAACATAGCCACTTCAAACAACAAACATTTATTATCTCACATGGTTTTCAAGGGAATGCAGGAGCAGCTTAGCTGGGTGGTTCTCCCATAAGGCTACAGCAAAACTGTCAAGTGGGCTGCAGTCATCTGAAGGCTTGACTGGGGCTGGAGACTCTCCGTCCTAGGTGGCTTCCTCCCATGACTGCTGACTGGAGGCCTTGGTTCCTTACCACATGAACCTCCCCACAGTGCTGCTTAAATGTTCTCATGACATGGCAACTGCCTTCCCCTAAGTCAGCTTCAAGAGAGACCAAGGAGGAAGCCACAGTTCATTTCATGACATACTATCGAAGTCACATACCTTCATTTCTTCATTGTTTCATTCATTAGAAGCAAAATAATTTAAGTCCAGCCACACTCCAGGAGAGGGGAATTAGGTTCTCCCTTCTGAAGGGAGTGTCAAGAATTTGTGAACATATTTGTGGACACCATAATGACCACGAATGGCTGACATTTTATAACATGCTTACGTGGTACTGGCTCAGGGAAGCTTAGGATGGGAAGAAGTGAGCTGGCAAAGGTGAGCAGCTAGCTCCATTTGTGAGGATACGTAGATCAGATGTTGTGCTGGAGTGAGAGGAGGGATGAAATCATAGGCTCCAAACATACCAGAAATTTCTTTTCTTTCACTTAGCAGTCCTGGACCTGATATCAAAGCTATGCCACATAGCAGAGAAGCAATACAACATTCTGTGGTCAAATGTGAAGTCTTGCTTTTATTTAAAATAGGAAACAAAATACCTGTGTGATTATTTTATTATTATTTATTTAATTTATTTATTTATTTACTTATTTTTGAGATGGAGTCTCGCTCTGTCTCCCAGACTGGAGCGCAGTGGCACAATCTCAGCTCACTGCAACGTCTGCCTTCTGGGTTCAAGCAATTCTCCCTGCCTCAGCCTCCTGAGTAGCTGAGATTACAGGTGCCCACCACCATGCCTGGCTAATTTTTTTTTGTATTTTTAGTAGAGACGGGGTGTTTCCACGTTGGCCAGACTGGTCTCAAACTCCTGACCTTTGGTGATCCACCCACCTCAACCTCCCAAAGTGCTGGGATTACAGGCATGAGTCACCGTGCCTGGCCGCGTGATTATTTTTTTAACTCTAAAACCCAACCTTGTTACTGATAGGATTTTTGTTTCTGCTTTAAGAATTCTTTCCATCACCTTTTCATTTCAAGGCACTATCTCTTTCTTTGTTCCCTGTGCTGTCCCTTCCTTCTGAAGTTCTCACCCTTGGAAAGGCATTACATCTTTGATGCTGCAGTTCACTTCTGTGTGCATCCCCGAGTTCTTCCAGTACATCCTCCAGTTCCTCTGCTTTCCATTTCACAACCTGGTTACAGTTAGTCACACTGTAACTTCCTGTTACTGCATATTTCAGGGGCCAAAGCTCTCTGTGCCCTATGCTGTCCACTTAGTCATCTCTCTCCACATTTGTGTTATTCACAGCAAGATGCATGCACGCAAATCCTTTAAGTCCTTCAGGCTTTTCTTTCCATTTCCCCTTCAAATATGAATCACCTAGCAACATTTATTGAAGACCAATTGCACATGAAGCTGTGTTTCCATTACTGTGAGCCTCACAAAGGAAGTAAAAGCCATGGTCCTTGCCATTAAGAAGTTTATCCTCTCCTAAAAGCTGGATTAAAAAAAAATTTCTTAATAAAAACAGCATACAGATTCCCGTTTATATTCAATAGAGTGACAAGTTGTCCAAGTTACAATGATCAAATGCAAGGGTTATTTCTTTGTATACCTTTTAATTGAGAAAGCTGGCCATCTTTTGGATTAGGTAAATGCATGTGCTGTGATGAGAAATACTGCTACAAAAAATTAGCGCCTGATGTTGACTTCCTAGTATTGTAAACACGTTTCACCCAATCTGGTGAAATTTCAAGGCATGTTTTTGAAACTAAAATAAATAAATAAAGCATTTATTAATCCTCTGTAACAAAGATACACCCAATTAATGTAACAAGTAGTTACAACCGATAACTGAACCATAAGCAGAAGGATAATTGTATTAGTATCCTAGGGTTTTCTTCTTTTTAAAAAGACATCGGCACTGTGCATTGTTTTACCTTCTTTTTAATGGACTGTTGATCAGAAAGGGGAGTAGGGAAACTGGGTTGCGAAGGGTTAATAAGGAACAAAAAGTGCAACCTGAGGAAGACACAGCTCAGGGAGGAGGACCCAGGGGAGTGTGGAAGCCCCTCAAAGCTCATTAGACAGATCCAGCTTGTAATACAAGAAGCAGTGGGTAGTCATTGTAGGTTTCTGAAAAGAGCAGAGTACTATCTTGATCAAAGTGATTGGCAAGAGAGATGCTAGGAAACAGCATACCTGGAACAAAACGATTAGGACCTGACTCCATGTGACCCTGGAAATAGGTCCAAAGAAAATGCAAGAGATTGTGGAAGTGACCGTGGGCAGGGGTGGGGACAGGAAAGGAAGAGAGGCATCAACGTTGACTTCCAAACCTCCATCTTAGAAAAAACTGAGGATGGCCATTGGTTCCTGGCAAAGTGAGAGCTGAATTGGCCAAAAGTTGTTTACTCTAGTTGGCTTAATTGTCATTTGTACATTTAATGAAAGTTATCTTTCTGTGGAGAAATAAAGGAGTAACAGTGTGGATTTGGGGCTTATCTAGGTGGTAGGTAAAGACATATGAGTTGAGCTACTTCTTGAGGAATGTCGTACATGAGAAAAAATGTATAGTCTAGCATCAAGTCTGGAGATAGCTAGAACTAATGACCATGAAAAAATGATAGACCATGAAAAAATGATAAGCACATAAGAAATAAAATGTGTGTATTGTGTGAGTGCATGTATATTTGTGTATGTACACACAAACATGCATTCCAAAAACATCTGAAAACCCACTCATCATCATGTTAGCCCTAGGTAGTTCTAACTAATGGAAACACAATTGATACTTCTTTTCCTTTCTTTTTTTGCTTATGTGAATTTCCTAATTTTTCCTGTTGAATGTATATTACTTGTATAAGTTTCTTCATAGTGAGAGATTGTTTTAAATCTTTGGTGAAATGAAAGATATAGATACAAAAAGAGCCAGGTGTAGTCCCAGCTACTTAGGAGGCTGAGGTGGAAGGATCTCTTGAGTCCAGGAGGTCGAGGGTGCAGTTAGCTGTGATTGTGCCACTGAACTCCAACCTGGGCGACAGAGTGAGAACCTGTCCAAAAAAAAAAAAAAAAGGAAAGAGATAGAAATAGAGTTTTCAAGGTCAGAATTTAGAACAAGAGAGAGCCTTGAAATAAGGCTCAAGATGAGGAAATGAAGACCCTGATAGTTATAGGATTTATTACTAGGCTTTCAAAAGAAAAGTATGCATTTTCTAATGCTTAAAAAGAATTTTTTTCATTTCAAGGCTTAAAAATATTAATATATACATCAAAAGAAGAATGGAATTATACTCATCTGCTAGAACTTGGATTGATCTAAAGCAGTGGTTCTCAACCTCAGATGTTTTGTTCCCCAGTCACCAAGTGGACATTTGGCAACATCTGGAGATAGTTTTGATTGTCACAACTTGGGGGCTGGGGTAGGATGGGGTTGGGGGAACAGGGAATTGAGGCTGCTACTGGCACCTAGTGAGTAGAGACCAGAGATGCTGCGAAATATCCTGCAATGTACAGGACAGTCTCCGCACAACAAAGCATTATCTAGCCCAAAAGTATCAATAGTACAGAAGCTGAGAAACTGATCCACAGTAAGGTACATATTCATAGTGACCATTCATGGGATGCTTTATGTGCCAAGACCTGTACTAAGCCCTTGACATGAAACATTTATTTTTCAAACGATCTTGAAATTCAGACATGTAAAGTTAGGTAGTCTGTTCAAAGTCATATGGTAAACACTAGAACTAGAAACCAAAGCAAAGCCTATTTGAATCCAAACCTGAGCGATTAAACCTTATGCAATTTTGCCTACATGTTGACACCGAATGAAATGGGCACAAGAAAGCCATCTCAAGATCACATTCTGATCTCACTTTGATTTCTACTATTGCTAAGGCAGTGGCCTCTTAGCTTCAGAACGTTTAATCTCCTAGAAGGTAATAGGTGGTTAAACAAATTGCAATGCTTTTCTGTGTCTCTTCCCCCTCACTCTTCCCTCCATCCCATCTTTCAGATAAATATTTATTTTTTAATGAATATTATGTGTGTTTTGTTGGAGTTTGGCTGCGGGGATGGGGTGGTATTTTGTTGGTCATGCACATAGGTGCTGGTATATTTTTTGTCTGCATGCCTTTTGATCATGGAGAAATACTCTGCAAATGCCTGAGAATTAGTACTTTCTAGCATCATTTTGGCAAGACATTTTTATTTAGCTCTTATCCGGCTTCTTGGGTCTTTTCACCTTTATCTCTGGATAAAGAATTCTTGTCTGCAGCATCCTAAAGTTACTTCAACCTCCTTGTCATTTTCACTGAAGGGCACTGCATATTAAAAACAAAAATTTTATTGCCTTCTGAAAGCTGACTTCCTTGGGTCCTTGAGGACATAGATCCACAGTTCGATGGATCTAATCGCTTGCTTGTCAACTGGAGGAAAGAGTAGAGCTCCCCAGTATCATGTACCTTCTGCTGCCAGCACTCACCTTTTCTTTTCTGAAAACTAGGATTTTTAAAGAAGTTTGACTTCCATATACTAAATTGCTATGGAAGCAAAAGAACTGGAACATACCAGTCAGGCTTGTCAATCTATCTTCTCTTTGCCATGCTTTCCACACAAATATGGGATTGAAATAATTTGTTCTAATGCTGACATGCAGAAAGACCATAGCACAGTTCTTGAGTGCCCCACCATTTCTGTGAATTCCTTAATATTATTTTAAGCAATTAAATGTCAACAGCAATAAATAAAATTGAGAAGGAAATTTGGATAAACCTATGCACAGGAAAAGACTTATTTTAGAATTCTTTTCCTGTGAGCTTTTACTATAAGGATTGTGTTTCAATACCAGTGCTGTCACTCGTGGAGAAGGAGAATTTATTTGTCTCCTTTATCCTGTTTTGATTTTTAGAGAGAAATTTTACCAGTTCTTTTTTTTTTTTTTTTTGCACATTCTATTTCTTTTGACACAAAGTTATAAAGACAAAATGCCACAATTTTTAAGTGAAGACAGTGTTTCAAGCATTGTTCCACATACTCTGCACACATTTCCTCATTTAATCTTCACAAGGCTTGTCATAAAGGTATTATTACCTCCATTTATATATGAGAAGACTACGGCCTAGAAACATCAAGTGAATTTTTTCTAAGAGCATGTATCTAGTAAATGGCAGAACAGAGATTTGAACTCAGAGCCCTTTGAGTTTAGGGCCCAGGCTTTGCTTAACTTCTGTGCAAAACTACCTTTTAGGTTACATATTAAGCCTGAATTTCATTGTTATGATCTTTCAAAGAGCTAACAGCACTTTCACATTTTAATTTATTCTCATAGTATCAAGCTGAGTAGCTAAATGGAATGAATTCATAATGTCAAATGAATCTTGAATGATCCCATGACCAAACTTCCATATATATCCAATATCAACAGTACTGTCTCTAAATTCCTGCTAAATTTGTAGGTAGTATGCCTTGCAGATTGAACAGGGAGTGTTACTTATACAACTTGCAGTTGATTGCACAGTCACCGTTTTCCTAAATAGCTCCTAAGTGTAATCAGATGGTCAGAAACAATATCCAGGATTTTAGTTAAAAAATGTGACTGTTTTACATGTATGCATACACACACAGTCACACCCACAGATGTGTTTCCCCATTTCCCACAGTGCCTAATACAACCCTAGGTACAAAATAAGTGCCTTATAAATGCTTGACAGATTGACTTCTCTCTGGAGAAATGTGAAGGAAGAGAACTCAATTCCAGAAGAATAATTATGGTATGCTGAAGCAAAGACCCAGTTCACTGATTTTTGTTTAAGAGTTCTGGGGCAGCCAGGCCATCCCACAGGGGCTGTGAAGACAGTGTGGGGCTATGGCCTCAGCCAGGGGATGGACCTTCACTTACCAGCTGCAGGGTCTTCAGTAAGTTATCAGCTATCCTTGAATTTCATATATATTTCTTAACTTCGGTTTTCTCATCTGTGAAATAGTGATAATCATATTCTCAAAGTTAAATTATTATTATCATTGTCATCATTATTGTTTTAGGTAGGGCACCAGAGAGACAGAAACCATTTTATTGAAAAACTTCCAAATTTGGGATCAACAGCTTCTGGTTCAGATCTCACATTTGATGTTTAGCAACTATGTGCCTGGGGCAAGTCTCTCCAGTTTCCTCATTGGCCAAATGAGATGATAGTGCCTACCTCGCAGGGAACATTAAATATGGTGACTGTCAGGAGCTTGGTATGTAGCAGATGCTCAACAAATGTTAACTCTGATTATCATTTTCTACTTACCAAAGCTGGTAAATTACTTTCCTACAAGCTTAGCTTCATTTCTGTGGCACCCTCTAGGCCTATGGATTTTAACTTTTTTTTTCCTTTTTGAAGTAACACATCCCTTTGAGAATGCAATGAAAGCTACAGCAATATCACCAGAAAAATACACATTCCCAAAGCAAACATGGACACAGTTGCAGGGGATTCATTGATTCCCAGGTTAAGATTTTCTGGTTTAGGTCCAAGAGGGTAAAAAATACATGACAATCCAGACGGAATGGTTATCGGTTTTGTAAAAGGATTTATTGTAGTATTCCTATCGCAACTTTCCCAGTATCATTAAAATCAGATTCCATTTACAAAAACTCACTTTATTTAGAACATTTCAAGAACACATTTTATTTCATTAAAGCAAGCCTCTTTTAACAAAACATATTTATCAAATGCCCATTATGTGCCTAATAAGGTGGTGGGTGCTGTGGGGAACAAAAGAAGCTTAACATGTGGTCCCTGCCCTCTGTGTTTCTTTGTAATTGCAAAGGCAAGTGAACAAGGCAGCATGAGATGTATTAGCACTATATGCTGATATAATCAAGTACTAAATTGTGTATGCTTGTGTGGGTGGGCGCACAAGCCTCACATATCATTCTCTGACCTTGAATTGTACACAAATCATTAGCGTCAAACTGGAATTGCCGACTGCTCCCCACCCCTTGTCTTTGCTTGGCTGACTTCCATCACAGCCTCTCCCTCTATGTCTGAAACATACTTTAGAAAAGAGGGGTGAAACAAGACAGTGAGGAAGAGAGAAGAATCGATAAAGAAAAAAAGGGGTCACCTATCTGTGGTTACTGCCACAAATAGATTCCATCTTGGGCGGAGTCTGACCCAGGAGCCCCCAAGCTCCATGAAAACCTCTGTGGGGGACACACAGCAGCTTATCTTCCTTGTTTACAAATTAACTGCTGGGCCTTCTGTTGGTGACTGAGTCTGAAGAGGCAGAGGGATGGTGCAAAGAAGGCCTGGCTACCAGGAATAGGCACTCAGCCACACTGAAGGTCCAAACTTTGTTCTGTATTCACTGCCTAAATCCATGTGCATTTAGCACTGGAGAAGATCTGCAGGAAAATCACTGAGTGAGGAGAGACAAGCCTGTCCCTCCCTCACATTTGTGGAGCCCAAGGCAAGAGTGCAGGTGTACCATAGGTCTCGTCATTAATTGTTATACATCAAGCTAACAAACAATTACGTAAAATACGTCCTATCAGCTGATCTTGACAAGTATACCTTCGTAGCCACTGGGAAGGCCTAGTTTGATGTAGCATCCCTGCCTCCTCGGGGTTCTGCAGGTTGGGTTTCCTGGACCTCCCAATTCCCTTTCCATCCCTGGCTCTGTGCTGTACCTCAGGAGCTTCCTACACTTGTGGGACACTCCTGGCGATACCTCCAAGATCCACCTGCATGCCCCTTGGCCATTCTTTGGGCCTAGAGGTGCACGCAGCTGTGTGGCCACCTTGCAGAAATCGAACCTGGGAAAACAGACTTGAAATTCTCTAAGCAGAGAATTTGGAGCTCCGGGTATCCAAATGATCTAGAGGTGGGAACACAGGCTCTTGCCTTGCCTCTGCAGACTACTTGCGGTGGTAGAGAGGTATGTGGTCAGAGGAGGACCCAAGCAGACCCTCTAAGGCTGGGGCCAGCTCAGGAGCTCCTCAGTGCCCATGTCTAAGGCGTAACTGCAGAAAAGAAGAAAAACGTGGGGAGGGGAAGAGGATAAGTTGGGAAGAGCTACACAAGAAGAAAAAAGAGGCTGATGAAAAGAAGGGAGAAGCCCAGAACCTGGACCACTTCTACAAAGACAGGGACTCCTAATTTATTATTGTGTTTAGTTAGAGAATGGGGAAAAAAAAAAAAAAGAACACCTTTTACAGAGGTCAAAGGGCTCTATAATTCAGGAACAAGGGATATGAAAGGTGAAAGAAAGACTATACTTTCAGGGATCATTTCTATAGTTTGTGAAAGGTGAAAGAAGGATGGTTGTGGAGCTAAAAGCGGGGACTAGGAATGATTTCTCCCCACGGTCACCCGGATCCATCTTGTTTCTGCACCTTCCCCTCTTTCCTGATGGATAATGGACCCTTGACCCATTCAAGAAGAAGCATTCCACCTTATTGTATCCCCTAAAAGAAAACACAACTGAAGGTTAATTTTGATTCTCCAAGGAGAAAAAAAAAAATAACTATTTAGACAAGTAAAACTGAAGCATTTTATTGAATTTTTAGCTAGACAGAGAAGATAGTTGCTGTATTTGAAATTGCACTATTTGCAGAATTAAAGAGGAGAGAATATTTAAAATTTTGCCCAAATGTACTTGGTAGAACTGAAGAAAACTCTAATGATATTTCAACATTATAATTTGTCTCCATTTCACAAATGCTTCATTTTATAAATAAAATATTTGAGTAATTTAAGAGGAAAGAACATAGCAAGTAAAGCTTTGTGGTAAAAAAAAAAAAAAAAAAAAAAATCAAGATACAAGTTTGCATTACTGTTGTCCTAAATGTATTTTTATCCATATTTCAATTTTTTCCTGATCAGTTTAGTAGTCAGAGAATTTGAGATTCCTTGAGAGTCCTATAATTCTGCATAACATTGTCCCTCTTGCTCCCAAACATGTTGATGGCAATTATAGGAAGTAAGTTAACGTAGTTGACTTTTAGTAGTCAGAAATTTATCACTCAAGATTTTTTTTTCGTTTTTTTTTTTTTTTTTTTT
>NC_045436.1:49638913-49681992 GCF_002776525.5 Piliocolobus tephrosceles
TTTTTTTTTTTTGAGACAGAGTCTCGCTCTGTCACCAGGTTGGAGTGCAGTGACGCGATCTTGGCTCACTGCAACCTCCGCCTCCCGAGTTCAAGTGATTCTCCTGCCTCAGCCTCCTGAGTAGCTGGGATTACAGGCGCCCGCCACCATGCCCAGCTAATTTTTGTATTTTTAGTAGAGACAGAGTTTCACCATGTTGCCCAGGATGATCTCAATCTCCTGATCTCGTGATCCACCCACCTCAGCCTCCCAAAGTGCTGGGATTGCAGGTGTGAGCCGCTGCACCTGGCCCATTCAAGATTTTTATTCATCACAAGTGAAGCCAACAAGTAAATCATAGTATGAGAAATTAATAATTATACTGGAGTATGAATTTGAGGCCTGTATGAGGAACACCCATCAGGGAGTTTGCGAATGAGCCACACCGTGGCCCAGAGTCTGTATCTTCCTTCAACCTCTGCTTCCTTGCCTGTCACCCACCTCAAAGTAGCTCTCATGAAATGATCATTTGTTATTATTCTTCATTGCTATTTACATTTCACAAATTTTATTAAGTTCATGTCTGAAATTGCTACAGTAGTGATGTCATTGACACCGATGGTGAAAAATTATATTTTGTGGCAGATGTTATTTTACAAGCTTCTATAAATTTCTTTGGTCCTGTATTTGTCACATCATTATGGACCTGAAGGTGTGCCTGCTAATGAAATATTTTATTACAATTTGCTGAGTTTTGTCAGGAAACTTGTCTGCTCTTACAGTGTGTTCAAATTTGGCATCAAGAATGTTTCTGGATATATTCCCCTCACATGTCAGGGGTTTGTAGTACAAAAAAAAAGACGGGCAGATCACGAGGTCAGGAGATCGAGACCATCCTAGCTAACACGGTGAAACCCCGTCTCTACTAAAAAATACAAAAAACTAGCCGGGCGAGGTGGCGGGTGCCTGTAGTCCCAGCTACTCCGGAGGCTGAGGCAGGAGAATGGCGTAAACCCAGGAGGCGGAGCTTGCAGTGAGCTTAGATCCAGCCACTGCACTCCAGCCCAGGCGACAGAGCGAGACTCCGTCTCAAAAAAAAATAAATAAATTAAAAAAAAAAAAAAAAAAAAGTTGTAGTATTACCACCGAAGGTGAAAGTACAGAAATTAGGAAGTAAACACAAATATAGCACACTAATTGTAATTTATTACATTTGTAGAGCATTTTATATTCTGAGTGTTTGGGCAATCACCACTTTCATCTTCCTTTTGAGAGAAGAAGAAACAATGTTACTCTGCACATTTTATAAATAAGAAAAGGCGGCCGGGCACAGTGGCTCACTCCTGTAATCCCAGCACTTTGTGAGGATCACCTGAGGTCAGGAGTTCAAGACCAGCCTGACCAAAATGGAGAAACCCCGTCTCTACTAAAAATACAAAATTTTCCAGGTGTGATGGCGCGCGCCTGTAATCCCAGCTACTCAGGAGGCTGAGGCAGGAGAACTGCTTGAGCCCCAGAGGCAGAGGTTGTGATGAGCCAAGATTGCGCCATTGCACTCCAGCCTGGGCAACAAGAGCAAAACAAAAAAAGACACAGGAAAAAGTGTGTAATGTGCCAGAAATCAGAAATCTCACAACAAACAAATGGTGACAGAGTCTCACTCTGTCACCCAGGCTGGAGTGCAGTGGCACAACCTTGGCTTACTGCAAACGTCTGCCTCCTGGGTTCAAGCGATTCTCCTGCCTCAGCCACCGGAGTAGCTGGGATTACAGATGCCTGCCACCATGCCCGGCTAATTTTTGTATTTTTAGTAGAGATGGGGTTTCACCGTGTTGGCCAGGCTGGTCTCTATTATTATTCCCATTTTGTAGAAGAGGCAAGTGAAACTCTATGTGTTTTGACAGCCTGAGAAGGGTCCCATAGCTAATAACTGGAGCCAGGGTTCAAATTCAGTCTGTACTGCTCCATATTCCAAGCTTTTCCACTCAACAGTGCTACCTACATTTGGGTCTCCAGAGTCCTATTCTAGTTCTCTTCTAATCCAGTGCCCTTTCCAATTCTTATATGGTATTCGTTGACTTATTAATTCGCTTGTTCATTACAGAGCGCCTCCTCTTTGCCATGCATTGTGTTCTGGGTGGCAGCTACAGAGATAGTGAAGAGAAGTATCCACCCTTACCCAGCACATGTCTGGGGAGACCAATGGGTCAACAGCAAGATTACGGCACAGCACGAGTGGCCTGTGACAAAAACAAAGGGCAACATGGATGGTCAGAAGAGATATTTGAGCTGAATATCAAAGGATGTGCAAGTTTGTCCAAGAAAAAGGAAGTTCCAAGACAGCGAGCTGGATGGTCAAACCCAGTTTAGAGTGGGGGAGGCAGTTACTGGAGAGATAAGAAAGTCAGAATGTGAGGGGCATCTGTGGCTAACTCCGTGGTTTCCAAACGTGTTTGCCCACTAGAGTAACCTAGGGTCTTTAAAAAAATGTCAAAATACAGGCCACATCCCTGACCAGTGAACTCACAGTCTCTGGGGCTGCGACATAGGCATCAGTAATTTTTTTTTTTTTTTTTTTTTTTTTTGAGACAAGAGTTTCGGTTTTGTTGCCCAGGCTGGAGTGCAGTGGCGCGATCTCAGCTCACTGCAACCTCCGACTCCCAGGTTCAAGCGATTCCCCTGCCTCAGCATCCCTAGTAGCTGGGATTACACGTGCCCACCGCCATGCCCAGCTAATTTTTGTATTTTTAGTAGAGATGGGGTTTCACCACATTACTCACACTGGTCTCAAACTCCTGACCTCAGGTGGTGCACCCCCCTCAGCTTCCCAAAGTAATCACGCCTGAGATTACAGGTGTGAGCCACTGTGCCCAGCCAGCATTGGTATTTTTCAAGGCTCCCCAGGTGATTCCAGTGTGCAGATGAGTTTGGTAACTACTGGCCAAACCAGCTCGTAAGGTCTTAATCCTGGAGTGTAATCAACAGGGGCTTATAGAAAAGGAGAGACATAATCAGATTCGTTTCTGGAAAAGGTAACTGGGTCCACTGAGGGTACACCAAGCAAGGAGTATCTGGAGCCACCAGCAGGTGGGAGAATCAGCTGTGCAAGAGCCTGACAGGAGTCGGAGAGGCTGCCTTTGAATTTCAGCAGACCTCAGTTCAAAATAAAGGTCCGCCTTTGCCAACTTTCCATTTCAGGCTATTAACTAAACCTCTGTATGTTCGATTTCCTTATCTGTAATGTAGAATTTCTAATACCTATTTTGCTTAATTGTTGTAAGGCCTGTGTGACTACACATACACACACATCGGCTGGTTAGACATTCATACATCTTAGTACCCTTACACAGGGAATAGTGATAGGATATGTTGGGGTAGACTAGTTGGAATTTCAGATGGTAAGACAAGCTTGGAGGAGCAGAGAGAAAAATTGAGAAGCAGGGGCCAACGATGTCTGAGATGGATAAAATTATACAGGGAGAATGTGCACAGGGAGAAGAGAATGAGTTGAGGATAGAGCCTTTGGGAACGCCAACATTTAAAGACAGGGCAAGTAAAGAGAAAACAGGGAGAAAGAGAAATACGACAGAAGTGATCCAGGAGGTATGAAGACAACTGGGCAGGAGTGAGATTCCGAGGTCTCAGGGTGGCCACCACAGAAAGATCAAGAGCCAAGGGCTGGCTGGGCGTGGTGGCTCATGCCTGTAATCCCAGCACTTTGGGAGGCCGAGGCGGGCGGATCACGAGGTCGAGAGATCGAGACCATCCTGGCTAACACGGTGAAACCCCCTCTCTACTAAAAATACAAAAATTAGCCGGGTGTGGTGACGGGCGCCTGTAGTCCCAGCTACTGGGGAGGCTGAGGCAGGAGAATGGCGTGAACCAGGGAGGCGGAGCTTGCAGTGAGCCGAGATGGCGCCACTGCACTCCAGCCTGGGCGACAGAGCGAGACTCTGTCTCAAAAAAAAAAGAGTCAAGGGATGGAAAATGATGCATGGATTGCATTGTGGTTTCAGGTCTGCCAGGGAGAAGGAAGGTCTCATCTTTTAGTATATACAGATGTATATATCCTTATGTATATACATATATTATATACATCCATGTATATAAAACTGCCTCAGTTTAAAAACACTGAGTACCTACAATACCTCAACACTGGAGATCTAAGTGGACACTGAGAAATTTAGAAAATGAACCACAGTTAAGAATGAAATGAATCATTACCGGATCAAAAGTCATCTATGATGAAGAGTTTCAAAATGAGCAGTATCCGTCCACCATGAATAGCACTGAACAAACTCAGTGTTTTTACTGAGTAGCTACAGTACCTCGTATTGTAGGTATATGTATACATAGGTGTATGTATACATAGATTTATCCCAAAGGCTCCACTGAGTGTCCTTGCGTGCATATTGTGCGCACACAGCCTAAGCTGGAGCCAGAGCTCGGAAGCTTAATGACGTCATACCTGGCCCAGTCCCTGCCTAAGTGGGTGCGGGACGGTGGACAAAGCCCGCCTCCCCTGAGGTTTGAACAGAATCAAGGAAACGGTTGTCGTATTTGTCTTTATTTTGTGAGAAAACAAAGGTTGGCTTGACTAGGACAAGAGAAAATATCAGAGAGGGAAGATGAGCCGCAGGTGTCCCAGCTTCGTGCTCAGCGAGGACGCCCTCCTGCAACTGCCTGCCTGTTTCCATGGGCTCCAGGGCGCAGGAAATGCCTCATGGAGAACTTTCTGGAAGATGGCCAGGAGAAGCCCCTCTCTCAAGGGCTTTCTGGGAACCCAGGGGACTATCTGCCAAAGAACGTTCTTTGGGGCGCCGTGGGAAGCCGCGCAGGCCTCCTCTCCCGGGCGCTGGGGACCGCAGGATCCGCGTGGAAGCGACTCCGACCCCACAGAGTTTCCACGCCTCTGAGGCTTTGCAGGGGAGCTAGGGGCTTCGGGAACTCAGGCTGTGGGTTTTCGAGTTGCTTTGCTGATCAATGAAAATCCTCCTGATAACATTTAGATTTTGTCTCTCTAATAGCAACAGCAGCACCTCTCGCTGAGGCCCGCGCCTGCCCCCGGGTACTCGAGGCTCGTGGCTGCTCCTGCAGCCCCTGCGCCTTCGCCGGGTCACTCCAGCCTTCTGTCCTATGGCGCTCAGACCTCTCCACTCTCGTTTGCTCTCGCACAGACGGTTCCCCCCAAAAAAAAATCTTTACACGTTCAGAACCTTCTCGATGTCGATTTTTTTGGAAGACCTGAGCTAACACACTATTTAAGAGGATGCGTTTAACAATGCAGGATTCAAGCTTTAGTTCTCAGCTAATTACAAGCAAGGTAGTTTACCTCCTTACGTCTCGGATTACTCATCTGTAAATTGGGAATAATTTTAGTATATTTCTTTTTTCTTTTTTCTTTTTTTTTTTGACACAGAGTCTTGCTCTGTTGCCCAGGCTGCAGTGCAGTGGCGTGATCTTGGCTCACCGCAAGCTCTGCCTCCCAGGTTCACGCCATTCTTCTGCCTTAGCCTCCTGAGTAGCTGGGACCACAGGCGCCCGCCACCATGCCCGGCTAACTTTTTGTGTTTTTATAGAGATGGGATTTCACCTTGTTAGCCAGGATGGTCTTGATCTCCTAACATCCTGATCCGCCCGCCTCGGCCTCCCAAAGTGCTGGGATTACAGGCATGAGCCACCGCGTCCGGCCAATTATAGTATATTTCTCATAAAATTGTTGTGCCTATTAAATGAGAGAATGCCTATAAATCAAGTAACACAGTTCCTAGCATTTAGTAAATACTGCTTGTTATTATTTTTGAAGTTAACACTATTTTCAATGTTGTTTATTACAATGGTAATAGGTATTCTATATGAAGTATACAAGGTATTCTACATAAAATATAGTAGAACTTGGCTGGGCACCATGGCTCACGCCTGTAATCCCAGCACTTTGGGAGGTCGAGGTGGGTAGATCCCTTGAGCCCAGAAGTTCTAGACCAGCCTGAGCTATATAGTGAAACCCCATCTCTGCCAAAAAAAAAAAAAAAAAAAAAAATTAGCCAGGCATAGTGGCCTATGCTACTCCAGCAAGAGGATTGCTTTAGCCCAGAGTTAGAGGTTGCAGTGAGCCGTGATCATGCCACTGCACTCCAGCCTGGGCAACAGACCCAGATCCTGTCTTAAAAAAAAAAAAAAAAAAAAAAAAAGGTAGTAGAACCTCTGCTAATGTTGGTGTCATAGGGTAAAATCAGAGATGTTTTCCATTATTTTCCTGGAAGTGCATGCCTGGGACATGATTTGACTGACTATATTAGCAACTCCTGGTATCCTGAGATGCTTTTGAGTGTGGTTTTAAGGACTTGGGCTGCTTTTTGATATTAACTGCGAGCTGGTATAGTCATAATCATGATGGTATTCTCAGAGGTGTACCTCAAACTTCTGTTTTTACTCTGGTTTCTAGACTCCAGTCTTGTTCGTAGTAGACAGATACGGCTCATCTTGAAACCCTTTATTGTAGATAACTTCAGATCCAGTAGTGATTAATTTCAGTCTTAACTGTGGTTCATTTTCTGAATTTCTCAGTGTCCGCTGAGATTCCCAGTGTTGAAGGCATTGTATCCTGGATGTGTTTGTAGTGTTAGTGACATGCGGAAACCAGAGACTGGCACATGTGAACAGAGAGCTGCCCGGGTGATGACAGAGCGGGCGGGAGCAGAGACGCCAGTTGAGAGGGACCCAAAGACCTCAGGCAGTGCCACCCTCTCAACTCTCCTCCATAGCTTTGTGCTTCAAACACAGGACTCCTTTCAGTGATTTTTACTGAGTATTAACTAGCTGTGTGGGATGCACAGAAGCATGTGACATGGTCTTAGCATTCAAGGAACGTACAATGAATTCATTTTTTAAGTAAAATCTCATAATTTGACTGAATGGAATAATTTCCATTGGCATTGCAAAAAAAAAAAAAAAAAAAAAGGAGCCAAGAATCATCAGGCAACCCAGCCATAGTTCTGTTCTGGTCAAAATTGTTATGAATGACTTGGATAAAGTTATAAAGAGCACATTTATCAAGTTGGACATGACCTAGGGCTGAGAGGAATAATGAATACAGTACATTGAAGAAAGGAATGGCGATCTAAAAAGATCTTCACAGTTTCAAAATCTATCAAAAGTAGGTGCATAATGAATCAGTGTAAGGCACACCAGTTGCTGTGTGACTTTAGACAAGTTACTTAACCTCTCTCTGTCTTTGTGCCCTTAGGTGCAAAATAGGAATAGTGGTAGCACTTACACGTAAGGTTGTTCTCAGTTTGAAAATCAGCACATTAAAGTGCTTGTCATGCCTGTCACATTGTAGATACTCAGTAAATGAAGTGAGTACTCCTTTCAGTCTGCAGTTGCCTGGTGGAATTATATGGTAACCCAGATTAAGGTGGGGATGGTCCACTGTGACTGCACTCTTCAGACCACGCTAGGTGGCATATGTCCATTGAATGCCATACTTGAGAGAGAGAAAGAAACTGGTTTTTCAGAAGAAAGTAGCTACAATGGTGAGAAAACTTAAAATCATATGATGGAAGGTTAAAAGAATTGGGTCTATTTTGCCTGAAGTAGGGAAGACTCCAGTAGTACATAATAGCATTTTCTGCTATTTGAAAGGTTCTCATATTGTAGATGGCTTAGATTTATTTTCTACCTTGGGTCCAAAGGTGGATATTTCAGAAAGACAAATTTTGGCTCAATCTAAAGGAGACTTTGCTAATACTCAGAGCTGCTCAAGGATGGTAACAACCTCCTTGGGAGGAAATGAAGTCCTTATCACTGGAGGTGGTCATAGGCCAAATAGCTGCTTATTAATTGATGGGGAGACCTGGGGACCTTAAATGTCTAACCTCTGAAATTCTGTGATTCTGAGAATCAACAGAGCTATTTTAGCAAAGACAATAGGTAAGAAAACTTATTATCAATATGTTGATTTATTATACACCAGTGAAGAAAATCCAAAGTCACTAGATCAGAATCTGGCGATGGCAACTTTCCTTTCAGGTTTGAAGGGGATGGGGTAGGGGACCTCTATCATATTCTGGAGTCAGCACCCGCTCATCCTCGGTCTCTTGGCTTTGTCAGATATATGTGAGCCCTCTAGCTCCAAAACAGACCTTCCGCTTGGCTGGGTGCACACAGCCAAAGAAAGAGTGGCTCAACAGGCAGCTTATTGTTTATCTTTCTTAATCTCTTTTAAACCTCTTGCTGCCTCAGCCAGCAGTAAACCAGTTGCAGAGGTTAAGCTGGCTCCCCACTCCTCTTACTTGTTGGTGTTTAATGTCACTGATATTTGTATTTCCTATTTGCTTTGGGTGGAATTTATTGTTTAAAATTACAAAAACTTCATTATGTCTATGCTAATTAATTATCTTCTTTTATGTTTTGTTTTCGTGACTTTTTCTTTCTTGGATTTCCTTCTTTTTTTACTCCTACAATTAAAATTCAGAACCACATAGATAGTTTTGCCTTCCCCTTTGTGTATTTAGATTTATTGTTGCCTTAAGCATCTGTTAATGTTACAAAATAGCATATAGATATGGTTTATTAGTTGTAGTCTCCTAAGAGTTACAAATTATTCAATAATAGCAAAGATTATACTTGACGTAGTTTCTTTTGGTGCATACAATGGGACACCATAATTCTCCTGTACTCTTCACAGAATCACAAAGTTTGGAGGTGAACGATTGCTGATTTTCTTAAAGGTAGAAGCTTTTCAGGGCTTATGTGTGGCTTCAGCTCCGACTCCAGCACTTTACAACTTCACAGAACTTGGACAAGAGGCTTCACTTCAACCTTTAACTGCCTGAATACAACGTATCAGGATGAAGCCAACCATTTGCTTTCTGATCGCCGGCAATTGACTCTCTGAGTGCTACCTGCTCATTCTACTTTCTCAGTATCGCCATCCAGAAAACTGCTTTATGCTACAGGAGAGAGTTAAAGTCAGTCGCTGCTTGTGTCCGTCCAGGTCTCTACATGGCAGGTCCTTGTAGTTTTCCTTTTTCCAACGGGAAGATTCCTCTCCTGACTTCTCTCCTCTGTCCCCATTTGAATTTGACTTCCTAAATGACAAGTTAAATTCATCTTATTGGTTAAGAATATTTTTTGACTACCCTAACAGGCACCCATTTATGCCACACACTTTGCATAAGATCCTCATTTCCAGTGGGCTTTTCTCTCAGTTTATTCCATGTATACTGGACAGCTACCAAGTGCCTTGCACTGTGCTGGGTAGGAACAGGGGAGATAAAGACAAGACATTATCATGACTGTCCAGGAGCTTGTAGTCTCTTGTGGAGATAGGCAGACAGTCGCACTGTAGTGTGGAATGAGCTAGGGTCCTGGTAAACACGGGTGCATCTGGAGTCCTGAGAGATGGTCTAGACAAAGGGGACTGAGTCCATGTATAGCAGAAGGAGTAGGATCCAAACAGTCTTGAAGAGTGGCTGGGAGTTTTCCAGAGCCTACATTCGGAATAGAACAATTTTCATAAGGAATTTTTTTTAAGAAGCATACAGTGGTTTCCTCATAATAACTTTATTCTCTTTTCCTGTGGACTCATAAAATTTTTGCTGCCCTATGAAAATTAAAACTTAGAAAGAAGGGGTTTGTAATATAATCTCCATAGGCCTGGACCAGGCTCATGCTCTGCAAACGGTAGCAAACCTTTGATGCACATGATAAAGATGAGATAATGTATATCAAAGCACTTCATAAGGTAAAGGGAGCAATACAAATGTGAGACTTTAGGACAGTCAAACATCCTTTTAGGAATATTTTTCACTCCTTATAAATTCCCCAGTGATTTTTAAACCTGAAAAACTGAAATGCTTTGGAAATATGAAGCAAAGAACACTATGCAAAGCATGTAGATATGCCACTAGGATGATAAATCTAGTACATGTGTTGAAAAACAGAGAAAAAAATAGAGAAAGGTCTTTCTAAAATACCTTAACTGTAAAACATCCCTGAAGCCATTTCACTCGGACAGATTTCTTTTCTCTAATATATACATTGATAAACTTTTTATTCTGACGTTGTTTCATCTCTTTGCATGAAATGCTTTTCATCTTGCTGCAGCTTCATTCCCTCAGACCTCCAAACGTGTCAGACCCTGAGATTTATTATACACCAGCACGTAGCATAGGATGAAGTTCATATTCAAATAGAGTGAGGACAGAATTGCTTAACATATAACACCTGCTCCAGCTATACCCCATTCGTCCTCTGGTGAATCTTCTAGAAACTGCAGACGTCTGAACATGCTCAGTTCTAGTGGTAAGAGATGGAGCCGAAGATGCAGAGCCACCCCCAGGCTCAAATCCATTGATTTAGAAGTGAAAGTGGATCTACGTCAGTGATTAAACAAACTTGATTTCCCTTTCTCCTGGGTGAGAGCACATGACTGATTTAGGAAATAGAAGGAGGCTGCAGAGGGGAGTTGAGAATGGTCCCAGTGAACCTTAGGAGTCTAAGGCTCAGATTCCACAACCAGGTGGGGCCATCGGCACAGCAGGATGTCCTTGCAGTGGAGTGTGTCTCACAGCTATACCATGCTGCTGGAGAGGCCACCAGATGACCTGAGTCCCCATCACCATGTTCTGCAACAGAGAGCAGGCCTTCCTCCCACACTAGCACTCAGCCCTGTAAGTGATCTTGGGCATGGAGTGGGACTGCCCTCAGGACAGAGGTCTCCTGGACTGGGGACTGTGGTCGTGCTCTCCGCTGTTGCCACCAGGCCTAAACCAGCATTGAGTGGGACATCTGCAGCTTGAGGCTATCCAAGAAAACGTTCCTAACCATTAAAAAAGAACACTGAAAGATGGTTTTATGAACGACACTGTCACTTAACATCACTGATAGGTAGACCTAGAAGGGCCCTGAGAGCACATCCAGTCCCCTCAATAAATGCCTGTCCCAGGGCACACTAGACATCAGAATTAACATAGAATATGGGGGGAAATTGACTGTAATAGTGGCCAAAAGATTAGGTTTATCGTCCACATTTTGCCATTAATTTGAACCTTGTGGATTTGAGCAAGTCACTACACTTCTCTGGCCTTTCATTTTCTCACTGAGAACTGAGGAAGCTGTATAGGTAATAAAACAACCAACATTTCTTGAACGCTTCTACATGCCAGGCACTGGACTGAAAGCTTTGTGGACATCAGACTTAATTCTCAAATGACCTGTAAAGCTATATTCCTCAGTTTTTCAGGTGAAGAAACTGAGGCATAGAAAGGATAAAAAATTTGTCCAGGCACGGTGGCTCATGCCTGTAATCCCAGCACTTTGGGAGGACGAGGCGGGAGGATCACCTGAGGTCAGGAGTTCAAGACCAGCTGGCCAACATGGTGAAACTCTGTCTCTACAAAATTACGAAATATTAGCTGGGCGTGATGGCGCATGCCTGTAATCCCAGCTACTTGGGAGGCTGAGGTGGGAGAATCGCTTGAACCCAGGAGGCAGAGGTTGCAGTGAGCCGAGATCGTGCCACTCCACTCCAGCCTAGGAGACAGAGCAAGACTCTGTCTCAAGAAAAAGAAAAAAGAAAGAAAGAAAGGATAAAAAATTTATCCAAGGTCTCATAGCTGGTAAAAAGCAGAACTGGTATTTAAACACCCCTCTCCACTCCCACTCCCCCAACCTTGGAAGGTAATGAAGTTTCCTCCCCCATTAACATCCTATGATTTTCTGACTGCAGTGCCTAAAGTCCTCAGCAAGTGATAATAACACCTCAGTGTTATTATCAGCTTGGCTGTTCTCTTCAGCTTCTCTGGGAGATAAAGCTTGGGGATGATCAGTGATCATTTGCCTCCTCCTGCAGAGGCTTTTGTGTTCTTATCACCCAGCCTCTAAAGAGTGTCCCCTAGGTACCTCCAGGCCATCTCCATAATCCTCAAAGCATCCTTCCTGTTTCCCTCCCCAGCCAAACTCAGCAAACACACCTGCAGGCCCCCCACCTGCCCTACTGTCTCTTTGTTTATTCAAGAACACAAGGATTATTTATTCCATACCTGGAAAATGTATATACAAGCATCCTCAGCAAGGTTAGTTTAGTTTGATTTTTACCATTTTCAAAAGGGAAACAGATACTGTTATCTTGAGGAAAGGAACAACTTTTTAAATGGTACCATTTGAAATGGATGAACTTTGAATACAGATTAGAAACCTGTCCTTAGTCTGTATGTATAAGGGAAGCAGAAATGAGAACTGTGCAGTTCCCTGGAATGTGTGGAATACTAAGGCTGACTGTGGTTCTGTAACTGAATCACTTTCTGGTTCTGGTCACCTAGTCATTCTATAATGTCAGGTCTTGTCTGTAACACAAGAGGATAGTAGTAAAGTGTGTACTGTGTGTTCCTATTTATAAATCACTTTCACATACATTACTTCTTTTCAATTAGAAAATAAATAAGAGAACTGAGGCCCATCATAGAGAGTACAAGATTTGCCCAAGATTGCCCAACTGGTAAAGGGAAACAAAGCAAGGAGACAAACCTAAGGCATTCTTTCCATTTCACAATGGCTGAGTCAGTGAGAAAGGCAGAGACATAACCAGAATGCTGCATTTTGGCAAATGTGACGTTCCTGGAATGGATTACTAACAGTCTAGAAACATGGAAAGTACTATGCAATTAAAAGCACACAGTCCAGGCTAGGCACGGTGGCACACATCTGTAATCCCAGCACTTTGGGAGGCTGAGGTGGGCGGATCACTTGATGCCAGGAGTTCGAGATCAACCTGGCCAACATGGTGAAACCGCATCTCCACAAAAATACGAAAACAATTAGCCAGACATGATGGCAGGTGCCTGTAATCCCTGCTCCTCTGCAGGCTGAAGCAAAAGAATCGCTTGAACCCGGGAAGCAGAGGTTGCAGTGAGGCAAGGTTGCACCACTGCACTCTAGCCTGTGTGACAGAGTGAGACTCTGTCTCAAAAACAACAACAACAACAACAACCCACAGTCTTCTGAATTTTGGTGAAAACTGGAAATACAGAGTTACCGACAATAGGTTTCACACTTCTTTGGACCTATGGTGCTTTCTATGTCTTTTACATTTTACTCTGTGACCGTGACATGGTCATAAGTTGATTTGCAGAAAACTTATAAAGAACCAAGAAACTTACCGCCCAAATCGCTATGCCCCGCAAAGTTTTCATCCAGCTTTGTTCAGTACCATGGTGAGGATATAGTTGATTAAAGGATCTTTAGCAATTGAGAACAAGTGTTCAATAATTCTAAAGTTTGTACTTCCAAATTTGTGAATCTACACATCTGTATTATTCTGTGTGTTTACTCTAGCCGGTGACATAGAGCCAGAGTGAAGATTGCTAAGGTGCCAGTCCTGCTCAAATTTCAATTAGCAGCAAGTCCCAAGGTACTCGGGGTCTTAGAACCCTTGGTTTGTTTTGGAAAGAGACCACGTACAAACTTAGAAGAGCGGCTTTCACTTCTCCGTTTCCTATCAGTGATCCCTCAGCTATTCATTCAAGAGATCTCTAAGGTCAGTTTCTGGCAGGAACATCCCTTCACCCTCCTCCAACAATCAACCGTTCACAAGTGGCCATTATTTTAATGTGAGCGCATATACCTATGCGCCAAGATCATTACAGCCTGCAAGAATAGCCATGTTTTCCTATTTCTTTCGTAATCTCAAGGGTAGTCCTAAAGCCATGTACACAAAATCCACTTTCCACTTAAAGGCCTGAGCCAATGCCTCCACCCAGCCTATCACTTATTCTTTATGTTAGCCCAGTATCGCCAAGTATGAACATGGTCCTCTGTTCAGAAAACAGAAATAATGAACTGTATGTTGGTTGTCATTGTTGGAAAAGAGAAAACAGCCCAAAGACATTCTACTTCGAAGATAATTTGGTTGCTATTTCTCTTGCTTTTCTTCCACATTTCTCTCCAAGCTCCAGGGCTTACAGCCTTGGGCACTGGTACTATAAAGTGGATTTTCAGAGCCAATAGGAGCTGGCCTTCCTTTGAAGAGTCTTAAAAAGCCCTGAAGACGAAAGTAGTCCAGGTGGCCTGTTATATCGTGATGTCAAACACGCAGGGCAAACTAGTAGCTGACCTAGACCATAGATAAACAACACCTTTAAGAAGTTGGAGGCCGGGCGTGGTGGCTCACGCCTGTGATCCCAGCACTTCGGGAGGCCGAGGCGGACGGATCACAAGGTCAGGAGATCGAGACCATCGTGGCTAACACAGTGAAAACTGGTCTGTACTAAAAATATAAAAAATTAGCCGGGCGTGGCGGTATGTGCCTGTAGTCCCAGCTACTCGGGAGGTTGAGGCAGGAGAATGACGTGAACCCGGGAGGCGGAGCTTGCAGTGAGCCAAGATCGTGCCACTGCACTCCAGCCTGGGTGACAGAGCAAGACTCAGTCTCAAAAAAAAAAAAAAAAAAAGAAGTTGGATAGTCATACTGTCATGCTGTGTATCTAAGAAGAAAAGGCTGGCCTTTAGTTCCTGGTTCTGGTCAGTTCTGAGAGCCCCAGAAAGAAGGCTGTAAGATTATAAAAACCATTGGTACCTTCAGAGAGAAGGTGCCTGGAGGGACAGTATTTGAAAAGAGACCATGCTTGAAGTTCTGGAACCCAAGTTGCCAGAGTAGTCAATGCTAAAACTCCAAAGATATTTCATGTAAAATTACCATTATTTCCTACTTTTCTGGAAAGACGCTCTTAAAATATGGGTAATTTTCTCATGTCAACCATATCTTACATTTTGATAGAGTGCTCTCTCTCTCTTTTTTTTTTATCTTGCAAATAATGCTCTTTCTGTCTTAACGTGAGTATATGTGTACATCAAAAGCTTTACTCTCAGCAATCCTTTTGGAAGCAAAGAAAATATACATTGGGAGGCTGAGGTGGGTAAATCACTTAAGCTCAGGAGTTTGAGACCAGCCTCAGTAATACGGTGAAACCCCCATCTTTACCACAAATACAAAAAATTAGCCGGGCTTGGTGGTATGTGCCTGTGGTCCCAGCTACTCGGGAGGCTGAGGTGGGAGGATCGAGGATCATTTGAGCCCGGAAAGCAGAGGTTGCAGTGAGCCGAGATTGTGCCACTTCTCTCCAGCGTGGGCACCACAGTGAGACCCTGTCTGAAAAAAAAAAAAGAATATATAAGGTTGAGGTTTATACCAGTGCTAGATGTTGATAACAACCTAGCTTATCTCATGGGCTAATAGCCTTGGACAAGACCATCTAATTTATTATCCAAACCAGGGCACTTTTGAGAGCGAAAAGGGGCACTAACCAAAGAGGTCACCGGGATAACTTCTACAAGCCAGAAAGGTCCTGGCAGATCAGGATGTATGGTCGCCTTAATCATGCAGAGTGAGATTAACTGGATGAACAAGGAGTGCTGAGACAGTAATAGTGACTTGAAACTATCCTTTAGGATGTTGTTTTGCTTTATTTAAATGTTTACATCTATTTTACACAAAATGATATAGAAATTTAGATTTTATAAAACACTGCTTGCTTTTCTTTTTTAAATTGTGATATCAGGTACAAGACAACTGGCTACAAATATATAGGGTGTAGAGGGGGAAAATATACTGAATTGAATAAAATTTACTGTCAGGCAAGTAAGAATTTTAAGCAAACTGAGAAGTTGGTTGACAATACCTGAGCCATTTGTCTGTAAATCTCATGTAAGACATGAAACACATTTTTAATATAGTATAAAGGTCCATGTGTATATTGATTTATAGTTAGCATACTAAGCCATGTTTCCTCATAAGATCATTTTCTAAGTAACTCCTATAAATGCATCAAATATTATTTGAAATGTTAACAGTTACAGAAAAATCTCCTTTGAGAATTTTATGTAACATTACAAGGAAGCATGCTGATCCACAAATGAACCATAAAAGGATATTTTGATAGGATAGAGCAAACATGACAAATTAAAATCGGAGTGGGTAAGTTACAGTGGATGTCATTTGGATTAACTAGTATATACTTCAGGGTTCTATTGCCATCACGTGCAATATTGTTACATTTTCAGACTCAGCATTTAAAATTCTTCTTTCCTACTGAGGCTCCTTTTACCGTCATCATCACCCATTCCTGCTATTCCTCCTTCCTGTAAACAAACTCATGATATAACCTCTTAACTGGGGAGAGCCAACCCCAGAAGCACAGTTTAACCTGTTTATCAGCTATGAGGTCAGATCTTGTCTCATTTGTCTCTGCCCCGTGTTTCTTGTAGACACGGCGTCTGGACCCTCCTTTCAGTTATTTGCTCTAATCCTTTTCTACAGGAAGTTCCTAGGGACCAATCATAGCCAAGCAGTTCATACAGTTTTCCTTTTAACCACTTAGTCTCTGGTCCAGAGAACCCCTAGAATCCTATTATAGAATCACAAACCTAAGTTTGCATTCACACCTACAGAGCAATTCAAGTATGTCTGGTTTTGCTGTCTATAATACCTGTGTTTGTTCATTATTTTTCTCCTTTTCTGTGATCAGGATAGTCATATATACTATTAAATAGGAATCCATTTGAAAAAAGATGATGTGAATGCACAGTGCAAGAAACAGTAAGATCTAATAGTGTTTAAATATATGTGTCAGGAAGAACATTGCCAGAAAAGGAGAGCGGTGAAAAGGGGACATCGAGATTGCTGAGCAAGAAAGGAAAGAAACAAAAAGACGTAGGGGCTCATTCTAGCAGGTTGAAAATGGGGGCATTTTTCAGTTCTGCTAATTTGTCTTAATTGTTTATAATCTGAGCCCAAAATGATGACCAAAGAATACATTTGGTGTAATTTCATAGTATAAAGCATGTCCCTTTTCTGATCACTATACACTATATCCTGTGTATTGAATTTCCTCTAGAAATTGACTTGCCTTTTCTCTAGTCTTAGAGGAAAAACAGTCTTACTTCCCACCTATTTCATAACTAAAACTTAGACAAAACTTACTCTATTCTCTTCTTTTGTGTTTATTTATATAAGATGTAAGTGCGTATCTCTCAAACATTTTTTAGTGGTCAACATTTTATTATGATATTATTTTGCTTAGCTTGGGATTTTTCATGAACTTTTGTCTTCTTAGAAAAATGATGTGTACAGATAGACAAAAATAAGAAAATTAAAATCACCAAAAATCACAATGCCCCAAAATAGCCACTGTCAGAATTGCTGGTTGTTCAATGTTGTTTTTTGTTCAATCATTAAAGGGCTATTTTTGAGGAAAGGACTCTGCTCATTTCAACATTGTTGTGTTTATAGATGCATATATCTCACGCATTAATGCTTCTGGATCTATATGAGAATAATTTTTTTAATGACTGGAATATTTAACCAGAAAATATCTGACATATGCAGCTTCTGCCTCAGCCTTAACGGTGCCCTGGTGAGAAGCAGCCGTCGATGCTGTCATTTCTGTGCACACACACAGACATCCATCCATCATGAATATTTAAAATTCAATCATTAGGTGCAGCAGCAGCAGTGGCAGGATATTTGTTGCAACTGATCAGCCACTAATGGTTTAAAAACTTAGAAATTGGGGGCTTCTTTTGTCAATTGAAGAGGATTATTCCAAGCCACTGAAGCTCCTTGTCAGAATGGAAAAGTGTATTAAAAGAGATAAGATTGCACACCCCAGGGTCGCTTACAATATGCAATTTACTAAGCACACATGCTTAAAAGAAAAATAGATCAAATGGATGAGATTGGAGATCCCTAAAATAGTCTCCTGCCCAGATCAAACATACTACCAAAAAAACAAATAAACACACAAAATATCCTGAATTCTGTTTCTTCCTGAGTCCCATGTAGATTTCTGGTGACGAGAGCTGTGCTTTGTGACCTAGGCTTGCCACTCAGTCATCCATCCCTCCAGATTAACTTTCCTTTTCAAGCAAGCCTTTCACAACAGTAGAAGCAGCAGTGTGCTCAGTTATCACAATAATCAGGTGAAGCATGTTTTCTTCCATTACCATGAGTTTGGTGATCAGCAATAGGGCACAGATAGAAAATATTTTTGAAGATTTTACCTCCTGTACTTAATTGATCCTGTTCACCAAGGCAATCAACTTCCTAGTGCTAGCAGTGGCACTTTATTTCTTAATCAGTTCCCAGTTCTCTGATCATATTTAAAAGGCTTTGTACAGAAGCCCAGAAAACAGTGTTCCAGTTTATCTGATACTTCCTCATGAACTGAGCTGTCCCAAGTGTTTGAGGGAGAGACACAGTTTCAGGTATGCATGGAAACATGTGTAAAACAAGCACTGTGGGATTCCGTGTGACTCTTGCAGGACTCCTTGAACAATATTTTTATGATTTGCTCAACGGATTGAATCTGAGTGATCTTATATTCTCCATGCTGCCCGCTGCACCCCACTTCCCACACTATTCTGGACGAAGAGGGGTCTAGGCTAACCCAGAAGAAAAGAACCATATATATATTTTTGTTTGTTTTGTTTTGTTTTTTACACAATATATATATACACAATGTGAATAATGGAGGAAAGAGGGAGAGGGAAGAAAGCTGAGAAAGGAAGAAGAAAGGAAAGGAGGAAAGAATGGAGGGAGGGAGATTTGCCAAGCAGTGAAATTTGTACCATTTGCAAATCAGTCAGAGATGAGTCCCATTACCCTGTCTCTGGCCTGTCTTCTCATAGATTCAGAAAAATCCTAAGTGTGAACTGTGAAAATCTTACTGAATGATGTGGGAAGAAGCAGATCCATCCAGTCTCATTACATCAAAAACAAAGGGTTTTCCCCACCTTTGTGCTATCAAAGAATTGTGACACGGCCTCACAGGGAAAAACACACAATTTTCCTCCAAAAGATTAAAATTAATCACCTTGATTTTCTAAATTAAAGGATATCCTAATAAAGCCATGCAATAGGTATTTAAAGTATACTGGAGAAGGCCAGAAGCAAAAATGTTTTAATGGAGCTATATTTTGAAGACTGTGCCTGTAAAGAAAAGTTCTGTCTGCTACCAAAAGTCATATAAACTAATGGCTATTTTAAAATACATATTTAGTCTGGGCACGTTGGCTCACGTCTGTAATCCCTGTACTTTGGGAGGCCAGGGTGGGTGGACTGCTTGAGCCCAGGAGTTTGAGACCAACCTGGGCAATATGGCGGAACCCCGTCTCTACAAAAAATACAAAAATTAGCCTGGTGTGGTGGTGCACACCTATACTCCCAGCTACTTGGGAGGCTGAGGTGGGAGGATCACCTGAGTCCAGGGAGGTTGAGGCTGCAGTAAGCTATGATTGTGCCACTACACTCCAGCCTGGGTGACAGAGTGAGACCCTGTCTCAAAAAATAAAATAAAATACATCTTTAAATATAAAATAATATTTAACCTATTATTAGTAGGTCGTTTCTTTCTTAAACTCTTGCCCTTACAGACAAAAATGTGTAGTTTGGTGATAGAGTCTGGCTAGTAAAATAAAAATAAAGTACGGTGCTAGCTTCTTATAAGCCGTAGTTCAGTCACCAAGACTTCTGGCAATCTGTAGGTAGGAAAATGAAGGCACAAAATGATCTATCAAGACTTTCATAAAAAGCCATTCATAAGCCGAGGAGAAAGCATTTCAGCTCCTGAAATTTTTGTCACCGTCAAGCTGTCACAAATAACTATAAGAATGTCTGCTTGGAGTATTTCAAACTCTGAGTTCTCTGTTTATATAGATGTTGGGATTTCCTCCCACTCCTAAAAACATATTCTAGAGGAAGGGGTTAAAGATCAACATTACCCTGCTAAACCTTACTCTGACTCAAGATTTACTTAACGAACTGTAATTTTACTACTGCACAGATTCAATCTGTTGAGCAAATAAAAATCATTTTGAAAATGACCTACCTATGTATTTATTCAGTTTGTATTTCAGAATTATCATAATATCAGGTATAAGGGGATGGTGGTACCAATGAAACTATTATATACCATTCACCATAGATTTATAAAGGAGACTACAAAAGAGAAAATAAGAGATGACATCATATGAAGTGCTTCAGTTCAGATAAAGGAAACATCGAAAAATACTGAGATGAGTAAAATTTGATTCAAAGTAGCTTCCTGCTTTGTCTTGGTCTCAATCCACTCTAAGACCTGATGTCATTTACTGTGTGAGATCTTAGTACAATCATGAAAAGAATATGAGCATTTATCAAAACTCTCTGATGTCTGTATGTTTAGAAATGAACTTATATAGCAAAATATGATATCCTTGCACTTATTTAATTTTTCTAACTTCAGTTTCTACCTATGTGTCTCTGCCAATTTGACCTGATTCAGACACCCAGAACTTGAAATTAAAAAGCCTTCTTCTATTTTCATTCTTAATGGATACACCTTTTCCCATGTCCACGTCAGGCCTCCCTTCTGTGTACTCTGTCTAATGCAGCCACATGTCTAGTTCCTTCCCCCTCTCTGTCACCACCCTCACTTCTTCTCTCCCATCTTCTTACTTCTTCGGTGTGACCTCTCTGTAGGACAGATTCCCCACACACATACCCCATCATTGATACCTACCTTCAGGATTAGATTCTGTCTAAGTAATTTGTGGAGCCATCAGGCTTTGGTAAGTATTTGACTGCAAGTCACCACCCATTATCTCATCAAAAGGGATGCTGTGTTGGGGCAGAGAGAGAGAAAGAGAGAGTCAGAGAGTCCCCTCCAGGAGAAAAACCATATTGATGATATCAAAAGGAAAGAAAGGTGAATAGTGTGAGCCAGAATAGGACTAAACCAATGGCAGGCTTTTGTTCAGCCCTCTGGCATCTGGACAGCGGCTTTCTGCCTCTTACTCAACCCAAGCTCTCTGCAGTCTTGTCTTGTGGTCTCATTTTATGTCATCCCACTACTGATGAACAGAAAATTTGGGTAGCTGCCCACCATCCCTCTATCCCACCCACACTGTCAATAACAGCATGTGAAGAGGAGCCGTGTGGCTGCAGTGGTAAGGAGGGTACAGTCTATGACCAAGAAAGAGACACTAAGTAGATGATTAAGAGCAGTACACGCTGCTCTGACAGCCTAATTGTCACAACTGATTTTCAGGATGCTGGCAGTGATTCTGAAGCCTGTAGAAAACATCAGGTTTTAAGGGACTGAGAGTTCACCAGTGGCCCACTCTTGGTGAAGTAGGATGCCTTGCTTGGTATTGTTAACTCTCACTTCATCTCTGTGCCTGATGAATAAGAAAAAGACACTAGAGTGCCACCAACATCTAAACAGTGGCATCTAATTGATTTTAATCTTAGTTCAACAGTGTGACCAGAAGGATGTTTCAATTACCATCACCATATGGGACACCGAGTGTCTGATTAGTAGGGATGCTCCTGTTCTTCATTCTTTAGGCAACTACTCATTATTGCATAAGATGTTGTCTCTGATGATAAAATTTGTATCCCAATGGACTCAAAGAGTATGCATAGAAACTTGAAGGTGTTTTGCTTACAGCCAGAGCACAGCAGAGGCCTTGGAACAAGCTGGGTCCTACCACAGCCAGAGGTGTCGCAGCTGCAGACTTCCACTCTACCCGCACCTCACATATTAGTTGTGAATTTGATAAATGCCATCCTGAAGAGCAATTGATTTATTAATTAGCTGATTCAGAATGTTCTTAGGACTCATTTGGGATATGGAGTCATTATAATTTGAAAATGTCAGCACAGTGCAATAGAAGATGAAAATGGCACCTCCCAGAGGCCCTGTGGGCAAAGCTTTCTCCTTTGGTGGGTGGGGTTTCTCTCAATGGCCACAATGCCGTCCATGGGAAGTTGCTTCATCAGACCCAAACAGTAAGGTCTCAGGAAGTGAGGAAATGCTCATTTTTTTAAACAGAAGCTGGGGCCCAGACTAGGACACGATCAGACCAAACAGGACAGTAATAATTTGGTTATTAAACTGGAGATAGTAGCTGAGCGCAGTGGCTCACACCTGAAATCCCAGCACTTTGGGAGGCCGAGGCAGGTGGATCACAAGGTCAGGAGATCAAGACCATCCTGGCCAACATGGCGAAACCCCGTCTCTACTAAAAATACAAAAATTAACCAGGCGTGGTGGTGCACACCTGTAGTCCCAGCTACTCAGGGGGCTGAGGCAGGAGAATAGCTTGAACCCAGGAGGCAGAGGTTGCAGTGAGCCAAGATTGCACCATTGCACTCCATCCTGGGCAACAGAGCAAGACTCTGTCTCAAAAAAAAAAAAAAAGAAAAGAAAAACATAAAAATAAATAAACTGGAGATAGTAGCAATTTCATTAGAAGACTCCGAATTAAGATACCGTAGGAGTCATTTCTAGAGAAACCTCAACTGTATATAATTACCTACATCTATGAATAAGTAATCCTATAAATTTTCTGGCAAAACATTTGGTGAACTGGGAAAATATGGGCTAGATTAACTTATTATGAATGTTAACGCACCAGATTTTGGGTTTTACTTTTGCCTTGTCCTTAAATGTAAGTAATTAAGATCTGTCAGTAGTGTAAGTTGGGATTTGAGTTCAGAGTTTTGGAAATATTCTAATTCTGTGTATTGGGACTGGGTAGTACATCTAAAATTGTGATATATCAAGTTATTGCCTGGTGTCTTTTTTAAATTTGAGCACATGGACTCGAGAGTAGACACGTCTTAGTATGTACTCACCTTTGGGCAAAAGATAGATGGCATCATCTTTCTTTGCATGCTGAGCTCCACAGTAGATTGAGGACTTGGGTTGGAAGAAATAAGGTAATTGCCAAAGCCCGATTATCAGGTGGGTACATGTAGAGCTTTCGGGAGGAACAGATGCCATAAGTTATCAGTTTAGTGTTACCTTCTCTTTAGAGGGAAAAGAAGTTGGAGAAAGCATCTGCAGCTAACAAAAGGAGCTGATCTGGACTGGGCGCAGTGACTTGGGCCTGTAATCCCAGCACTTTGAGCGGCTGTGATAGGTGGATCACCTGAAGTCAGGGGTTCAAGACCAGCCTGGCCATCATGGTGAAATCCCCATCTGTTCTAGAAATACAACAATTAGCCAGGCGTGGTGGCACGCACCTGTAATTCCAGCTACTCGGGAGGCTGAGGCAACGGAATCACTTGAACCAGGAGGCGGAGGTTACAGTGAGCCAAGGTGGCGCCACTGCACTCCAGCCTGGCAACAGAGTGAGACTCCATCTCAAAAAAAAAAAAAGGCAGGTGGATAACTTGAGGTCAGGAGTTCGAGCCTGACCAACATGGTGAAACGTAATCTCTACTAAAAACACAAAAATTAGCCAGGCGTGGTGGCGCACACCTACAATCCCAGCTACTTGGGAGGCTGAAGCATGAGAATCACTTGAACCAGGAGGCGGATGTTGCAGTGAGCCAAGATTGCACCACTGCACTCCAGCCTGGGTGGCAGAGCAAGATTCTGTCTCAAAACAAATGAAAAATAAGAATAAAAATGCCTCCTTTCTAGGATTGTGGAAAGAATTAAACTAGGTGATGAGTAGATGCTCATTGAATGCAGTAAACGTGAGTTCTTTTCTCTTCCCGTTTTTAGATATGTGATACAGTCACTTACCCATTCCATAATTAGTTTCCTTGTCTGTAAAATCAGGGGATAATAATGTCGACAAATAGTTACCTGCTTAAAATTCTTTTATTAAAAAGCAGGTATGTTCGCATGAATAAAACAACCTCCCCTTCCTTTTAAACTCCTTGTTTGGCATCCTCAAACCTCTCAGCTTGTTTCAGATGGGAACTTCAACCCAATGTCAGGTCACAGTGCCCAGGTTGATCTGTACTCCATATGGGCTCTGAAAGCATCACCCCTGCAGAGGCTGGAAGCCCTAGTCTTCCCAGGGGATGCCTCGTCTGCAGGTACTGCCCCCAGCCTGCAGTGAACTCTGGACCTTTTATTGATCTTGTGTGCATCTGGCTCCACTCTGATACCAGGAAGAATGGGGGTTGCTGGCCCTGGACTTGGTCCTGGACAAATAAATGTGTTTGTCAAAGCCCTTTCCTGACATTGGTTGTCTCTAGCCCAGGTGGCACTGTGGAGGGTAATTAGTTCTCTTTATTAGAGGGAACATCAGGAAGCTCTGCGCGGCTCACCGTGGACACATGCAAAAAGATTTTGTTAATGCAGCTGTTACTTGCCTTTTCATTATGCTAATGGACAGCCTATAAGAAATGTAACCTCCTGTCACTGGCACCAAGCAACACCTACCAAACAAAGCATTGTTTCTTCTCACTGTTGATAAGTGTGACTTGTGGGGGCTAGCGATAGGATGCTCATTTTTATCTGCTAAGTGCACAGCACTTGTAAAAAACCAGCAGTGGCCTTGTTACCACTTGACATGACACTAGGTTTAGCTGTTTACATTGACACACTGCTGCACCCTTTTAGAGCTGCAGCCAGGGGTCAGATTCATTAGAAAGCGTCAGCGCCAATAGTGAAGCAGCATCTGGTGGGATTCTCTCTGCTCCCCTGTTGGAAGCAACAAGGCAAGGCACTTGCATCTTGAAATGGGTGATTTTTAATTCTTTTCTTTGTTTGATTATTTGAGAACCCCTGTTTGTTCCTTGACCCTACATGAAGAAGATGAGAGAGAAAGAGCTGGGCATGGCATTCACCCCAGTGATGAAGAATGAGAATGCTAGGGCCTGCTGTTTGTTGCTTTTCTTTTTGCTGATGTGTGGCTCTTTGTTGCCCAAAAGATCTGCAGAGAGGGAGTTAAATGCATGTGTTTTTCTTGCACAGCCCCAAGGCTAAAACGTGGAAGTAAGCTAAGTAAACCTTTATAATTAGTCCTTTATGTCTTTCTCCCTTTGCCTCCCTATGGATGAGTATTGCCTTGATAAATTTGGTGACCACACTTCCCTTATAATGTTGGAAGCCACGTATCTTTTGGTTCTACGTTGTTATCCCTTTAGTCATTTAGGATGTGGAGGGTGATAGCCCAGAGGCCTTGGTTCATTTTGCAGTCACTGTGACCACACGAGTTGCTGATAACTGAGAACGGCCAGAGCGCTTGTTGCATTAAGAGCCAGAGCCCAGGCCTTCACTCTTGCCACATGTGACTCTATGTCCATGAAACTATGTGCAGGACAATGCACACAACAATCGAGAAGTTTCTGGATACCTTTCATGATGTTGTGTGAGGCTCGCTGGCCGCCATGGCAGAGAGAGCAGTATCTTTCTTACCTTCAGAAACCTCTGGCACCACCAGCATTGCTGACATATCTCATGCCCTGTCACAGCTTCTTAGTTCAACGGGCTGCAAAAGCTCCTCCCCACCTCCACCTGTTCATAAGGATGTAAGGATAATTCGTGCATTTTCTCAAGTTAAATGATACACTCATTTTGAAAAGCAACTACTGCATTATTCTGCCCTTGCCCTTGAGAACTGGATCCCTTCATTTGTCGAGACTCCCCCTTGCCAGGCCTTTTCATCCAGCCGCTGCTCACACTGCATGGGGGCTTCTGTCTGGGTGATTCTTGCTGGGACATGCCAGGAGGTATTTGGCATTTCCCTAAAGCCCATCATATGCAATAAGAGTACCACCTAATCACGAAGCTCTGAGAAGTTTTGTAGTTTTGTTAAGATTAGTCATGGCTTGATCAGTCCAAGCATTAGGATACTTACTTTGCAAGTCCAGTGTTGTCCACCTGGCCTGGAATTTACCAACTGCTCTGTGGACAGCTCTCATCCCACTTATGAACTGCGCTTATATTTGCACCCTCTTTTTCTGTATGCCCAATACATAGCTATGAAGGGAGGATCCCAGGGACCAGAAGCCAGGGGACCATGTAGTGTCTTAGTATGGTTTATATGTCATTGCAGTATCCACCCAGGTCTTTTCCAGATCCTGGGATGCTGCCAAAAATTTCCTTGCACAGGAAAAGAGAGATGGTCACGGTGATATACAGACTTATACAGAAGATGTTTTTCTATCTTTGGGGGGCTCTTGACTCCTTTCCACTCGCTTGAATTCACACAGAATAATTATATGCTCTTCTGAGGGTTTACTGCTGGGTCAGAAGAGCAGGGAGAGTTGCTTTTGGATAGTAATCCCCACTGCTGGCCACCAGCAGCTGCAACCTCCACAGCAGCTGCTTCCCCTCGCCTCCATGCCACCATCTCCCCTTCATATCCACTATCTCCTCGTCTGTCTGCAGGTCATTTATAATCAGCAGTCATGGCGTACAGGCCTCATTAGTGATACAGCCATTCCTTCAGTGCTTCAGAAATAATCATTTAGAAAAAAAATGCACGGTTTCCATCCCTTGAGAGCCCGTGAGTGATGAATTTATTTCAGTTTGGCTGGCTTGGCTGTCTTGCTCAGCCTTATTTCCATATTTATTTCAACAAACAATGTAGGGTGGGAACAAGAAAACACATGCTGGGTGTACACACACGCTGCATATCTGCTCCCTAACTTGATTCCTCTTGGGGAAGGATGGAAAGGAATGCCAACAAAAGAACCCTCCATTTAAAAAAAAATAAAAAAGATCTGTTGGACTTGGATGGGGTGCTGTATAGCAGAAGATGAGCTAGTTCATGACCATTTGTATTTGAGAAGGTGTGGGTAACATGGCAAAAGCAATTGATCCTTAGCCCCCCACTCTGGTAGTAGTATTTCAAGAGTACTTTCGCCCCTCGACCTCCTTGCTCCCAGAGGATCTGACTTATGTCATGGTGGACAGCAATGGACTTTTGATGCCAACAGAGGATCCGGTGCTGCTGTCTGAATCTTTCACCTAGACCTTGTTCCTTGTGATGAGTGGGGAGGGGCGTGTGTGGGGATCACAGGCTGCTCTGATGAGGAATGATGCCAGTGTGTTCTTGATGGCAAGTGGTGTCCATGAATCAGACTTGCAGATGTGCAAGCCACCTGGCTTCAAGAAATCAATTCTCTTAAGACATTTAAGCTTGACTGAGGATTTGGCTAAGGCTTGGCACTTAACCCACCTGAATTTTTTAGAATGAATGTTTTCAGGTGACTTCAGCCGAGGGTCAGAAGAGAAGATCTCAGAAATCTGTTTAGAACTATGTTGCTGACACTATGTCAAGGGGCTAAGCAAATCATGACACCACTGTTAACATCACCATTACAAATCAAGTGAAGGGAGGTGGATGCCCCATCTTGATTCTGTGGGGATGCTTTGAAAGTGTGTTCGTGTTTCATAGTAGCGATAATAATAATAAAAGTTTTTCTGTTCTAGGATGAAAGGAAATAGAACATGCAGAACAGTATCTTGTCCCAAACATAGCAGAACACCATTTTTCCTATGGAAAACTTGGACAATGCAACCAATTTACCAGAGAAGGAATGGAAAAAGCATCTTAGAAGAACCAGGAATAAAAATTTTTGATTCAGGGACCTGAACAGCAACACTTTCAGAATCTCTTGTTCTCAGAAATGCATTTTACTAAGCTTAAGATTCCTTTTTCTAAGAAAAGTGGCTTGCTTTCCTCAAACTAAACAAAGGGAGGCTCAGGGGTGAAGAAAAAGATGAATTGAGCAATATCTAATGGATATGCTCCTCCCCAAAATTAGACTCCAAATGATACGAGACAGAAGGACTATCTCAAGGGTAGGGAATCATCTGTAAGATAGGGCAATACTGCTGAAATGCAGTATTTTTAAAGAAATAAACCCCAAAATAAAGCTAAAAATCTAGTACCTGGTCAAAAATTAACTGTAGATCCACTTACGTGCTAATATCACAATTAAGAGTAGCCTTGGAACCAAACAAAAATCTCCTTTATTAACAGAGGGAGCCTTGTTGGAGCAGCAAGGCGGCCTCCAGCTACCTTGTGTCATCCTATAATGGTGATCTGGGAAAACATGTCCCAACCCAGGCTTGGCCGATGCACCCATACCCTCGCTGGGAGCCTCATCTAACATGAACAGATCTCCCAGCCAGCTTATCCTCCAGCCTTTCCATCTAAGCAGACAAACAGTACAGAATGATTCTTATTTACCCAGCCAAAAAGGTTTTTATTATCTCTCTCTCTCTCTCTCTCTCTCTCTATATATATATACTTTTTTTTTTTTTTTTTTTTTTTTGAGACCGAGTCTCGCTGTGCAGCACAGGCTGGAGTGCAGTGGTATGATCTTGGCTCACTGCAACCTCCACCTCCCAGGTTCAAGCAATTCTCCTACCTCGGCTTCCCGAGTAGCTGGGATTACAGGCATGCACCACCACGCCCAGCTAATTTTTGTATTTTTAATAGAGACGGGGCTTCACCATATTGGCCAGTCTGGTCTCGAACTCCTGACCTCAGGGGATCTACCTGCCTTGGCCTCCCACAGTGCTGGGATTACAAGCATGAGCCACAGCGCCTGGCCTATCCTTATAAAATATTCCTGTGATGTAGGAGAAAGTGCCTTTGCCTTATCTGATTATTGAACTGTGCTCTTGTAGTAAAAGTGATTTTGTTTTGTTTTGTTTCGGAGACAGAGTCTGACTCTGTCGCTCAGGCTAGAGTGCAGTGGCGCAATATCGGCTCACTGCAAGCTCCGCCTCCCAGGTTCATGCAATTCTCCCGCCTCAGCCTCCCGAGTAGCTGGGATTACAGGTGCCCGCCACCATGCCCAGCTAATTTTTTTTTTAGTAGAGACGGGGCTTCACCATGTTGGTCAGGCTGGTCTCAAACTCCCGACCTCAGATGATCCGCCCTCCTTAGCCTCCCACAGTGCTGGGATTATGGTCTTGAGCCACCGCACCTGGCCGGAGTTAGTAATTCTTTAGCAAATTAAAGATCTGAAAGTTTCTCATACTGTCTAAGACAAATAGCCAAGTAGCCAGAGCAACTTAGTAAGTGTGAATGATGCTGTATTCCACCAAGAACAACCTAGGCCCATGCTCTCCAGCATTCCTGCATCTCTAGAGAACGGCACAAGAGCCAGGAAGCCAGGAAGCCCTCGCCATTCTATCAAAGGAGGGCTCCGGCACTTGGCTAACCTCCTGGGACTGGCTTGCTGGAACTGTGGTATGCCATTTTTAATTGGTAATTTGACCTCCCCTAAACATGGCATTAAGACAGCAGAAGTTGATAATTGAATAAAGAGGATCATCATTGTTGTTTTGAATTGGAAATAGTTCTCATAACAACCCTCTGAGGGTATTTCCTGTCATCACCCTACCTCCTGCCCCCCTAATCCTATACTGCCGAGGTCTGTGGTTTTTATGGCATTGATGCTTTTCTCCCAACTGCCCTTTCTAGCTTTTTTTCATTTACTGATGAGCTGGCAGATGATAGGCAGGTGAAACAGACAAATTGATTGAGGAGCTGAAATGTAGATGTGTGTCTGGTCTCTATAACACCTTTGGGGTCCTATGTGAATTTACCTGTGTATTTATGTGTCTGTTATTTTGGTTCACTTTATGATGTGGTTTATCTATGGACACTGCCATGAAAGTGAAGAGACAGAATGGTGAGGCTCAATATCTTCTTACTGGCATTTCAGCCCTAGAGGGCCGAGGGTCACATGATCTACCACCTTTACTGGCTTCCCTGATAAGGTTCTATGTCATCCACTGTCTCCTGCACAGTCCCATTGGCCCCCTGTGGTGCAGTCCCCAGACCCCTCACCCAGCCACCTTCATGAGTAAGCATCAAAAATGTATTCCTGAATCTCAGCTCCCTGAATTGTAATGTTATTCTCTTTTCCATTATATAGGTGGAATTTTTCCCATCATCTTTGCATTTAAATTTACTTCCTTTGAGCCACAATCAGTTCCTTCATGAAAATAACATTTGACTCTTCTGTCATTGTATGAAGAAAATTAAGGACCTCTTTGGAAAAGTTATATGAAACTTTGGGGAAGATGCAGCAGGATGCAATATAAAAAAACTCAAGTCAAAGAGCTCATCCTACCTCAATGACCACAGGCAACTGAGTAAAAATAGGGCAGGTTCCTGTTGATAAATTGGAGAAGTCAAATTAGATCATCTCTAGTCTCCTTACAGCCTTAAAACTATTTTTCCAGTCTGTATAATATTATCACGGGTATCTGTATATTAGAATCCACTGCAGAACGGACTTTTAACCTCAGTTACAGACTAGTCTGTTTTCTGGTTCATAGAAAGCCATTGGTTCAGAGTCTGGAAGGAATATATCAAGAACTGAAACAAAGTCAGCCTCAGGACGCCTCAAATAATAAATGAAAGCTGAACTCACATGTCTTTAGTCAGTCGACAGTGTTCATCGAACACTTAGAATTTGTCACATAATATCAAGTGCCCTGAGGCAAAAACTAAAACTCATTCACTACCAACTCAGGACAGAAGTATAAACATACATGCAACCAAGCGTGCTTATGCACACTGCTGACACACAGGGCCATCCCTGAGCTGGATGAAAGGGTCACCTCTCTTAGGCCCTGCTCTTAGTGAAAACATTTACTTGAGTTAAACTTTAGTTCATTCTAGTTAAATCCAAAACTCTATGCAAGAACACACATCAGAAGAGGGGGGATCCCCCTTGTCTTGTTCTCCTCTCCCTATAAGTGGTATTTTTTCCAGAGCTGCTTGTTTCCTCAGCCAACGGGAAACATATTAGTAGAACATGAACAAAAGTCCAGAACTCTTTTAAGAATACTTTTCCTTTGGCACTGATGAAAATTCACTTCTTGGAGTAAACATAAAATCACAGCTTATTTCACATTTCATTCTAACTAGATTTCACATCTCTAACTAGATTTAACCCTCCCTCCCCCTTCTCCCAGAAAGGGGTGGTCACCCTTTGATCAATTTTATGACATCTCCGTGGTTGATACACAGTCGTTAAAATTATTTTGACTCAAAATTAGTAAAATTCCTAGAGCAATTAAATGCACCGCTTCATGTTGGAGGAACTGTGTTATATTTCAGCCTTCCCCCACATTAGCCCAACCTAATGAGGATTGGGCAGGTGTCTGTGAGGGAGGGTATTCTCCAGGGAGCCATCAGCATCAGCATCACTTTGGAACTTATTAGAAATGCAAAGCTCAGGCCTAGCCCAGACCTCTGAATCAGAGTCTGCATTTGCCAGCTCCCAGTGACTGCGACGCACCTTCAAGAAGTGCGGTCTTACAGAGGGCACTGGCCGTCCACGGGATCCCCAGGCCACATAGAGAAGTGGCCCAGTCTACTTGCTACCGCCACTAAACTGCCCAGTGGCTGGTGCAATAGAAGCTACCAGGTAACCCTTCCCTCCAGAGAGCTGCTAGATCTTTCAGGCCCACAGCTGTGATCCACAGAATATAGTATCGTATCATTGCAAGAGGAAGAAAGATCAATGTTTAACCATAGTAGTACTCCACTATATCATCAGTTGTGTCTAGTATAGATTCCAATAGAAGTGTGTGAGTCCTCTAACAGAAAGCTTTTGTGTAGGAATGAAGATAAGTTTCCTATTAAAACCCACGCTGGACTGAAGTCTCATTTCAAAATGGCAGCGTTCTCTATTTGCCATTTCTATTTCCCTTGTACCTGTCACCAAGTTACGTAAGTGATTTTGGATTTTTGTTGGGATAAAGTTTTAATGTCAACTGAAAGCAGGGGGAGCCCCCAACCTGATTTTTCCACTTCTTTCACTGAATTTGCCTCTTAAAGATCCCAGATTTCCTCCCACTCTTCAGGAAGCCCACTTCCCCACCCCCCAGCCTAAGCACAATCTATTAAAGAGACTTTCTGCTAATTCAGGTCCCCGTGTGAGAAGGGATACTGTGATTCATTCTTCTAAAGAGCTGGTGGAGCGCCCCCACCCCCACCCCATCAGTAGCCCCTGGGGACTGAAGCAAATGGGCAAGTCAGTTTGTCCCCAAGCCACAACCCCTGCGTAATGATGATGGAGACCTTCAAGTGGCCGTCCCTTGGTGCTGCAGCCTTTGAATAACAAGGAAAAGCAACAGCTCTGAGAACAAATTCTTGCATGGTAAACTTAGGGCCTCGAACTCAGAGTTGAAGCACTGTATTTCTCATCAGATTTCTTCCACTAGGGTTGTGATGGTCTTGCCAGAAAGTGTTGTTTCTTGGTTTTCTCCTGTCTTTTCTCTTTCCCCTTGGCTTCCCCCCTTCTTCCTCCCACTCTAGCCTCCACGCCTCTGCTCTCCCACTCCCCAAATCGAACATGTACAGATTTTACGGTTCACTGGCGAATAAGTGGCTGTCATTTCACAGACGGGCCAGGATGTAATTAGCCACAATGCATTGGAGTAATGGAACAGATGTCTCTTTGTAAACTGAGTTTGCCGCCGAGCACCGCGTGTGTGTGACCTGCTGACTGCTCCAGGCGCTTCCACGCGGCCCCTCCCCCTATCTTTCTCTGTGTTCCCCGGTCCCTCTCTGGGTTCCCGGGCCAGAGGCTGGACTAACTTACGTGTTTGTATGTTGACTGTTTTTGTTTTTCCTCTGCTTCCCTGGTTGGCTCACTTCTGCTGCTGAGAAGCTGCTGGTGACGTGACGAAGCGTGAGGGAGCTGAACCTACGTTTATCGATGTAGTCATTCACAACAGAAAAGGTGATACCCCTCTTATGAGATAATTGGTAGTTTCAAATTGCACTTATTACTGGATGATAATACACCAGCAAAATCATAAATTACTGTTATGCTCTCTGGCCTGTTGTTTTTCTTAACTAGAAATAAAGGAAATGCGTCTCCCTTCTTCCGAGGTTATTATTTAAAATTTAAGAGGAATAATCCAGGCTGATCACTGCAGGATGATGTGGACAAATATCAGATACTTAAACTGACTGCCGAATAACCATTGAGATCATTTGTCTATACAGATTACATGATCGCGTGGACCTCTGCCTTTCTGCACATTTCACTTTAAATATGAAGGTCACACCTTAAAAAAAATTTTTTTTAAGTAATGACTTTTGTACATCCTTACTTTTGAGGCTGAGGATTTAGTAAGTAGGCACCAGGCACAATTCCTGTTGGTGGATCAATCCCAGAGGAAAGTGTGGGAAACACAAGGTCCATCTACAGGGGAAGAATGAAGTTGGGAGGAAACAGTGAATAAAGGTGGACAGTGCTTCACTTTTTAGAGCTTCTCTTTCCACCCTAGGGGAATGAATGGTACGGATGGTAAATACACCCAACTCCTCCCTCAAGCCTCCTGCACGTTTGAGGGAAACAATCCATGTTAAAATATGGGAGGGACCGGGTGCGGTGGCTCACTTTTGTAATTCCAGCACTTTGGGAGGCCAAGGCAGGCAGATTACCTGAGGTCTGGACTTCAAGACCAGCCTAGGCAACATCGCAAAACCATGTCTCTACTAAAAATAAAAAAATAATAATAATAATTTTAAAAATAGTTGGGCGTAGTGGCACACGCCTGTAATCCCAGCTACTCAGCAGGTTGCAGCATGAGAATCACTTGACGGGAGGTGGAGGTTGTAGGAGCCAAGATCGCCCCACTGCACTCCAGCCTGGGTAGGACAGAGAAAGATTATGCCTCAAAAAAAGAGGGGCCGGGCATGATGACTCACGCCTTAATCCCAGCACTTTGAGAGGCCGGGGCGGGTGGATCATGAGGTCAGGAGATCGAGACCATCCTGGCTAACACGGTGAAACCCCATCTCTACTAAAAATACAAAAAAAATTAGCTGGGCGTGGTGGCAGGCGCCTGTAGTCCCAGCTACTCAGGAGGCTGAGGCAGGAGAATTACTTGAACCTGGGAGGCGGAGGTTGCAGTGAGCTGAGATCGCACCACTGCACTCCAGCCTGGGTGACAGAGCAAGACTCAGTCTCAAAAAAAAAAAAAAAAAAAAAAAAAAAGTGGGAGGGATCAACTCCCTGGAATAGTGCTGGCCTTTGTTCCCCAGGATATCATGTTCAGTTTAAGTGATTTTTTTTCTTCTGGCCACATGCTTAGGATCTTGGCTTTGGGTACTCACAGGAGAAGGCGATCCCATGCTCGGATCTAAGGTTAAGCTCCAGTGTGTGCATATATTTGGTTCCTTTGTCAGGTGAGAAATATTCTTCTGGTTCTGAACTTGATCACTGGAGTCAGCAAGACCATGCCCTCTTGGTTGGGGAAAGAAAATATTGCTAGGCCTTTATCAATAAGCAGAGAGTGTTGTATTTGTCATATGGGAAAACTAACTGCAATAAGAGAGTCTAATATGAAAGTCTCTTATTGGGATCTTGGGTTTAAGTTTGGCACTTGGTGTCAGTGAATCTTCAAATGTTTCCTTAATTTAGATTTTTTTATTTTAAGATTTTAGGTGTTATTTTTCCCAAAAAAAGATCCAAGGATCTTCATTTGGGTTTTTAAAAATAATGGAAAGTTTAAAAACAGCAGTCTAATGTTATTTTTTACCCTGAGGATTTTATGATAAATAATAGGTGGAAATAGATCTCTGGTGGATGAATTGGTACTGATACTGGTTTAGCAACAGGTAATTGGAAACCTCCTCACCATGACCTCATTGATTATCCTTTGATTATGGGAAAGTTGAAACCTCTTCTATTCTCTGAGGGGTTTTGGTGGCCATGATTGTGTCATTGGTACAAATTTGGAAGAGAAAATGTCTCATTTTTTACTGATCTCCTTATAGGCAGAATGTGGAGTACCCAATATGCCCTAAGCACTCTGTCAATATTGCTTTTGTTGTTTGGGTTTCATAACTCAAAGGAATCCTTTGTATCCTCAAAGTACATTATAACCTCCATTGCTAGTATAACTATGTCTGAATGATTTCTGCTTCCTAATTAATGCCAAGTTAGGATCAGTCCCCAATTTCGTAAGAGGTCGGTGATTGTCCATGGGATCATGTGGCATGTCTCCTTGAGGAAAGGAGAAATAATAGCATCATGTCTTATTTTTTTTAATCCTCCTTAAAAATTAGCACAGTGCACAAAAGTATTTGTTGATTATTTTAACATGAACTAGATTTCCAGAGATATAAATTATATAGGATCATTGATTGTTTTGAAATTACAGGTATCTGATATAGCCAGGATGTAGTGACATTTTAGAGAATCTTTGGGGAGAAAGTACTGTCAAGGTCCTCCAGCTTAACCTCTTGCCAAGAGCAGGAATCTCCTCCAAAACTCTTTGACGAGATGGCCGTGGAGTCCTTGCCTGTCATCCATTTTCATTTTTTGGATATAGAATGAATTGAAAGTCCTTCCTTGCACTCAGCTGAAATCTATCTCTATATAACCTCCACTTTGTTCCTATGTTGTGACACGGAGTAAATCTACCCCTTTTCCATAGGCAACCTCTAGAGAGCTAACAAAAGCTTTCATTATTTCTCTAGCTCTCTTTCCCAACTCAGACATGGCCAGTTCCTTCCACTATTCCTTACGTTAACATGATTGTCTGACCCATTGTCACAAAGGCTATCCTCTTTCTGACATGCTGATAATAACTGATATCTTTCTTAAAAGTTTTATTCCTAGATCTGTATATGAAATTCCAAATGTCATTTGACCAACGCAGACTTCAATAAAAATTAGCAGAACTTGTTTGCAGCCTAAAGGTGCTTGACTCCATTATACACCTCACATAACATAACATAGACAAGATTTTCCTAGCACAGCATAAGAGCAGTTAGCATTTGTGAATCTATTTGGGTGTTAATACTTTCCTGACCTGGTAAGATTTGTATTTTTCTTGTCATTGTCATTCTTCCTGCTTACTCTGCCAGTATACAAGTCACTAATATAAATAGGAGCAGAATTACTGTGGAGTTGCCCGTCACTGTACAGTGGAATCCAGACCCCTTGGTATGTTCAGCTTCCTCATCTGCCTCCTGGCTTCATCTCTTTCCCCCTCCTCATAACATCCTCTGCAAGTTACCATGCCAGTTCCTCAAACACAGGCTCTTCATGGCTTCACACAGGTTATTTCTCTACTTGGAATGCTTTGGCCACACTTGATCTGACTCATAAACTTCTACTAGTCCTTAATCCTTTAAGGCTTAACTCAGGAATCCCCTTTTCTTTCCTTTTATCTTTTCTTTCTTCATTTTTCCTTCTTTCGTTCTTTCCTTCCTTTCTCCTTCCTTCCTCCTTCCTTTCTTTCCTTTTTCCTTCCTTCTTTCCTTCTTCCCTCCCTCCCTTACTCCTTCCTTCCTTCCTTCCTTCCTTCCTTCCTTCCTTTCTTCCTTTGTTCCTCTTTCAACAGGGTCTCACTGTCACCCAGGCTGGAGTTCAGTGGCACGATCTTGGCTCACCACAACTTCCACCTCCCGGGCTCAAGCATGGAATCACCTATTCTTAGCCCTATGTCAGGACCATGACAATGGGAGAGGCCACCGGATTTCCACTTCCTAACCAACCCTTGAAGTCAATGTTCCATGTATATTTTTGTTTTGTGAGTAAAGACCATAATTCATTACAATAAAACTATGGTTTTTTTAAAAAAAGAAAAAAAGAAGTGCATCTTCTGCAAAGCCTTCTCTTGACCATTTTCAACCTTCACGAAGTGCCTACTCCACACTGTCATTGCAACATTTATCATTTATTATGTTGTATTTAAGTATTTGTTCATTTGCTTGGCGTCTCTAGACTTTCAACTCCATGATGTTCAGGGCTTTGTTTGTTCCGTGGAGTTCCACTTTCTAGACAATGCCTAGTCTTTTAGTAGGATTCAATGTGTGTGTGATATCTGTACAGGTCCACTAGGACACTTAGCTTTCTGTGTTTAAAGGGATGGACAGAGAAGTTCTAGCAAATGCTTTGCTCAAGCACACCCTGGCCTGTTAGTGTAGTAATACCATTAAAAAGAAAAGTGAACTTTGGTAGTGTGTTTGGGTTGTATTTGTTTGTTTTACTTTGCTTCATTCTTTTTAAAAAGCTCAGGCTACATCCTGGTGTCCTAACATCAAGGCTTTCTGACCATGTGGAGCATCCACGTCACTGACTATCACAAACGCTATTACAGCTGCATCCTAAGCCTTGTTATAATTGGTTTTTTTCTAAATGTTAAAGGGTTTATGATTAACTATAATTTTATGTATGAACCTACATAGAGGACCAATTATAGGTGCTTATGCACTCACCTTTTAAATCCCTACTATGTGCAAGTGTGCCAGACAAATAACATCTTGGCAGCACCGTAATGACTATGAATAGAATCCGTAGATGAAATGATGCTGGATTCTTCAGTTACAGGCTCGCTTTTTCAAGAGTTGACACACCATCAGTGTATTTATCACCAATTAAATTTCCTTATAGTAGTTACTTGCAGTAATTTTTGAGGCAATCACCTCAGCTCAAATTGCCATAGCAAACCACATAATCTTACCAAATAGAATTATTATCAGCAGTCATCATCCTCATCAATTCTTTATTAAAGACTCATTTCTCAAACCATTTTAAATTGTGGCTTAGAGTAAGTCATTTATAACCACATTTTGGAAATAGGCACATTATATTTCCACTTCATAAATATGTTTTATTAGTAATGAGTAGTATAGTATTAGATTATTATTAGTATTCTCATCATAGATTGGAAAAATGCTTAATTAACAAAGATATTGGATTGGAAAAAAAATGACTCTGGGCATATTTCTTCTTGACCAAATTATTTTCTCTTTTTTTTCCCTCTCTAGTCCTTTGTAATTTTTAATTGCATTCACCAATCCCAGAGACTCTGTTTCCAGGAATCTGCGTAGAGAAGCCAAAATCCAATAGAAGCACAGGTTCTAAAAAGGCATTCCTGTTACTGTGTCAGGATCTTTTAGCATCTTCACCTTAACCCAGTCCACAGCTCCTTTTCAGAAACCCTCAGCAGTCAGTCTTTATTGGTGAATGGCATTGTTGAGAACTGTTCCTATTATACATCATAGAGCAGCTAGATTCCTGTTCTGGTTGTGGTCATCTTAAACTGGTATTTGAAATCTAATGCCGTTTTTTCTGTCACTCTTTGGGTGTCTTTATTTCTGAATACATACACCTCCCTATTTTCCATGTTCTGATTTCGCCTCACTTTCCAGAAGAACAGTAAGTACCAGAGGTCACTGTGCCAGAGAAGCTACCAAGACGTTCCTGTCATACACATCAGACTCTGTATTAACCTTGGGCACTCACAGCTCTGCTTTAGCCAGATCCTTTTCTGAATTGTTGTTACTCATTTTTACCTAGAACTTCTCGCTTACTTTCTTTTTGTCCTCAACTCTTGTTGGGATTCTTCCATTGTTTTTTATTGTATTTCATTTTCAGTGGTGCCTTTAGCTTCCCTATCTTGTATGAGAGTGGCGTTCTTTTGATTATTTTCCATTCTTTTTCCAAAGGGAGAGGGATCTTTGTGTGATGCTGCAGTATGTGTCTGCAAGGGTCGAGTCTGTGTTCTCTGAAGCAACAAACCGATGGCTGCATTTGTGGATGTTTTGCTAACACAAAAGAGCGTGGGTTTGTGTTTCATCCTAAATGATGGAGTTCTGGACAGCTTAAATCTGAAGAGGCTTGCTGGTTCCCTAACAGCAGGCAATTATGTTACACTCAGGGAGCCTCTGTGCAGGCTGTTCTTATGCAGATAGTTGTCTGAGGGAACAGGAAGAGCATTCGAAATATGTGAGAGCCATGTGACAATTCCTCAGCAATTGATTGTCCACAATTGTGTCCTAATTGCTGAGCCACCAGTCTATCCATACTTAATGTTTTGTTCAGGTATCTTTCCCAAGGTCCCTAGTTATGCGATTCGTGTTCATAAAAGCTTCTAATATGGCCCTCTGTTCACCCAGCAGGTGAATAATCCCCAAGTTAATAAGAAGGTAAGCACTCTTATGAACACAGCTTTAAAAGTCTCGACCCAACTCTGAATTCACACTGTGAGGGAAAACTACCCTTTACTGACACTCCTCGTGGCATACACAAGCAAGCCAGCCCATGTCGGCTTTCCAGGGTGGAAGGGACATTGACCTGGGATGCTGAGGTGGGGGCCGGGGTCAGGATGGCTCAAGTGGATGCCAGGGGAGGCTGCTCAGTAACAAAGACACCAGCAGCACACTCTTCTCACGTGGGAAGGAAAAAGCTTCTCTGAATTAGAGACCCATCCCAGCCAGTGAAGAGGCCAGCCCAGTTTAGCCAGAAGATCTGCGACAGATACCCCCTTCCTCCCACAGGGCTCCCATGGAAAAGCCGACAAGGGACACGAAACTGCTCCCAAAGTGATATCCAGACCCCAGGTTACAAATGAGGATTGATGTTCCTCTGAGAAACTATAATGGCCTTATCACAGCAATCATCCTAGAACACCCATCCCTCCTCTCTTCTCCCTTCACATCTGACTGGTTATCTATTGTTCCTCATTGCCAGTGCTTGTTTGAAGAGCTCGGCAGCATTTGCAGGTATAAAAGAACATGCACCTTTTTTTTTTCCTCCTCTTCCTTGAAGTCATTGTCTATATTTAGGTCAGTGACGTGATGAGAGATGTTGATGTGTTTTGTACCTCGCGCTGCAAATTGCCTCTCCGGATATAGGGGAATGGGGAGGCTCTTATGGCACTGACTTGTGCTCCGTGCCTTGCAGGAGGAAGCTACCATCCAGCCCACGGCTGCCTGCGGCCAAGGGTGGGCTCTGCCTCCTGCCACCCGCCAACGTGCTGCACAAACACACATGGCCACGAAATCTGGCCTCCCAGATTCTCTGTGTGATAGAAGGGACTGTCTTATAAAAATGGTGAGAGGGAAGGTCGTAGGAAGTTGCTTTATCCTTTACCTGGAGTCCTTACCCAGCACTCTGTCCTATCAAGTAGAAAATGTGGCCCTGATAAATCCTGCCCACAAAGGAACTGTGCCTTTTTAACATGCAAATGTTCAGCCAGAAAAAGTAAATAGACATCTCCTCCTTCAGGGAACTAGGAGACAATCACAGCCACCCCTCACCCCACCCCCAACACCATTTCCCTTTCCTCTTCCTATTGTAAGAGAAAGAAATTCTAATTTTTTCCCCATTATTCTTTTTTTTTTTAAGAGGGAGGGGCTTGCATTGAATTGCTCTTAAGCCACTGTCTTCTACCCCAAGTTCCTCCCGTCTAGATAGGCTTCATTAATTTGATAAGCCGACACCAAAAGAGAGGGGTGGCGGTGGAAGGGGGCGGGGTGCTGCAGGAGGGGCTGCCTAGGGGCTGCCCTGAGGTTTTAGAAGATGAACTGCTAATGATGTTGAAGACATACCTTTTCAGACTGCATGGTCCCTCTGGAAAATCAGGGTCCTTTTTCACTTATTCTGATTGTACTGTAAGAACTGAAAAATAGAGGCCTGGTTGGGACGGAAGGGGTACGTGGGCTGGGGCGGGGGTGGTAAGTAGACAGATGCGTCTCCAAGGAGGAATCCGACACGTCAGTTACACAGCTTGAAGGGCCTTTTCTTTAACAGGGTGTCTGATATTGTCATGCTAAAAAGTCAGAAACTAATGGGGGAAAATAGATTAATTTGCTAGGTCATTTATTGAACAGTCTTGCTTGATACTTACAAACTAGTGAAATTAGTGCAAATTGGCAATATGAATATTTTGATCAACATCTGTGACCCTTGAATGCAAACTGAGTAGGATGCAAACCACAGAGCTTTTAACATGTCAGAGGCACTAATCTTTGCTAGTCCTTTCCCATCTTCTAATATGATGGAAGCTGATTATACCTAAGAGAGTCATCTGTATAATCGTCCCAAAACAGTCCCAGTTTATGCCAGTTGTCCTGGCTTGGGTGAAAAATTATATAGTTACCCTAATTATTACCTCTCAGCAACTGCAAGAAGCTGAGAGATCCCCAGCTTGGGCTTGATTCTATTTTTATTCTCTGTTCTCTTGCACACTTTCAAGATCATTCTCAAACATTTACTGAAAACAAATGTGTGAGGCATTCTGAGGATAGAAAGGCATTTAAGGTAGGATCTTTTCTGATTGCCGTTAGTGGCAATATGAGCGATTTACCAGTATAACAAAAACCTTGAATATTCTTGAATCATAGATCAGAATCATCCCCTGGCTTATTTCCTTCTGAAATAAATTCCAAGGTGGGGTTGGGGTGTCGATGGTCATCAGATGTTAAGAGAAAACAACCTAGGCTACTAAACCCCCAGAATTTCTGCTTCAGTAAATATTTTACTTCCTCCTCAGTTTTACCAAGTGACAGTGATTGCTTTGTGGACAGCCACCTGCTTTGTGGAGACCGGGAGCAGCTTTGAGCCTGAAGGCTGGGGGTGAGGGTAAATATTTCAAACACATGAACAGGTCTTGGCCTGTAGCCCTATCAACTGCTTAACTAGAATCTAAATTAGAATGGCTGAAAAACATTCATTTATTAAACAAATATTTATAGAATGCCTGTTTTGTGCGAGTCACTGCTCTAGGTGCTTAAATCTGTGAGCGGATAAAAAAGAATAGAAATTCTGCCCTTGTGCAGCTTACGTTCTAGCAGACATTAAGCATCATGAATGAGTGTAAATCACATAGTATGTTAGACAGTTGTAAGTGCTATGGAACAAAGAAACAGCAGAGCGGGATGAAGGAAGGTGGAGTGATGATCCAGAGCACTAGGCTTAGAAGCTGCTGATACCTTCAATTCCACCCTTGTTCTGCTGCCTCCTGCCCAGACCAGAGCCCACATGCAAACACCAAGGACCAAGAATACCAACACGCATGTGCAGACACAGAGAAGCTGCAGACCCACAGGAGAAGCGACACAGGCAGCAGCCACAGTTCATGATCTTTGTTGCTCCAGTCCTGGCTGCCACAGCCAGTGGTACTCTGTCTGTGTGTCTTTATGAAAGAGTGCAGGGGTGGAGGGTGGGCAAGGATGGTTGTAGGTCCTGCCTTTGAGGTGGAGGGCTGGCCTCTGCAGTCCCAATTCAGTTCAGGGTTCTCAGCTGGAGTTCAGGGTTTCTTTCTGCCTTTGTCAGTGGTCCATCACATAACCTTCAGTGTGAAACTTACCTATTCCTGACAGTGGTTGTATTCATAGAATCTTAAGGTACAAGTAATAATAAAATTTGACTGACTTGCATAATAAGGAATCATTTAGTGATTTTCTAAGAAGGAAGAAGCCAGCAATATGAGTTCTTTAACACTCAATGATATTCCAAAGACAAAGCCACACAATGTCCAATATATTTGGTCTTTTTCATTCATCTTAAAGCTATGTGGTTTTTTTTCCTCCTGTCATGTGTTCTACAGCTTCAGCTGAATAGGAAGGATCAAGGGAAATACCCCCAGGCCCCTGCCTGGTTTTGGAGCACTTTAAGGAGACATACTACGCAAACTATTTATTCTGCTCTTCAGAATCAGGGCTGTGCTTCATGTGGCACAGTAAAGATGATGTCATCAGCTTGGTGGAAAAACAAAACAGAGTTCTGATTCTTCTCTCCCATTCATTAACTGGAACTGAAATTGGGATTCCTGGCTTCCTCCCTGATTAGCGTTTGAGATGTAGAGCTGATTCCTGAAGTGAGCCTGTGCTGCCCAGTGCAAGCAGCCATCCTGCTAACATCTTGATGTTTGTGTGTACCTCTGCAGCTGCTTTCTTTTTGTTTGTGGTCACTCAAAGGAAGGAATGGATTCAAAGGAAGCTCCAATTCTGATGGAGTAGATGCTGTTCTTAAGTGTGGAGAACACTTACCCTGGCATAGAAGCCCTGCTGATATGTCTAGAGCCAATAAGGGGACTCCTGAGACTCAAAAGCATGAGGCCTGATTCTTCCTGTAGCAAACCTGTTGCCCAGAGGGGCAGAGTGAGGATTTCAGGAGGCCTGAGGCCCAGAACTTACCCCAGAAACTCAGCACTAATCACAGAACAGGAGGTACAGCTCCAGCAGCAGCTCAGTCACTGAGCCATTGTCTCCATGGCCTCTACTCCCATATTTGCCACAATGATAGCAATGTTGATGATGATGATGGTGGTGGTGGTGGTGACGGTGATAATGCTAATGATGATCCTGATGATGGTAATGGTGATGATGATGATGATGGTGATTGTGATGATGATGGTGATGATGGTGATTGTGATGATGATGATGATGGTGATTGTGATGATGGTGATGATGTTGATCCTGATGATGATGATGGTGGTGATGATGATGATGGTGATTGTGATGATGATGGTAATGATGATGATGGTGATTGTGATGATGATGATGGTGATGATGGTGAT
>NC_045436.1:49682002-49707016 GCF_002776525.5 Piliocolobus tephrosceles
TGATTGTGATGATGATGGTGATGATGATGATGGTGATTGTGATGATGGTGGTGGTGATGATGATGATGATGGTGATTGTGAAGATGATGGTGATGATGTTGATCCTGATGCTCATGATGGTGATGGTGATGATGATGGTGATGATGTTTACCCTGACTTCCAATTGCTTTACCAAAAGAAAGGGCCAAGAAAGCTGTGCGAAATTTAAAAACTGGTCCCAAATAGTTGGTTTGTTTCTGGTTTTATCAGCTCTCCAAATACTGAACTCCATAGGCAGTTGTGAGCACAGAACTAATCATTTAAAAAAGTAAGTACTTCCTGGATGCCTACAATTCACATAGTACTGGGATAAGCATTTTATCTCACTTAACCCTCACACATCTTTTGAATATGGGTACTATTGTCCACATTATATAAATGATAAAAATGAGCCTGGCACATTTTGTTGTTACCAGTTACCCAGCTACCATGCTACAGTCTGATTTTGAACTCGGAAGTGGCCAGTAGCAATGCCCAGGCCACCTTCCCTGGTGTTCTCCTGCTCTTAGCCTCTTCTGTTCTTCAGGTGGTGTATGGTAGAAAGGTGTGCCTGGCAGCAGGGCCCTGCTTACTTAGGTTAGCTTGCTGCCTAATACAGTGGTCCCCAACCTTTTTGGCACCAACAACCAGTTTCTTAGAAGACAGTTTTTCCATAAACCAGGGGTTGGCCAAGGGGAGGGTTTCAGGATGAAACTCTTCCACCTCAGATCATCAGGCATTAGATTCTCATAAGGAGCATGCAACCTAGATCCCTCACATGTGCAGTTCACAGTAGGGTTTGTGCTGCTATGAGAATCTAATGCCACTGCTGATCTGACAGGAGGAGGAGCTCAGGTGATAATGGTCACTCGCGTACCGCTCACCTCCTACTGTGCCACCTGGTTCCTAACAGGCCACAGACTGGTACCAGTCCATGACCCAGGGATTGGGGACCCCTGGCCTAATACATATGTTTCACAACCTTTGTAACAGACAGTTCATCTAATTAATATGAATGGAAACTTAGTGATCTGCTCCATACAGGCAGAAAAATAATCCATCCTATTGTGATAACGATAGATTTACTTAGATCATAGAAGTTGCTGCTTCCAATCAATTTGACAATGGGTTTTCTCATAGGAAATTTCAAACTGTGTCACCAGATGTTTGAGAAATTAGTATGGAACACATGAAAAATGGGTATAGAACAATTTAGTAGTATGTGGAGAGCTCCTCAAAGGTAGTCCAACTCCTTGACCTACTGATTCTATCTAAAGAAATGTTTTCCTGAGTACATAATTAGAGGCCGGGTGTGGTGGCTGACGCCTGTAATCTCAGCACTTTGGGAGGCCCAGTCAGGCAGATCATGAGGTCAAGAGATCGAGACCGTCCTGGCCAATATGGTAAAACCCCATCTCTACTAAAAATACAAAAAATTAGCTGGGCATGGTGGTGCACACCTGTAGTCCCAGCTACTCAGGAGGCTGAGGCAGGAGAATTGCTTGAACCAGGGAGGCAGAGGTTGCAGTGAGCTGACATCATGCCACTGCACTCCAGCCTGGCAACAGAGTGAGACTACATCTCAAAAAAAAAAAAAAAAAAAGAATGTAATTGGAGATGTGGTCAAAAATATATGTATAAGGATGTTCACTATAGCATTATTTATAGTTGTGAAAAATTGGAAAAAAAGACCTATATGACCAAAAGTAGAGAATTGGTTAAGTACATTATGGTATATTCAACTGAAAGAATATTTCATAGCTATTGAAGTATTTTAGAAGAGTGTTTGATAACATAGGGAAATGTCCACCCTGTAATAAGTGAAAAAAGATAGACTATAAAACTACATATGATCTCAATATTTTCAAAAAGTGAGAATGTAAATAACTTGAGGTTGGATTTTTGGTTTAGTGAAATGAAGAATAAGTATTTGTTCCTATAACTAAGTCTAAATCTAAATGAAGAATAAGTCTTTGTTCCCATAAACTAAAGATTAGTTTCCACAACTAATCTTTCTTAAAGATTTTAGGAAACAACCTAGAGAAAATGTTGGCAATTGAAGAAACACTTTCTCTCATCAGCCTAAGTCCCCAGTGAAATGAGCGATAGGATAGTTCAATATCAGCTTTGAAACTATTAAATACTTCATGTTTCTCTTTAATTTTCTTCATTACCTTAAAACATACTTAACCAGAAGTTATATTCTGATAAAAGGTGATGTTTTTGTAATTTCATGTTTCTTTAAAAGCAGTCTCTTTCAAGGAAAAGCAGAGATATCTATGACATTCGGGTCATGGTTGCTTCATTGCCATGATATTGACACAGGTTAGTCAACTGACAGACCTTTACTTGATCAGAAAAATGGCACATTAGAGATTTGCATGGCTAACATGGAAGATGTCTCATATCCACCATTCTGTCTAGTGGCAGTCATATGGATAAGGGAGGCAATTTCTTTTTTATACTACAGGTGGAAATTGGTGAGAGAGGTAGGGTATTGGAGTGCTGAGTACAGCACCATTGCCTGAATGAGAAAGCTTGAGTCATCAAAATACTATCATACTACTACAGGAATCAGAGCGGAAGAAAATTAGTGTGTTCTTCAACACATGGGAAAACAGCTATAAATGAGAACCATGTATGTCCTGGAAGGACTTTTGTCATAAAGTGTAAAACATCAACACTCAGGGTCAGTTAAAGAAAGTCTTAAGATCTGGGTAGGATTAGATTGGAAAGAAATCTGAGTCAAGCATTTGTGAAGAAACTACCAATTTATACTTAGCTATTTTTGCTAATCTTGTTTTCATAATCATATCTCCGAGAACACGTGGGTGTTTAGAAAATAGTGATAACTACATGTGACCACTTATCGGGTGGCAGTAGAGTCCAATTGGGAAAAAATACCCCAGAAGAAGTTAAAAGTGAGCTGAAGGCCTGCCTTGCAAATCTAGCCAATCAAATGATTGTAGACATCACACCTGTCTTCCCTAAGCCAAACCTGAGAAAAAATAAGATATCGAAGCAGCTTCACACGGGATACAATTGGAGCCATGCTACCTATGGAACAAAATACTAGCCTCTTAGCATTACATTCAAGATTATATATAATCTGACTCCAAATACCTTTCAGCTTCCTCTCTGTCTCACCATGTCTCTCATCACTGCAGGAACACTGTTCTTTCTCTTTCTCTTGAGTGAGCCACACACTTCAGGGAGCCAGAGCCTCAGCCCATTAAGTTTCCTCCTCCTGGACTGGCCTGAAATGCTCTGCTTCTTTTCTTTGCTTGTCAAGATCACTCTCCCTGCTCCAGGCCCAATCAAATACCACTTCAGCCAGAAATTATCCATCCTTTCCATACCTGTAGGTTTTATACCTGCCTTCATTTCATGCTTATTTTATTCAGCCTTACATTTTTGCCGGCTGTTTGTTTCTCTCCCCTAACGGATTCATCTGCGTGCACCTCTGATGCCAGCCAAATGAGTTCATACAATAGGCACTTAATAAGTGTTTGCTGCAGTTAGTCAAGTATAATCTGCTGTATGAATATTAAAATGTTTGATACAGGCCATATGTACAACCAGATTTTCCAGACAAAATATATGAAGAAATATGACCTTGGGACAGAATATTTGAAATTGAACTGATACTACAAGACCCAAGTTGTGAAGGCTACTGTAATCCATAATAGTAGTGAACATTTTGGGGTATTTGCTTCATTCGAGGTATTACACTAAGTTCTTTCCGTATAATATCCCATTTGATCATCCCAACACAAGGAAGTGGGCCTCATAGCAGGCACTGGGGTCTTTTGTAACAACTTCCTTTGTTCTGACAATTTTCTCCAACTCTTATTGGTATTCTGTAGTGTTTGATGATTTTCCTATTCCTGGGGAACCTCTAAAATGTATCAACTCTTAGGAGAATGGACTTCTCCTAAGTAAAAGAGTGATGCATGGGAAGGAATGGTGATAGGACCTCAATTAGAGAAAATCTCATGGAAGAGATTAGTCCTGCTTTAGCAAATATTTATGAGCACACACTATGTGGCAAAGTACTTAGTAAACACTGGGGACAGAAAACAGAGATGCTGCCTAACCACATGCACAGGAGTTTAACCGCAAAAACAGACATTAATGAAATAATCACACACATACATAATTACAGCCCATGATGAGGGCAGGTGCTGTGAAGGAAATGTATAGACAGCCATGAGCATGTCTAAGCTAGCCTAGTGAGGGAGGCGCCAGTCAAGGAAGGTTTCTCAGAGATCCGGAAAACCAATAGACGGTAGCCAGGGCAGTGATTCTCCAAGCGTGGTTCTAGGACTAGCAGGATCAGCATCACCTGAGGACTTGTTAGAATTGCAAATGATCAGGTCCCACCTCAGGCCTACAGTATCAGAAATTCTCAGGAGTGGCACCCAGTATTGTGGCATTTTAACAAACCCACCAGGCAACTGTGATAGACCCTCAAGTTTGAAAAACACTATACCAGCAGATGAGATGAGCTGGGGATGGGGCTGAGGCAGAGCATTTCAGCTACAAGAAGTCATAACTACAAGAAGCAGTACGGTGAGTCCCCAAGGCTGGGAGGAACACAGTGAGCACGTGGTGCTGCCAGGAGGCCAGTGCAGAGAGCCAGAGGAAAGCGGGGTGAGGCGAAGCTGGGAAACATACTCGTCAGATGGCTTCAGGGTTGGTGGTAAGATTCTGCCCCCTGTACTGAGAGCTGTGGAAAGTCACTGAAGAGTTTCAAGCAGGAGTGTAATGGGATCATTTTAAAAGCATCCCCCTGACCCCGGCATAGAAAACCGATGGAGGTGAGTGGATGTGAAGAGATTCATCTGCAGATGACTTCAGTCCTCTGATCTGAAAAATCATTGAACGGAGGGATAGGACATGAAAACAGAGGGAAGTGATATATATAGAGGGGGCGACAGTGAAAGGGCTTTGGCAATATTTGGAAATGGGGACGGAACCTAGGTTTCTGGCTTATGAAACCAGATCGATGGCAGTGGTCCCAGTCACTGACATACAGAAGGTAGAGGTCATGGGTTTCATTTGGATCATATGGATTTTGAGGTATAACCTAGACCCTGGCAGAATTTTCACTGATGAAAGCCACAGAAAAAAAATTATTCTCGAAGGGGAGATATGGTGACCACTGAGCCAACAAATGGAGATGGAAGGGAGTTTTTTGTTGTTTGTTTGCCTGTTTTATCATCCATCCATCCATCCATCCATTCTACCTATTACACCCTTCTAAGAACATGGAAGCATTTGAACAACAGAGGAGGAAGATTGGTAGATAGGATGAGAACCAGCTATGGCAGATCTTGATTTCCAAGCTAATGGTGTTGGATCACCATTGAAGGTAGTCAGAGTAACATACGGCAGAGGTATGTTTCAGAAGGGTCGTCTAGCAGTGTTGTACACAGGCTTAGAAACTAGAAGGAAGACCATCACAGTAGACTCTAAGAATGCAAAAGGACTGTCATTCTTTCTAATTGTAATATAAGGTTAGCATTTGGGAATGACTAGCACATTCACATACATCCATTCATTATATTCCCTCCATGTGGCTATGTATCTTTAACCTGTATAGCCATACAGTAGGCGAATAGGACAAGATAAACTTTGAGAGTGTGGAATCTAGGTCTTTTTCTCCCTTTTAGTTTTCTAGAACCAAGCAGGGGTTAGGTATTTTAACAGATGCTAATGTTAATTAGAAGTGAAAGACCTACGCTTAGTAGGCACTCGAGATCTATTAAATTGAATTGGATTGACACCAGTGGTGTCTTGAAAGAAGATGCAGCACAACACTGGACTTCTCAAGGAGAAAGGGCTGAGCCATGGGGGCCTTGCATGAGAATTAGGACCTTGGTGACCCCCATCTGTTCCTCCTTTCCTCTCTCCCTCCCCCACCGCTGCCATGGTGACATGTCTGGAATCACAGTAAGCCTTATACCCCAGAGAAAACAATACTCTGTTTGAATGGTCTAAGTTGGCCTCTAAGCTCTCGATCTGCAGGCCCCATCCCCCACAATCAGGGGATTCTTACAAAAGGCAGCTTTTTACCAGAGGGTCGGCCGCACTGCTGCTCATCGATTTCAGCCCATTTTATCCCTTGGCACTTTCACTTGTTTGTTTTTGAACTCACACCACAGCCTCGATGCTGCGGGTCTCATTTTGGCGTGAAGTTACTGATGTGACCGTCTGCATCCCCTCTGCTCGGCCCCTCAGAGCACCCTGCTTCTTTCTTTTTTGTGTCTTGTCACTGCTGTTGACTCACCAGGCTGGGCTGTTGGAGCTAAACTGAATGAGTAACAATGCAATCAACATGTCTATTTTTATCTTTGCACCCTGCCCCCCCCGCCCCCCCCCCCCCTTTCCTCCCCTTCTGACTGACTCACCATTTCTAGGTCTCAGAGCTTGGCAGTCTTAAAAGAATTATATTGGAGCTGGGGTGACTATATGCACAGATGTGGTATTTCTACCATTCAACACAATGAGTGTTTTATTTTTTTTCTTGGTAGCACAAGGGTTCAAGCGTTAGAAGTATTATTTATTATGCTTATCGTCATCCGTATTGTTGCTGTGTTACTGCTCAAGCTGGTGTTTATCTCCTGAGGTCTAAGATGAATGGTAGGCAAGGCAGGGAGCCGGGATCTGATTTCCGAAACTCGTCTTCAGAGGAAACTTCAGTTGCGAACTAAAACTTTTAACTTTGTCCCAGTTGAATTCTGGAAGCCGGAACTGGAATCTATATAAAGTATATACTAAACACAAAGTAGTAGTAGTAGTACCTTTAAAAAATGCACCATGAATGCAGAATACCTTATTCTGCCTAGGCCTCTGCATGCTGATCATTATATTAATTTTATAATTTATGGAGATAGATCTGTTAAGAACCTGGGCTTTTGGAGCCCAGATTTGAATTCCTTTCTGCCAGTTATTATCTGTAATCTTGAGAAAATTACTTAATTTCTTTATGTCGTTTCTTTTATAAAATAGAGACGTTTACCTCTCATGCAAACGTCATAGTCCATATCTCATATAATTGTTTTAAGGATTAAGTAAGCTAGTATTTATAAAGCACTTCAAAGTGCCTAGCACATAATAAGCTCTCAATGAATGTGGGCCATTATTATTCAGCAGGCCATATTTACCTGTTATAAGAGAAATGATTCATTCCTGAAAACAGTTTCTTTTAGCAAGCACAGTACACTTCAGGATCTTACCTCCCCTTATTCTTGAATTTACAAACCATCCACGTTATGGACGCTAAGTGGACACCAAGTTCCAGAACAGACCTATTTGTCTTTCATTCATAAGTCGAGCTTTCTAGCTTCCTTGTCTGCCTTTTGCATAGCCAGAATTTTAGTTTCTCATCAAAATTAGGTTTTGACTCTCATGTGGTCTAAATCCAAGTACACTTACTTTTCTTCTCCAGATAATTATATTTTACATAGAGTGACTTTTCCTTGGCTTATCTAATGCTGCCTCATTAGACTCTAAACCCTAATGATACTCTTTCATTTCTATAGCACAGCCATGGAAATAGCACATAAAACTCTCTGTAGAAAATTCCCTTTGTCTTCCATCACTCAGGTTCCTCCAGCCCTACGCTCTTTACTGGGTGTGGGAAGGAAGAGCAGTTGCTGGACTATTTTGGCAAGAATCCAAAGGGAGGGTCACAAAGCTCAGATGCAGGTAGGATTTGGAAGGCCCCAGAAAACTCCCAGCCACTGTGTGCCCCGGAAACTACATTATCAGCATTGTCTGCCAAGTCTTGGTGTCTACCCACCTTTCAGCTATCAGAGCTGTACCAAAAATTATCTGAACCACACAGTTCATTGCAGTTTGTTCATATCTACACAGCAGCCACAAATCAAGAGAAACTTGGGCACAGATCTGTGGGAAGCAGTGCTGGGAGTTTTGAAATGGTCTCCTGTGACAGGAAACCCTCTCGGGATAGCTTCCAAAGCCTGAGGGAATTAAACACACTTAAGTCACCTTCAGCATGATGAGGTGCTCAGGGATAACTAGTTGGCTCTTTTGTGTTTTAATCAGTATCTTTAGCCAGCTAATAGTTACATAACTTGAGATCACAGAGTTCTGTAAGGCATAGGCCTTATGTTGTAGAAAGCATCATCGCCATCCTGATTTCTGCTCTCCAAAGCTTTACAAATTTTTAGCTACTTCTTCTAGTATGAATATGTGCTTCTAAATAACATGTTTCTGCAGTTATCTCTTGATTATTATGTTGTAGATACTACCTATCTACTTTCTACCATGGAAAAGGGAGACCTACCCACAGTTCTCTTTCTGTCTCTCAGATACGCTTCCTCTTCCTCCATCTTCCTAATTATTGATATATCACAACTTTTGGTGAAATCATAATTCTGTGTGTGTGTGTGTGTGTGTGCGTGTGTGTGTAATATAGCTAGATAAATAGTGTTTACATCCAAGCCACATGTTGGGCTTTGATGACATTTCTGTTGCCACTTTTGCTTTTTCTGCAGTTACTGGCTCTGTTTCCTTGTTTCCTTGCTCAGTTTTTTGTGGTCCTGTCCTGAAATCATTCACAGAATCTTCATCAGAACAGTGACTCTTCTCTGGATACATTTGCAAACATCAGGTAGTCAGTCCGTTTCTCTTTCTTCCTGGGATTCTTCCTCCTGGAGTCCTGCATCCTTTGGTCCCTGTCTAGATGGCTGCAGAGCTGGCACCCTGAGGCTTTGCTTCACTTTGATCCTTGGGGGACCTGGTTCATGGATTCCAAGTCTTCTCTGGCTTGGTGTAGTCCCTGTTTCAATGGAATGTATTCTCTGATCACTGCCTGAGAAAGGATACATGAGAAGTAAAATTCGGGGCCTTGCATCTATGAAAATAGCTTTATTCTGCTCACATGTCTGACCAGATAGAGGATTCTAGGCTGTAAATAACTTTCAGGAGGAATTTTGAAGCACTTCATGCATTTTCTTCTTGCTTCCAAGGTTGCCACCAAAAAGTTCACTGCCATTCTAATTCCCACTTTTGGAAACGTTTAGGATCTCCTTTATTTTTAGCTTTCTGAAATTTCACAGTGATGTTCCCTACTGTGGCCCTTTGTGCACCCATTGTTCAGGGAATTTTCTGGGCCTTTCTATCTGAAAGTTCATGTCCTTCAGTTCTGTGAAAGTTTCTTTTATGATTTCATTAATAATTTTATGATGTTCTCTACTCTCTCTTTTCTTCTCTGTTTCTATAACTCCCGTTATTTGGATCTTGTACCTTTTGGACTGAATCCCTATTTTCTTATCTTTTTCTTTTCCATTTTTCGTATTTCCTACTCTTGTTCTATTTTTGAAAGATGTTTTTAACCCAACCTTCCCACCCTTTAATTTAATATTATTCCTATTACTGTATTTCTAATTTATGAGTTTTTTGTTTTTTTGTTTTTTTTTTTTTTTGAGACGGAGTCTCGCTCTGTCACCCAGGCTGGAGTGTAGTGGCCGGATCTCAGCTCACTGCAAGCTCCGCCTCCCGGTTTATGAGTTTTATTTTAATTTTCTAAATGTTTATTTTTATGCCATCCTATTCTTAACTCATAGGTTCTCCCTTTTTTTACTTTTCTGAGAATATGTTAAAGATTTTTAACAATGTTCTATTGCTTTTGTTTTCTTTTCTTTTTTTTTTTTTTTTTTTTTTTTTTTGAGACGGAGTCTTGCTCTGTCGCCCAGGCTGGAGTGCAGTGGCTGGATCTCAGCTCACTGCAACCTCCGCCTCCCGGGTTCACGCCATTCTCCTGCCTCAGCCTCCCGAGTAGCTGGGACCACAGGCGCCGGCCACCTCGCCCGGCTAATTTTTTGTATTTTTAGTAGAGACGAGGTTTCACCGTGTTAGCCAGGATGGTCTCGATCTCCTGACCTCGTGATCCACCCATCTCGGCCTCCCAAAGTGCTGTTGCTTTTGTTTTCTACTTTGTCTCTTCCATTTATTTATTTATTCAGAGCCTGCATTTTATTAGAGGCTTTCCTCAAATGTGTGGTAATCCTTGACTGTACATTCATTGTGAAGAGTATGATACTAACAACCTATCTTAGAGCCCTGTGTTTTCACAAGTGCTCTCAAGTGGCGGTGATTGAGCTGAAACCCAGCTGTGGGGAATCCAAGATCTGTTAGTCATTCTTCATAGGCTGGTTAATTTCCCTAGATAGGAACCTACTGGGCTTCTGTCTAGAAGTTGTAAGACTGGCTGCCAGTGGCTGCCAGTGTTCTTGAAGCCAAGTGCCAGACAGGTTTGGAGTGAGGTAAGATTATCCCACCACTGAATTGTAGATTTCCATTTAATTCCCATTTCTGTTACAGCACTCCCAACTTCAACTGCACTTTGTGTCCCTGTGCCAGAACCCTCTGTTTCTACTTTTTCAAAGAGTAAAACCACCAACCCTTTTAGGGTGGAGAGGGAACAGTAGGATGGCCATGTACTATGCACAGAATGAGGGATGAGGGAGAAGGTCTCAGAGTCTACAACTTCCGGTACAGAAATTCAACCAGTCATCCTGTTTGTTAGTTCCATGTGCACCTTCATCATCAGAGGTACCTAGTGCCTCCAATTCCTAGGCTCTTTAAGATTTTCTTTTTTTGAGACAGAGTCTTGCTCTGGTGGATAGAGTACAGTAACACAACCACTGCAGCCTTGACCTGGGTTCAAGTGATCTTGCCTCGGCCTTCTGAGTAGCTAGGACTACGGATGCATGCCACCACACCCAGCTAGTTTTGTAATTTTTTGTAGAGACCGGGTCTAGCTCTGTTACCAGGCTGGTCTCTAACTCCTGGTGATCCTCCCTTCTCAACCTCCCAAAGTGTTAGGATTATAGGTGTGAGCCACCACAACTGGCACCTCTTTAAGATTATTAACATACATTAGCTAACTTCTCCTTGGCTTTCGCCCACTGAACGTTTTAATTTCAGCTTTTCCTGCTCTACTGAATTAGTTACCACACATTCATCCGCTTTCTAGTTCCCAAAATTATGTTAACACTTCATATATGTTTTTGTCCCCTCTCTGACATTGTTTTAATATAGAGTTTTGCTTTTCAGAAAATTCTGTCTTTTGTCATTTTTGTGGAATGTGAGAGGTAAAGTAGAAAAGAAATGGAGATAATCATGTATTCAGTCCACAATGTTTAACTGCAATCTATGATCTGACCCTTTATTTCTAAGAAATACCTTCACCGTCTATGTGCATCAAAATAAAATTGTCAGGTTACTTGGCAAGTCCTTCATTCTGGAGTATTTCCACTTAGAGCTTCCATAATAATGTGGGTCTGCTTCAGAATTAAGAAATGCAATGTGATTCTAGAACTATCCCAGGAAACCTAAGTCAGTTTCCCTGGTTCACCAGCAAGTAGTCTAAAATTCACAGAAGATCAGAACCAACCAATTCCCTGGATTCTGACCTGAGATCCAGACCCTAAGTCCAGAGCAGCCTAAGTAACTAATACTATCCAAGCCATGGGCTGAAGAGACCAGCCCACACTCAGCCCCTTGTCCAAGGCTTTTCTAGACTGTGTGCACTCTGGAAACACAGGATGATGGAGGCCCTTAGGTAAATTAAATTTAGGTTCAAATTCCAGCTCTGCCCTGTAATAGGGTATCAGTTCAGATTGCTTTGTCTATATGTTAGAAGCACTCCATAACAGTGGCGTAAGTTTTAAAAAGTTTCATTTTCCTCATGTAATAAGAAGCCAGACATAGGCAGATGAGAGGAAATGTAACTGATGTGCAATGTCAGTTATTTCATATCTCCTTCTGTCTTCCTACCCAATGCATGGCTTTTATCCTCGTGCTTATTATCTCAAGGTCATAGAATGACATCTTCATTACTGACCTTACATCTGCACTCCAGGCCAGAGGAAAATGAAGAAAGCAACAGAAGAAAAGGGCAGGGCCAGTCACAAATTCCCATTGGCCAAAACTGTGTTACACAGCCACCCCTAGCTGCAAGGGAGGCAGGAAAATCCCTCCTCAATTACGATCAGGATTCTAATGAAGAGAAGGAATATTAGCTAGGCAGCCAGTGGTGTCTACCACGCTAGGCAAAAAATATTTAAATTCACTTGATTTTTATAACCCTAACTATAAAGTGAGAATAAAAAACCTATCTCATAGAGTTGTAGAGAATAATAAAGGGGAAAATATTTAGAAGATGCATACCTGACACATAATGTGCCCTCCATAATTGTTAGTTTCCTTCTCTGGGATCCTTCTGTGATCACTCACAGATCCCTCTGTAGTCTGATTTCTGAACACACCAAAATATCATATGCTGTGAAGACCTGTACAGATATATGTTACTTGATAAAAATTAATTTTGGGCCAGGCATGATGTTTCATGCCTGTAATTCCAACACTTTGGGAGGCCGAGATGAGAGGATCACTTGAGGCCAGAAATTTGAGATCAGCCGGAGCAACATAGCTAGACCCTGACTCTAAAAAAATTTAAAAAGTAGCTGGGTGTGGTGGTGTGCCTATAGTGCCAGCTACTCAGGAGGCTGAGGCCAGAGTATCACTTGAGCCCAGGAGTTTGAGGCTGCAGCGAGCTATGATGGGGCCACTGCACTCCAGCCTGGGTGACAGAGCCAGACTCTGTCTCTAAAAAAAAAAAAAAAAAAAAAAATCACCGGGTGTGGTGGCTCAAGCCTGTAATCCCAGCACTTTGGGAGGCCGAGACGGGCAGATCACAAGGTCAGGAGATTGAGACCATCCTGGCTAACCCGGTGAAACCCCGTCTCTACTAAAAAATACAAAAAACCAGCCGGGCGAGGTGGCAGGCTCCTGTAGTCCCAGCTACTCGGGAGGCTGAGGCAGGAGAATGGCGTGAACCCACGAGGTGGAGCTTGTAGTGAGCTGAGATCCGGCCACTGCACCCCAGCCTGGGTGACAGAGCGAGACTCCGTCTCAAAAAAAAAAAAAAAATCAATTTTGGTTTACACATTGCATGACACCTCTTGGCAAAGCATCAGTAAAAATGAAATTTGGAAATCACAAGTCAAAAAAATGTGTTTTTAGCTAGAATGTCTGAATATAAGACTATAAAGATGATTTTACAGTCCATGTCTTTATTTCACCTCCCTTTATAACTATCCACCCACCAACCTCTCTTTACTAAACTCTTCTCTTGATCCTTTCAGAGGTTCCTCCATTTGTGTTTACCATTATTCATCTACAAAGCTTTATTATGCAGTTACTGGAGCACCTGTGTGTGTGTGTGTGTGTGTGTACGTGCAGGTGTAAATGTGCATTTCTTTAATCAGCCCAGCCACTGACCATCCCTATGCTTTCTTCACACAGCAAACCAGGTAGGAGTCAGGAAGGCGGGGGCTCACATGTGGGACGGGTTGTGGCCAGCCACGCCTGCAACTGAGGGTTTATGAAAACAACAATGCTCTGTTAGAGTTTGGGTCTCAGAGGGTGAGAACACATATGGTTTCCGTGGTTTTGGTCCACAGAGTTTTCCTGCTGGTACCTACGATGAACTGTTTCCCATCCTGCCTTGTTTCCCACTGCATGCCCCATGACTGACGTGTGCCAGTGCACAATCTGGCAGAGGGTGGGGACCAGGGTCACATCTCCACAAGCTACATTGGAAGGGGCCTTTGTTTTCTCTCTAGCAAAATAAGCATGGGTAACAGAGGGTAGAGATTTGGTGCTGTGGCTGCTTCTGTACGGTGAAAAAATAAACAATATTCCAATCCCGTGTAAGCCAGGCTGCCTCCTAAAATCAGCGACTAAGAGCACCTCCTCTCAAGATAAATACAGAAGGGAAAGAAAGAAACCTCTCCTTCCCCATTTAAAAATGTTTCCCTTCTCCCGTGGCCCTTGTGTAGCTAGTCTTTGCCTACATTAAGTTCTGGCTGTCTGTGTAGAAACCAAATGCCACAGTCCAAAGGAGAAGCTCTTTCACAGAGAAAACAAAAGGCAGCTGTCAGTTTAATCCCAAGCTCCCTGATAACATTCCAGCAGTGTTCCTTTTTCTGGAGATGAAATAAGAACCCTGGCAGGCCCTTTTGACTGGTCACATAAATCATTTGTAGTAATTGCTCTGAGAAAGGAGAGCCTCTCAGGCTCTGCAGAGTGAGCGGGGGAGTCACACACCAACATTCTCTCTCTCATAAACACACACACATGCACACTCACGTACACACCCTGTGCCACTGCCACTAGCTGGTCTCACACACGTGTACACACACGCACACGCACACCCCTCGTCTCAGGGATAGCTGAGAGGAGTTGCTCACACTGGGGTAAGCTCAGTGAGCCATTTATATTTTTCAAAAGCATAATATGGAATGTCATAAACAGCTTATGTTTCCTTCTCTTTGAGATTGAGGCCGTGTAAATTGTTCTGAGTACAGTTTGGGAGGGCATATTGGGAGAATTGACAGGAAATGTGGGAGGAAGAGAACACAAAGGTAAGAGGGGGAATGGCAGTGACTGGCTTTGTTAGGCTTATCCATTGCTGTGTATCCTATAATGTGTCACCTGCTTCCTCCTTTTTGCCTTTTCTGGTGAGAACTGAGATGTGGTCATAAAAATCCCCCATCCTGTGATCTGGGAGTTGCTGCTGAGGCTTGGCAGTTCACTAAGGACCGAACTCTGAAAAGCCACAAAGCTATAATATCCCTTCCCCTCTGTGGCCAATAAAGCTGGTGATAATCAAATAACAGGGCTTAGAAGTGGTATGGTGCCTGCAGCGGTTGGCCACAGGCCGGTGATATACACCCTTCACTTTTAGGCTGATGTGTGTTCATTGAAAATATTGAGGCCACCAGTGATGTTGGTGGGGGGGCTCCCCCAGGCACACACAGCTGTTTGAAGAATGAATGGATGGCTGAATGAATACATGAATGGATGGATGGATGAATGAATGATGGATAAGTTGAGCTCACTGTTGTGTTATGAAAATAGCTGGAAAAGTCAGAAAAATTGGATAGCTTCTCTGACAGATGAATGCCTGGTCCCTCTCCACACACTGCAAGTTATAGCTGTTCTCAGCACTGTGCCTGTGGATAGAGAAGAGAAAGTGAAGGAAAGGAAGAGCCAAATATGAATGGAGGAGTGTACCTTTCCTCACTCTGCTCTTCAATCCTGATTATCGAACAGCCCTGGCTATGAATCAGTGCTGCCGTTGAACATGCAACTTGCTAAGCTAAAATGCACTGTCATTTTGTTTTGTTTGATAAGAAAATGTATCAAATTTAGAGTGTATCATGTATCGGCTATATGCTTTGTCAAGCTGATAATAAAGTCAACCTTCTTTATTTCTTTCCCAATTTATTTGAAACCAATGATTTAACTTCAAAAGGAGAGCAAACTAGGGTTGGCAAAGAACTGTGTTCCTCACAGTGTAGCTCAGGTGTAAAAGCAGTGTGCTTTCCACCACAAGGCTCTTCTGCCACTGAGGCACGGAGTGTTTTAGGGTACGTGTATGCTCCCTTGAGGTATCCCACGGAGTCTGAGCTCAGGCCATCCTTGGTTGGATCTTTCTCCCATCTGTCCCACCCCTAGCGCTGGATGTAATTTATCATTCCTCTTTTGGCCGCCAAGCCAGTTGTTACAGGCCAGCATGTGTAGGTGTACTGAACCAAAGATGGCTCCTGCATATGGCTAAACGAGTGCAGGGTTTAAGATAATTCTGAATCGAGGCTTTCAGATATGGGTTAGTAGATTTTTGTTTTAATCTATAAGGTCCACTTAGGTTGGAGTTCTAAACTCAGACAAAAAAACAAGTAATAATAACGTATATGCATATGATACTTTACAATTTGCAAAGCAGCTTTCCAAATGGCAAGTCTTGTCAGTTGTTATTTTTAAGCTGAAGAAACCAAAGTTCAGAGAACGATAAATGGCTTATTTAGGGTCATAGAGCCAACAAGTGGCAGAAACTGGACTAGAAGCCAGGTGATGACACAGCTAATTTAGTTTGCCACTGAACGTATATTGTCTCTTTAAATTACTGTGGTGAATTTTAACCAATTCCTTTTTACATAAACCTAAAAAGCCTGTTTATTAGAAATTTAAAGAAATATGCACCTGATGTGTTTTTAAAATCATGCATAATCCTGCCATTCAAGGTGATCTCTCTGTATCATTTGGAAGTGATTCATACTAGTTATTTTCTATGCATATGAGACAAATATAATGTCTTGATTTAGACAACATTAATCCAAAAGCATTTGGTTTTGTATCCTACTTTTTTTCACTTATATTATTGAGGGTTTTGGTCATTTAACATTCTTGATAAAACTTGACTTTTAATGCCTGCATGATTTTTTCCCATAAATTATTTAAAATTTAATCTGTCACCTATTGTTGAACATTTTAGTTGTTTACCTTTTGTTGTTTACGAACATCCTTTTAAACCTATCTTCAATGGAGTTTCTGATTGTTTTCATAGTGTAGATTCTTAAAAGAGCAATTGCTGGGTTGGAAGTTATGAACTAGGATCTTAACGTGTGTTGTATAATTGGTTTCCAGAAAGATCTTATCAATTTATACTTGCCTACTGAATGAGCTCTCTTACCACATCTTTTCCGGCTTTAGGAATTGTTATTTTAATTTTTTTTGCAATATAATAGTGAAAAAATATATTTTGTTATTTTAATTTGCATTTGTGTGATCATTAGTGAGACTGAACATCTGTTAAGAATTATTGGCTACATTATATTTTTCATTCATAAACTGTCTTCTATTCATGCCTGTTGCCCGTTTTGCAAAAATAGGATACACATTTCTTTTTCTAAAAAACTTACATATTATAAATTTGCATTTATGCCAATATTTTGTAATAGCTTTTAATCTGCTTCTTAATTTTTAAGGGTTTTTATATGCAGTTTAAAAATGTATGTAATGAAAACTATTAACCTCTTCCCTTCCAACTTCTAATTATTTTATACTTAGAAAGACTTTATAGCAAAATCATGAAATACTGACTTTTAAAAATGTTTTTGGAGTTCATTTTTTACATTTAGTTATATGCTCTTCAGAAATGTATTTTGTTATAGTTGCGAGGTGCAGATCTTACTTCAGATATCCCCCTTATTCTTGTCTGTTTATTTCATAATCCTTCCTTTCTCCATATTTTTAACAGATAATGAATTCTTAAATCTCCTTCTGGACTGTCATTCTCTTGCATTGACCTATTGGTTTTTCCACCACTCACATAGTAGTCCATTATTGTGGTTTTACAGTAGGTTCTAACATCTCATATTGCCTTCTTTAGCTTCCTTAGCTTCTCCTCCCAGTTTATTTTTCCAGAATAACTATAAAAAATTTTATTAAATCCCTAAATGAATCCCTCTGGAATGCTGATATGAATTATATTAAATCTATAGAATGGTCTGGGAAGAGTTGACTTCTTCACAATATGCAGTCTCTTCATTCAAGAATAAGAAATATATCTCCATTCACTGAAGTCTTTTTTAAAGATTCTCTAATTTTCTTCATGTAGTTTCTATTCATTTCCTATTAAGGTTATTCTTGGGTAACTCCAAGTGTTTAATTATTTCTGTTTCTGAAATCATTGTAAAGTGGCATTTTTAAAAAGAGGGTCTTGATTAGCTAAATTGGGGTTAGACTATGAGAAAACCCAGCAAAACCTGACAAGCTAGAAGTCATTAGTAATTAAATAATTTCTATCTGAAAACTAATGGGATTAAATTAACCCATTTTAAGATATTATTTCTCAGACAAGAAATGTCCAACTTCTATTTCTGTGTCACCATCAGTGACTATTCCTAATAATATACCACTTTTAGTCATTGCACAAACAGGAGATAAATGAAATTCATGCCTATAATAAATTCTTTTTGTTGTTGTTGTTGTTGTTGTTGTTGTTGTTGTTGTTTTGAGATGGAGTTTCGCTCTTGTTGCCCAGGCTGGAGTGCAATGACTACATCTCGGCTCATCGCAACCTCCGCCTTCCGGTTATAAATCAAGCAATTCTTCTGCCTCAGCCTCCTGAGTAGCTGGGATTACAGGCCCCTGCCACCAAACCTGGCTAATTTTTATATTTTTAGTAGAGATGGGGTTTCGCCATGTTGGCCAGGCTGGTCTTGAACTTCTGACCTCGGGTGATCTGCTTGTCTCAGCCTCCCAAGGTGCTGGGATTACAGGCGTGAGACATCATGCCCAGCATCATTTTTAAATAAATTGCTATTTGTCACTACTAAACAGGACTGTTCTAGACACACTATCCTCTACTTCTAAAGCCACACTTCAGACCTTAGCCCAGTAAAACTTTTCTTTTGATTTCCCAAAACATACATTTTTCCATTACAAATGTGAATAGTGTCCTACTACTTAAGTGTACACATACATATGAGACTATAAGCAGATATAAATTAATATGCTTGTAGAAAGAGGATGTATGATAGAATTTTAGAGTATAAGCAGACCTTAAAAATCAACTAGCCCAAGGCATCTAGTTCTTACTGGGATCCATGAATATATTAAAATTCTTAGTGAGGCTTGGCACAGTGGCTCACACCTTTAATCCCAGCACTTTGGGAGGCCGAAGTGGGTGGATCATTTGAGGTCAGGAGTTTGAGACCAGCCTGGCCAACATGGTGAAACCCCGTCTCTACTGAAAATACAAAAATTAGCCAGGCATGGTGGCGGGTACCTGTAATCCCAGCTACTCTGGAGGCTGAGGCAGGAGAATCGCTTGAACCTGGGAGGCAGAGGTTGCAGTGAGTCAAGATCACACCATTGCACTCCAGCCTGGGTGATGAGAGCAAAACTCTGTCTCAAAAAAAAAAAAAAAATCCTTAGTAAGATCACTTGTGTATGTGTATATCACATGCGCATTTTTCTGAAGGAAGAGTCTATAGCTGAATTTCAAGTGGTTGCCAACTATTTAAGACCCTAAAAAGAACTGAAAATGACTGAACTACTGCAACCTTCTCACTCATCAGATGAGAAGACTGAGGTCCAAAGTGCTGAGGAGACACACCTTTAGGCACACAGCTCTTCAGGGGCAGAGCCAAGGCAGGAAGTTGGGTCTGCTGATCCCCAGCTTTTTCTGTAATACCTCTCTGCACACTACATGTGAAGATCGTATCAGATCTCTGCATCCCCAGTGTGCCTGCATGATGTGAGCTGGGTGTATTGAACTAGTGTGGAATTTGGAACCAAGACCCCACATTGAGATTTAGCTCTGGACTCAACAGTTGTGTGACCTTGGGCAAGATCTTCAACTCGGACCTCAGTTTCCTCTTCTATGAAATTGAGTTGCAGGAGTAAAACTGATCTCACAGGCTTTAAAAGAGGATATAATGAGGTGATGTGTGTAGTGCATACATAGCCAGGCACTTTATAAACTGTAAAGCGCTGTGTGGTTTTATTATTTTCATAATGCCTCTGGGAGAATTGGGGTAACAGAAGCACAATGTGCGTATGTGGCAGCATTAGTAACTTTCAGCTGCCACCCTGCGTACACCAGACATCTCATCCTTCACCAGAGCCAGGCTCCCTGTGCTAATTAGCTGTCTCCCCTGTTTTCCTAGCAAACATGGTCATTAACTTACACATCTCCCAAACACCTGCTGACAGAAGTTCTGTATGATCCTATGCCCAAGAAAAAGAACATGCAACTCTTAGAACTTCATAATAGGGGTTCTGTTTTTGTTTTGTTGTGCTGTATAAAAATCTTTTTTTCCAAAAATGGTAATCTGTAACATCTGAAGGTTTATGATAAACTATGATTTTTAAAAAATTCTTTTAAATCTTCTATCCAGCAGCACTGCATTTCATTTTATTATATATATGTGTGTGTGTGTGTGTGTATATATATTATTTATTTATTTATTTATTTTGGAGACAGGGTCTCACGCTGTTGCCCAGACTGGCGTGCAGTGGCACGATCTTGGCTCACTGCAGCCTCTGCCTCTCAGGCTCGAGTCTCCCGTCTCATAGGACTACATGTGTGAGCCACTGTGCCCAGCCACTGCATTTTAAATTGGCCCAAAAACCTCATGGGTTCACCAGTTCCTGTTATTAAACATCTTAGAAGAGCCACAAATCCGGATATTGGAGAGCGTAACATTTATAAAGAGAAATAGTTATACCATTTCTCAGCACCATAATATATAATCACTTAACACTGTTTGCTATAGAGTAAAATTAGGTATAAGATATTTTTGTCTTTTAGGTAATAATACCTCTTACATTTGGAACATGCTGCTCAGTTTCCGAAGCACTTTAAATATATTATATTTAATGTGTAAATACACATCTTATTTAATCCTCTCAACAGTCCTGTTAAGAAGGAATGGTTATCTTCATTTTTTAAATGAAGGAATGGAGGTTAACTGGCTGGAGGCCCACACTTAACTGTCAGCACGGCCCGGACTTGACCCCACTCTACCATCCATCCATCTCTCACAGCTGCAAGGCAGCCTGGCCAGGAAGGTTGTGCCGCTGCAGGGGCACTCAGGAAAGCCTGCTCCTACAACAAACAATTGTACTCGTTTTGATTTGTGTTTTTTTAAGAAATAGGGATTATTCGTTACCTTTGTGATTTTATTATTCCAATATTTAGGATAGAGGAAAATATAGAGAAGAATTCAGAGATTGAGTGAACAAGGGGAAAAGCAGTAAGCCAAAGGTAAGGTGATGGCAGCAAGCTCATGGGAAAACATTGAACAGATGCAACTGGATAGGAAGCGTAGGAAGCCAAGGAAAGAGAAAAGGAACACAGTGATAGATCCTAACCCTGCTGCAGCCAGACACTCCGGGGAGAGGTGCACATTGGAAGATGTATATACTCTTCCAGGAGGCAGTTCTAGCCAACTTAAGAACCAACCAGCGCCATCCCAGATGTCCCCAGTTATAGGATATCTCCAGGCTATCCAGCCTGCTCTCTGTCACCCCATTCAGTAAGCAACTGGATCCCAGTGGAGCTGGAGAGTTAGAGTTCCCCCCTCACTAGGCTCCGGGGTTTAGAAGTAGTCTGTTGCAGATCAGAGCCGAAGGGTCGAAACCCTACAGCCAAAGAGAACCCTTGGTACTGAGAAATAATTACAACCCCCCTGAATCATATGCGCAGTCGCATTCTGAAGTAGGCAGTTTGTCTCTCAATCTGGCTTCTTTCTGCTCAGGTCTCTTGGGCATCTGGGGAGTTCAGGCACCCATGGGGAGCCTAGACCTATACAGCAGCCTGCCTTGTACTTAGGAATTAACTTCACAAGACTGTACTCCTGTTTCTCACCTGTTCTTCTCATTTAACAACTTTCCCACCTTAGTCATTCTGTCTGCTGCTGATCTTAAGCACCACTGCTGCCCGGAAGTTCGAAAGACACAAACATGAACAGACACATGTGCCCACACGTGCACGCGCGCGCGCACTCATACACACACACCCTATTCCTGCTCTTGTCAATTTAGGTCTCCCTTGAATGCTGACCCAAATTTGAAATCTCTTCTCGGTTTTGCCATCTTCACTAGGATATACATTATGGCTTTCCTTTTGATGGAAAAGGTCCACTGTTTCTCAGCCCATGTTTTATGCTCCTCCCTTCCCCTCCCCTCCTGCCTGCAGGCTTCATTCCTCCCCTCAGCGGTGGTGCAACTGAATCCTGCCCCGTGGGAAGTTTCCTTGTCTTAGGAAAAGGGTTACCAGTTTTAGAAAACAAACAAACAGAAAAAGGAAACCCAGTTAAATTTGAATTTCAGATGAACAACACATAATTCTTTAGTATATGTATATGTTAGTGTAAGTTGTTCACATGAAATTCAAATTTAACTGGGTGTTCTATATTTTAACTGGCAGCCCTTTTGGGGGCCATGTCAGGCAACTCAGTGTCCTCTCAAGAGGAGATCTTAAGATGGTCACAGCCCTGTGCTAAAAGTGGCTTTTGCCATTGAAACTGGCACATCCCATAGGGAACTCCTAGCTACCCTTAGAAGCCTAGTTATTTCTAAGAAGTAAGCAGATTCCAACTGGATCTGTCAGTCCAATCCAGACATCTGAAGCCCAGCATGCACCAGGCCAGATCCCTGACACATCTCCCTACCTCCATAGAGCTCATTCTCAGCTTCCACTTGTCATTTTATGTTCTTTCTGCCAGGATTTCCTCCAACTTTGCAGATAAGGGCCAAAAACATCACGGATAGCTCAAACAATTTGCCAGCCTTGTCTCTCCTCAACAGGATTACTGGTTGCAAAATAAATGAAATCAGTGTTGTTTACAACTCATCATCTAAAATTATTATTCATTTTGGGCAAATGGCTGTTTGTAAAGCTAGTCTGCCATATTTTGAGTCATTATCTCTCATTTCTTTCAGAAATTAAAGCTGACTTTGAGTTTTCAAATGAAAACAAATCGGAGGCCTTTCTGATTGTTTTGTCTTGCGTGTACAATCTTCCAGTGACGGAGGCCTCCTTCGTGGCTAACGTCTGAGCAGCAGCTGAAGAGGTGCAGCTCTTTCTGTTCTCCGTCTCTTTTGAAAAATCTCTCTCTGCTCTGTAAAACTTTTAAAACAGAAACTTTATACTTTTCGGTAAGTGATGAATTTCTCTTTTTCATCTTCATTTATTCTCATCATCAAGTCAATTACTAAGTGCACAGGTATTTGAGACAGCCCCTATACACAGGAATTTATGTCCTGGAAAGGCAAAATCTTTATAAATTTGCCTTTGCTGAGACCACACAAGTAGACTTCTGTGCAACACTCTCTGCCTCCTTAAGGAAGACAGGACAGGTAATCATTAAACAATCTAGACATAGAAATGGCCTTCTTCCTGTTCTAACCACTCCTAAATCGCTACACTCATCAACATTTACCAGGGAACATTTAAGAATATTCACTTTGGGTGATACACGTAACATTTTTTTTAAAGTATGAGTTGCTAAGGTCTGAAAACAACAGCCTGATTCTGCTTTTTACTGAAATGAAACTACGGTTTGTCATAAGTTTAATAATATATTTATATATTCTTTAGTGTTGTGGAAGAATAAATACAATTCCTTACAGTATAGTTTTGTTTCATGCAAAGATTTAAGGTTTTTCCTGATATTATAAATATTTTGTCTCATATTCCTTTTTTTCTCCTCTTTCCCTGACTTGTTCTGAGGGTAAATACTAAAGTGCATTTGCTTCTGTTTAAATAGGAGTCACGGGGTTCACTGAGAACCCCTCCTCCAAAATTGAAATTGTAAAGGACTGGAATTGAAATCACCTGCAGCTGTGCCTTGCCCTCCTCACTTGATGTCGGAGGGAATTGGTTGATTCAAAAGTCCAGTCTTGAGTTTCCACAGAACAGAATATGTGAATCACTTTGACCCGGAGGGAAAGATAAGAATGCATCTCTTTCCTGTCTTCCTTCCCTTCTCTTGCCTTAGTCTCATCCTATTTCTAATTTATAAGCTTCAATTTCAGTTTTCCTTACATGAACCTGATAATGTACTGTCTTATGAGGACAGAAAGAGAATGTAGTTAACTGCCTTCTTTGGATTTGTGAGTTTTCTTTCCACTTCCCAGGGTTTGAAGTATCCATCTATTTTTCCTTAATACACACATGCACAGTACACACTTTAGCTATGAGCGTTTGTCTAGTTATGTTTTGACTTTAGTCGTTTCAACCTTGAAAGTAGAATAGCTACCTTTATCATTAGCCAATTCATAGCATTAGGTTGATGTATAGTGTCAGGGTATTTTTCTTTGTAAGAATCACTCCAAGGACGGTTGATCCCAAACAAATAGAAACAGTTATCACTCATAAAAGTGATTTGCTTTAGAAGTTGGTCACTTAATTATGTGTAGCACTTCACAAAAAAATGGCAGTACTCACCTACAAACAATAAAAGTCATGCTTTTCAATGTTCTCACCCAAGCTTTGAACATAGAGGACCAGAGGTTACAATGAGGCTGGCTAGGGTTGGAATGCTCTTATTAACCATGAAACGGAGAAGCAAGCTCGGGATAGAAACTGAAAACCTTGCCCATAAGTTTAGGCTGCTTTAACTGCCGACACTAATCACTTACAGACCAAGAAATTCAGCTGCATTTAATCTGCTCAGTTCAGGTAAACAGATAAACTTATTAGATAAGATATTTAAAATTACAAAATTTAATGGGAAAAGGCCATAAAAGGGCCTGGTAGGACATCAGGATGAGAAAGGAAATGTTTACACATCCCTGTTAAATTGGACAACTTTCCTTATTCTGAAGTACAATACCAAAAGTATTTGCTGTTTTTGTTTAATTTTGGAGGTAAGCGTAGGACTAAATTTAGAAACTGGCAGAATGTCTGTCTCTGAGGGTTTCTACCTCTGCACTAGGAGGAAGCAGTGTTTTTGTGGAATTGGCCCTGACCTGTTTTACCTCATAGACTGTGAATGATGTGACACACGCGTAAGGGAGATTCCCAGGTAAATTGCATGGGGAGAGCACATCATGACCAGTGATCAGGGCTGGAAACATCTATAGCCTTTGTGATGACCTTGTCTTTCTTTTGCACTTGACAAAACAGTTACCATAGAAGCCGTTGTTGAAGGTGGGCAGGTGTGGTACCTATTCCTGCAGAGTATTGCCTGGCAACTTTGGACACTGAACTTTTTGCAGAGTTTAGCTCTGTCTAGGATTATGGACAGAATGTCAGAGATGAAAGGCATTTTGAGGGTCTTTGGTTTGGGTTGAGTTCAACCATTTAAAGATGGTGACATTCAACTGTTTTTGATCTACAAAACTGGCAGTTTCATATGGCTTAACCTAATAGTTACCATTCATTCTAAGCACTTGGCACCAAGGCTCAGAAAGAGTAAGTCATTTTTTTCTTATTGTATTATTAAAAATATTTAAATAAAAGAAATGTTGAGGGACTGCTTCTGTGAACTCCAATATACCTGCCACCCAAATTCAATTATCAAGAGATTGTCATGCTTTCTTGATCAATTAATTCTTTCTTTCTTTCTTTCTTTCTTTCTTTCTTTCTTTCTTTCTTTC
>NC_045436.1:49707026-49738921 GCF_002776525.5 Piliocolobus tephrosceles
TTCTTTCTTTCTTTCTTTCTTTCTTTCTTTCTTTCTTTCTTTCTTTCTTTCTGTCTTCTCTTTCTTTCTGTCTTTCTCGCTCTCTCTCTTCCTTCTTTCCTTCCTTTCTCTTTTCTGAAATACTTTAAAGCAACTCTTACACTTCAGGTCCCTTCACCCCTTCCTTTTTTATGTATACAGATACAATTCTAAAATATGGATATTTTCTTAGGTAATCACAATGCCATTATCACTCTTATCAAAATTCATAGTCATTGCTTCATCTATAAATACATTGCATCAAAAATGCTTTTTATCGTTGGTTAGGATTCAAACCATTGCACTGCGTGTTACATTGTCAAGTCTTTTTTGGGGGGTGCAGGGGATAGACATGTTTATTTTGTTTATTCGTTTTTCCTCTTGTTGAAGTATCTTTAAAGCAAGTTCCAACCAAACATTGTATCAATTTACCTCTATATACAGAGTATGTATTTCTGAAAAAGTGAACTACCCCTCAGTCTGGTCTCTGCCTCTCTATGCTCACACCCAGCCAGCGATGCCCTGGCTCTCTGTGTCCTTGCTGTGAATGGGAGAACGCCCCTTCCCACCAAAGATGTGGTGTTTGGATTAAGCCTCTTACTCTGGAACAACATACACACTCTTTGCTTTTTAGTATATGCCTTTGACTTGTGGGAAAAAACTGGGCCCATTGTCCAGTGTCCATGGGAATGTGTGTCTTTAGCCATATGACATTATTAGCTTGTACATGATCCTAACTGTGGCCTCTCACCTTACCCTCCTGACCCCACATCCTGTAGCATGAACCTGCTGACATGTTCGCTCAGATGGTCAGGATCACTCCATAACTGGACCCTTACTAGTTAAATGTCGGCACGTGTATATGTGTGTTTTTATTATGTTTTTATGACTTTAAAATAATGCCAACTTAGGTTGAGATAAACTGTAAAACTGAAGTTTCACATGACATATATAATATTTTGTTCAATTGTAAGAACAAATTGAAGGCTGCAGCCTCAGTAAGCAGTGTCATGTGGGGGGAGCACCTGCTCTGGCCAGGCATGTTGACATCATCACTTTTAGGCCTTACAGCAATCCTGTGAATTATCAGGACCATTTTAAAGATGAGGAAATTGAGTTTAAGGGAAATTAAATAACCTACTTATGGCTCTCTGTGTCCAAGCCCAGTGCTCAGGTACAAAATAAGATCTGGAAAACCTAACTCTGGGTCTTTGTTGTAGTCATCATTCATTCATTCAGTCATTCATTCTTGCTGTATTCCAGCCACTGTGCTTGACTTTGGTGACTATCATTTCTCTTTTGATTTGTGATCATTTTAAAGCATATATATTGTAACCTTTTTGCAATTGCTGGTGTAGAGGGGTGGAACTAACCTCTATCTCATGGCTCATTATATCATATTAAGTCTTTGCTCTAGGTTCTGGCAGGGTGAGCTAAACCATGGCCTGTCCAAATCCATCTTGATCAGTTGGTTGATTTTTCAACACATTCGTCTCACTAGATTATTCCCTTTCTTCAGAGGGTGGAGCCACAAGGTTCACACCTATGGAAATCTCTGATAGGGTACTCTAGCCTCGAGGACATTTAAGCACTGTTGTAAAGCCTGGGAAGAGGGTAGTGTATCTTGAAATCCATGTAGGATCTTTGTACCAGCTGGGCTTCATTTCAGAATCTACTGCTGTCATTACAAAATAGCTATTTTCTCTTTAATCTGTGTGCCACATTGCAGCAATTTTCATCAAAAATATATTAAGCCCCTGCTGTAAATTGGCCCCACACACCCTTGTCAGATATGTGAAGTGTAAAATATCTTCTTTTTTCAAAGTTTCTTCTCTCTCTAAAGCCCTAGTAGATATCAGCAGTTCCTAAAGCCTCATAATAGTCATCATATCCGTAAGCCAGAGATTATAAAGCTTAACGAATCTGATTCAATGTCAGAGACAGATCTTATCCTTTGTTTATAAAAAATTACAGAAAAGGCATTCTAGAAGAAAAAACATGAAGCCCCCACATTTCCATGTCTGATGAAACCTGACCTCAAATTGTCTGCCCAAGAGAAACTAGTTTTCCAGCCTCAAAAAAGAGGTTGCCATATGCTACCCAAATGCCCTCAATTATTACATATCTGTGCTAAAGAAGATACAGTCACAGCTACAGTGGGGTAAATGGGAAAGTCTGTCTGTGAGAGACAGAAAGAGAGAATGTGTGTATTTACATGTGCATTTGTGTGCACATACATGCGTGGTTACACACCACCCTCTCCTAGAGTAATCGCCACAACAATACGATACTACCGCATGTTGCAAGTGGGGTCAGCTGGAAGCCTCATTCAGGAGGTCGGCTAAAAAGACAGCAGCTTGTTTCCTGCTTGCAGCTTTCAAGACACTGCATCTCTCTCTATGGTAGGGAGATTTGTCAAGCTGATGCCAAGAATGTCTGCCAGTGTTATGGAGAAAAGAATGGAGTCCCTTCCTTACCAGAAATTGTGACTTTTTGAAAATGTCTTCCATTCCCATAAAAGAACACAAGAACTATGTGGTGCCTCAAACATTCCCCAGAAGCCCCTGTAACAAGATGGATTTGACAGTTTAATAGGAAATTGCCTCCGAATTTTAAACCATTCTAATTTCACCCTTAACACTCACTAAAATGCATTCAGAAACATTTCATGTATAGTATGCATGGCACATAAAGCATGACCCACTCAATTGAATTCAAATTTAGTTGACATCCTTATACTTTTGTTTTTAAAAAACAACAGCCAGAAGTCTACACTTTAAGAGACTTCCAAAGTTACTTGCTTGTTTTCCTCTTCAATGAAATGTCTGTGAAATTCAACATTATGTTAGGTTATTGTCGAGTGAGTCTTTTTTTATTACAATTATTAATGAAATTTTGAGTTAGACAGTTTTTCAGCCTTTCCTGAATTTCAGGATGGGTTATTGACATGCTGACAGGTATGATGCAAATCTTCCATTGCTTCAACTGTGCCTTCTCACCTAACTCTGCGGCTGCCCTTTCTGATCCCTGGGGAAGAAGCCATATCACTTCAGTCTCAGTCACTGTCTAAGCAGAGATAACTATATTGGTAAGGCACAGTGATATTTGTTTCCTCGAAAACTTCAGCTATTTGGGAGTTTCTAGGTGTCATTGCTACCAATACTTACCTTCTTTCAGAAAAGAAGCCTTCAGGACAGGCAACCTAATGGCACCTGACCCCAGTCTATTAAGCAGTATGAAGACAGAATCAATCTTGGCCAGCTCCACAGAGGAGCAAAGACTGTTGGCACTGTCATCTGCCCAAACCAAAACCAGATGTGCTCTTCCAGCGTGGGACACAGATTTGCCACCTCAAGCTACATTTTAGCCACAACACAGGAGCAGAGAGCTTGGCATTTTCCCAGTAGGAAATCATTTTGAAAACTGAACAAGAGCTCTTCAGACCAAGTAAAAGTCCAAATTTGCAGGCCACCTCAGTAAGTCATAGGAGTTGACATGCTAGAGCATAGGAATTGCTAAGATGGAGATGGAAGCAGTTAAGAATAACAGTGTGCTTAAAGCCTGGGCGTTGATGTACAGGCAGGATCAGGACCAGGGTGAGGCCAGTAAGGCACCTGCTGTCCAGTGCACAGTCAGATTGAGAGTGAAGATGATCCTACTGGGACACCAGGCACCCCACTGATGGCCTGGGTTGATTTTACTGATCGAATCAGCTGAGTAGGTGTCTGCCTCCCTCCTCACCTTTCTACATGTGTCCTTCCTGGGGCTGCATGTCCAGTCAGAGAGAAGAAGAGCCTTCCCAGATAGAACATTGTTTTTTGACCAAAAGTGTGTAATGACTTTGTCTGTTATCTGGCATTCTAAGAGAATATGGTGTTCTGGTTCATCTTATTGAAGTAACTAGAATACTGAACATGAATATTATAATTTTTCAAGCAAAATACATTATATTAAAATGAAGTAAGTACAATGTAATCTTCTTCTGATAATGATTTATAAGTTGCTTAAAGATCATAACAAGCCCGGGGAATCACAGCCATGAATATGGAATACCCATGTAGGACAGTTCCTCAGGTACATGAGAACTTCCTGACAATGAGTTCTGGCTAATGTTAAAAGGTGAGTGGCCAAGGTGTACAGTGCTGGTTGTTTGTTTTTTCTTTTCCCTTCTAATTAGAAAGTAATGTATTCTCAGTGTACAACCATAATAGTATTCTCCTAGGGCTGTGCCTCACAATTGAACACCATTGGAATATTCAAACAACTACCCATACATGTTTGCTGATCTAACATGAATAAATTACCGAAGAATGTGTTTAATACCCTCTGGAGCTAAAGATCGGTATTTCTGAACTCAGATAGTGTACAAGTTAGGTTCTTTGGTAGAAAGCAGTGGAAATCTGGCCCGGCGCGGTGGCTCACGCCTGTAATCCCAGCACTTTGGGAGGCCGAGGCGGGTGGATCACGAGGTCAGGAGATCGAGACCATCCTGGCTAACACGGTGAAACCCTGTCTCTACTGAAAATACAAAAAATGAGCCGGGCGTGGTGGCAGCGCCTGTAGTCCCAGCTACTCGGGAGGCTGAGGCAGGAGAATGGTGGGAACCCGGGGGGCGGAGCTTGCAGTGAGCCAAGATGGCGCCGCTCACTCCAGCCTGGGCCGCAGAGCCAGACTCTGTCTCAAAAAAAAAAAAAAAGAAAAAAAAGAAAGCTGTGGAAATCAACTCAGGTGAACCTAGTCAAAGCTATTAGCCCACAGATTTCAGAATAATGAAGAACCAGGCTTGGAAAAGCCACAGGAATAAAGAAAACTCTAGGGCTTTTTTGGCAGGAATTCGTATTTAGGATTTTAAGATGCCACCACTGAAATGAGTCAATTCCAGCTGTTTTCCATTCTTGCATCCATCTCCTTGAGATTCAAAGATTTGGGAGAGAGTGTACACTTGGCCAATGGGTCATGTGTACACATCTTGGTGATTGGAGAACTAGGTACCTTGCCTTGCAGTTCCACAAAGTCGTTGGAGACCGCTCTCCAAGAGAACTCTGGAATGCTGTTACTAAGAGGGAGAATGTGCATACTAGCATTAATAAATGTCCTGGATGGGGAGTTCCCACAGTCACACTGAGTGTTCAGGTCTCTGATGTAAGCAGGTTGGGTTGATGCTCTTTCCAATGAACCTGTAACTCTAAATTTAAGGTAGATGGGCTGGAGGGAGAGGTGGCTCAAGAGCATAGCACAGTAGGTAGCTCTAATATGAGTAAATGTGTTTCATTTCTTTGGATAAGTAAGAATGGATCTACCAGTGAGGTAATGCCCACCCATCCTCATTAGCATTCTTAAAGAAAACCAGTTCTACCAGAACTAGAATTCTACCATCCAATGCAATATTGTTGTTGTTGGGTTGATTTTTTTTTGTTTTGTTTTGGTTTTTGTTTGTTTGTTTTGTTTTTTGGGGTTTTTTTTGTTTTTTTTTTTTTCTTTTTTGAGTCAGAGTCTCACTCTGTTGCCGAGGCTGGAGTGCACTGGTGTGATCTTGGCTCACTGCACGCTCCGTCTCCCGGGTTCACGCCATCCTCCTGCGTCAGCCTCCTGAGTAGCTGGGACTACAGGCGCCCGCCACCTCACCCGGCTAAAATTTTGTATTTTTAGTAGAGATGGGGTTTCATCGTGTTAACTAGGATGGTCTCCATCTCCTGACCTCGTGATCCACCCGCCTCGGCCTCCCAAAGTGCTGGGATTACAGGCGTGAGCCACTGCACCCGGCCCCCAATGCAATGTTAATAGTGTCAATAGCTTCGAAAAATCATGTAACAGAGAAAAAGAAGGGCTTTTGGCTTAGTTTCACACTTTATACATTCCATTAGTTTTGTTGCTATCTGGGTAGCTTATAAGCAGCAAGTATATAACATTTTTAATGCTGTATATCTGAAAATCCAGAGTGGAACAGAATAGCTATGCCATGGTGGTTAATACACTTTGTCTAATTGTGAGATATATTATTATAGAATATTTGTAACTCAGATCCTTATGAAGATCATAAATTAATATTAAACAAAATTTTTATCCTAAATATTTTTAAACTAAGTTGATATTAAGACATCAGCTTAAATCTCTGTTCCAAAACCATCTATATTGTTTTAAATATGCTATTTGTAAAGGATATCGTTTGCTCATTGTTACAGAAGGAAGTGGAGTAGATGACTTCTCAGATATCTTAGATTTAATCTACTATGAGTCTGAGTCTCAAACCTTTTGTGTGACAATAAAAATGTTTTCATTCTGCTCTCTCCATATATATCCACGAGCTGAATTGCATGCTTGGAATCCAGCACAGTGCCTGAGTCTTAGCAAGTACTCAATAAATGTTCATTGAGTTAAATTGATTTGTTCAATGCAACAAAAATGTATGTAGCACTGTCTGCATTAAAATTTCTCTAGCCTGCAACATGCATCTGCCCAAATACTCAAAGGATCTAAGTTCAAACAGAGATTCCAGTATATCCAGTGCCATTAACAGATGGAGCCTCCATAATTACCACGTCCACCTGTTTGCAGTGGGCTGTTCTGGGAAGGAACACATTCATCTACAATAACAATGCTGGGGAGCTGGCTGCTAAACAATAGCTTGTGTTGGTAAGGAAGCGATACAGAACAACTGGCTAGAATACAATGGGCTGGAAATACTGTAAAATATGCTCAGGGTTCTGGAATAATACTGGTTTTGGAATAATGTGCTTTGTGACCAAATAGCGCAATAGTTAACTTTCAGGAGGAACATTTCCCTGTATTATGAGTAAAGCTGCTTTGACTACCATCTTGAAAAGATAAATAAATGCACTGAAGGGAATTCTTACATATATTATGAAACTTCATTATATTATATTTAGAGGAAATATATTTATAACCTTATAAGTCAGTGACAGTTTATTTAGATAATGGGTTTGTTTGTTTATTTATTTATTTATTTTGAGATGGAATCTGGCTCTGTCTCCCATGCTGGAGTGCAGTGGCATGATCTCAGCTCACTCACTGCAACCTCCGCCTCCCGGGTTCGAGCGATTCCCCTGCTTCAGCCTTCCGAGAGTAGCTGGGATTACAGGCGCATGCTACCACACCTGGCTAATTTTTGTATTTTTAGTAGAGATGGGCTTTCGCCATGTTGTCCAGACTGGTCTCAAACTCCTGACCTCAAGTGATCCGCCTGCCTCAGCCTCCCAAAGTGCTGGGATTACAGGCGTGAGCCACCATGCCCAGCGGTGGATGAGATAATGTAAGGATAATGGATTAGAATGTACCTCATATATTTTGAAGATTTATAAGTTAAGTTTCCATTATTATAAAACTTTTAAAGTTCAGTACATATTAAGAGTTTAAAAGATATTTAGACAAAATATCTATCTCAGTTATCTTTAAGCCTAACTTAATATTATATCAGTTTAGTTTTCTATTCAAAAATTCTGTTTGTTGCTAATCTGGTCTCTTTAAATGATATCATCTCCTCTGCAAAACTCCCAGAACAAAAAGAGGACACTATAAAAATTTTCAGGTTTCTGTATGTTTCTGTGAGAATTGAGTTAAGAGCTGGTTGGCTAAGGAGATTTTAATATAAAGTTACTGAGGTACAGCATTATTCACAATAGCCAAAAGGTAGCAACAATCCAAATGTCCATCAATAGATGAGTGGATAATCAAAATGTGGTATGTACATATGACGGAATGTTATTCAGTCTTCAAAAAAGAATGAATTTCTGATACGTGCTACAACATGGCTGAACCTTGGAGACACTATGTTAAGTCAAATAAGTCAGACACACAAAAAAACATATATTACACAATTCCATGTATATAAGATACCTGAAATGGTAAATTCATAAGACAGAAAGTAGAATAGAGGTTATCAGGTGCAGGCGGGGAAAGATGATGGAAAGTTATTGTTTAATGGATTCAGTTTCTATTTGGAGTGATGAAAAATTCCCAGAAATGGATAGCGGTGATGTCGTACAACATTGTGAATGTACTAATGCCACTGAATTGTACACTTAAAAATGGTTAGAATAGTACATATGTCATGTATGTTTTCTACAATGAAAAAAAGTGGTTTGTTCTGTACATAAAGCAAAAAAAGATTACTCAGGAATTTTTTAAAATTTGGCAAGGTATATATATTACATACATAGGTATATATATATTTTATATATAGTAGGTATATATATTTTCTATATAATAGGTATATATACATAGATCACTAGGGTGGAGTTGACGCATCTCACAGCCTAGGTGGGTGGCCCCTTCCCTCCTCGGTGGCCCCTACCTGTTTTTCCCAAGCCATCTGCCCCAGAGATGAGAACACCATCCTCAGAGAAATTTGCTGGTCCTGGGTCCTGAGACAGTTGTTAGTTAAAAGTGCCTGAATAATTGCAGTTTTCCATTTGAGCTTCTCAACAAGGTCTAAATGTCCTACATTCCCACAGTCAGCTAGACTTCTCCTGGGATTCCTACATTGGCACCTCAGGCTCAGCATATTCAAAATCTAGTTGGTAAGTTCACAAGCTTCTCGGTTGCCCAAGTTCAGTCATCTTCGACCCCCATGTCCAAGTCCCTCCACACCTGTTTCATCACCCTTCTCCTTTCTGAATTCACCAGCATTGCCACAGTTGAGGTTGAAAAGCAAACAAACAAAAAAAACCTTTGAATTAACTTTCTAACTGTTCTTTCTAATCTTCAATACTTTCTCTCTCTCTTCCAAGACATGGTTAAAAAAAAAAATTATATATCACTTCTTTGGTCAGAAGACTTTGGTGGCTCCTCAGTACTTACAAATAACTTTTAAAACAGCTTACATGCCATTCAAAACCCTGCAGTGTCCCCACCCAGGCCTTTCCCCTGCCATGCCTTCACATCCACCCGTGCCTAGTCACATTGGTCTGCTAGCAGCTCCTACACATGGACCCGACCTTCTCTGTGCTCCTCTTAGCTCATAAGGATCCCTCTTTCTAGATTCTGCTTTCTAGACTCTGTTTCCCTTCTACTCACCCCTGCTGTGAAATAGTACTCTTCTTCCAGACTCAGCTCCAACACCCTTTGTGAAGACTTCTTAGGTCCAGACTACCCAACCCCAACCCCTAATCAATTCTAATCCTCCCAATGTTTCTGTAGTACACTGTGAGTTCCTCTTTTAAGATGCTTGACACATTCTGCCTGTGTTATTATCAGCTGTGTGATTAAATCTCCTTTAAGGGAAAAACCACATTTCATAGCATTTTGTATACCCTATGACATCTAGTCTACTGCCTTTCATGTGGTAGGTATTCAACAAATAAAATGAATTGGCCTGTATTTGAAAAGATTGTATTTGATGATCTCTAAGGCTACTCTAGCATTAAAAGGCCTTGGTTATATGAAATAAACCTAAGTCAAGTCTTTCTGTATCAGTAAAAATTAAATACAGCTGCAAATAACAGAGGTTTTCTTTCCTCCTCTTCTTCCCCACAACAGTGGTTTAAACAGCATAGTTTATTTTTCTTTCACAAAGAAAGTGGTCCAGGCCTACTCTGGCAGCTCCACAAAGCCATCAAGAACTCAACCCTACTCTCTACTCTGCCATCCCTAGGTTGTGACCCTCATGGTCTATCAGTGGCTTCTAGAGCTCCAGCCGTCGCATATGAATTCTGGGCAGAACTTCTGTTCTAGGAACAGAAAAAGGAAGCATGTCATCTTTGACAGAAATTTCTAAGAAAACCTATTCAAAATTTCACTGTATCTCATAGACCAAAACTTAGTTTCTTGGCCATCCCTATCTGCAAGAGAAGTTAAAGATTATAGTCTTTTAGGTTGCTAGCAACGGGCCCAGGTAAAAATAAGGAAAATGGGAGGCACCTAGCAGTTTTAGCCACATTCTTACTGGTAACTTTAAAAATGGGAGGGTTTCATTCTGTCAGATGTGAGGTTCTCTTCAGGATATATAGAGAAAGAGATTGGAGACAGCAAGGAGCAAAGAACTGGAGACAGGATGTGACATATCTTTCTCTTGGTATCTAAGATAAGAAATCAGGAAATAATCATGAAAAAACATCTAGCGAACTAACTGATTCTAGTTTCTATTCAATTAAAAAAAATGCCACCTTGAAGAGAGAGAAATGGGAGGGAATGCAGAAGGCTCCGTTTGACAAGTCCCCTGTTGCCACCACAGGTTGCAAAGGAAGCCAGGATAGAAGGTGCCTGTACAGGAAAATGAACAGTCTACTAGGATTTCTCATTGAGTTTTCAATGTAATATCAAAAAGAAACAGGAAACATTTTAGGATCATTTATTCTCAGCACAGAAATAAAGGTGCTTCTTGAGGTTGAACTGGACTCTGGTGCCTCATCTTCAGGACTGTCCTCATTAACTTGTTGGAATCTTTTACATGTCACTTAGCATAGAATCTCACCAAATAATGCTGCTTTCTACACCTTTTAAAACCCACTGGTTTCCAAAAGTGTAACAAGAATAGATGGCAAAAGCCCTAAAGTAGAGAGTTAAGTACAAAGCTTTGAATTGGCATGGTTAATAAAAAATTAAGGATTGCTATGAGACACTTCAAGCAAAGCAAAACAAACTAGGGGATTGGGTAGTGTGAAAGCAGAGGAAATTTAATTTGGTTAAGTGTAAAATAATGCACTTTGGGAAAAATAATCTAAACTTCTCATAATCTCTGATAGGCTCTGAACTCATAGGAAAATAATTTAAGAGTCATGGTTGATAACTTGGGGAAAATATCTGTCTAGTGTGCAGCAGCAATTTAAAAAGTCAATAGGATGCTTGGGGTTAAAAGAAAAAATAATACAGAAAATTTAAGATAACATATAAAACATTAGTGCTATTCCGTGTCCAGTTTGGGTTATCATAGGAGATATTAAGTCCCAGAAAAGAGACTTGAAAATAGTTTAGAAAAGCAGTGAGACTTGAGATTTATATAAGCTTGCTGACTTGGAAAATGTCTTTTTGAAAAAGGAAAAGAAAGTGTGATACAGAGAACAGGAATAATAATAATTTAGAAAGGGCTACTTCCTCCTTGGTTCTAGTGTCCCATGGTATAAAAAGGCAACACTTAGTGAATTCAACAAAAAAGAATATGTAACAAAGATATAAGATGGTCTTTAACCAGTGTTCCATAGTTGTAGACTTCCCTGTTCCAGGAGGGGACCTGTATTTGATTAAGGGCACAGAACTACATTAACATTTATGTCTGTTCAGCTGAGAATGAGTAAGTGAAGTGTAAGGAAATCCCCTGTGGGGCGCTGGACGGAGCGGTGCTGCAGAACGAGGAAGGTTCAGTAGAGTGCTGCTCGCAGCCGGGAAGGGAAAACTGAACAAAAAGGCTCAGTGGCAAACCCAACTGAGGCATGTTCAATTTTTCCATTACATACAGAATATTTATTTTTCCTCCAACTGTACTCTCATGATTCAGCATTTCCCACTGCAGCAATTGGCAGGGGTGCGTCTGTGAGGCACAGGGTGGTGTAGGCTCTGACAAGGGATGTCCCCGGGTGGAATAAGCAGGGGTGGGGAGCAAGGCTAGAAACATGTTTCACTAAAGTCAATATATCGTGCTGTCTTTCTCCAGTGGAAACTGTACTAGCATTAACCTGACCCTTGACCCCACTTTAACCTCACCTCCTGAAACCCATAATCCCGGGTTATCCATTTTCCAAATATAAGTAACTACTGAGCCGTGCTTCCTGCTGTGAACACAGCCTGCCCGGTGACGGCAGTACTGTTGTATTGACAAATATGTCTGTTACCAGCTGACACCTTGGAGAACTGATTGATTGGCTCAAACAAAAATCTAGAGATTTATTTGAAGGGCCAGATAGGTCCTTCACAGCATTTTCTCAGTTCAAGATGTCACTTCTGCCTTACGCACAGGAAGCTAAAGAGAAACCACACTTTTACAGGTATTTAGCCAACAGAAAACAACCCAATTTCCACCTAGTCCCTGTGAAATTAGCATCTGGGCTGAGATTTACTGGCCACTCTTCATAAGCCATATATCAGCTAAAAATGATGCCTGAAATCAATCCCCCGAATATTGTGAGACTCCACTTTTCCCCTTTCCATGGTTTCTCACATTCTTGAAGCACCTTAGCACTTATACCCCTTGTCTTAGTCTGCTTGGGCTGCCATAACAAAGTCCCACAGCCTGAGTAGCTTAAACAACAGATATTTATTTCCTCACAGTTCTGGAGGCTGGAAGGCCGAGGTGAAGCTGTTGGCCGGGTTGGTTTCTTCTGAAGGTCTCTGCTTGGTTTGCAGACAGCCATATTCTTCCAGTCTTACATGGGCACCCTTCTATGTCTGTGTCCAAATTTCCTCTTCTTAGACGAACACCAGCTATATGGGATTAGTGCCTACCCTAACGACCTCACTCAATTATCTCCTTAAAGGCCCTGTCTCCAAATATAGTCACATTCTGAGATACTGGGGGTTGGGACTTCAACACGTGAATTTTGGTGCGAGACACAGTTCAGTCCCTAACACCCCCATTTTACCATCATGAACTTAAAATTCAAGATTTAATTACTTTCCCTAGACCATGCAGCAGACCACTATTAAATTGTCATTAGAATTCCCAGGCCCCCTTCTCTGTGTATGAGAAGCTTGCAAACCACAAGCTGCCCCCTGCTCACTTGCCAATCAAGGACTTTTCTTAAAACACAGAATAGTTCCACAACCCAAAACCCTCGGTAGCATTTTAAATTCAAGAAATCTATTTGTTTTATCACAGAAAAAAAAAAAAAAATTAGTGCGGAGATATGTGAATGAAGGGGCAGATCACTCCATGCAGTGCCCCAGGCGCTGGGGAGCCATATTGTTCGTGCTGGGTGATATTTTTCCAAACAATACTCTGCAATGCAGCACCAGCCGAGCAACAGCCCAGCAACCACATGCAACCTGTTCCTGCCAGTGGGGATCACCACATTCCGTACAAAAATAAAGAGCTGTGTTTACTGCCCAATTCACTCATCAAGAACACTCTGATCCCAGAGCAAGCATAGGGAACCATTATATTCCTCCTTCACAGCCCTTCCAGGGGAATTAGGAATACAGCTCTGCTGTCATTTTGTTTTCTGCCCAGAGCCCTATGAAAGTGAACTCTGATTATTAATATTTTAAACGTGTAAACAGCAAAACCCCATCCATGTCCTCGGGCTTGGTATCAGGATCCGGCACCCTGTGGGAGGACCCAGAAGCTGAGGGGCAGGCTGTGGTTTAGACATTGGGCACCTAGGAGCCATGTGGCTGGGTGGCTGTCAGGAATCCAGGTGTCAACCCTGGTCTCATGAGTGTTTGTATCCAAGCTAGCCTTCTTCTTCTTTCGTATAAATGTAAGGAGTACAAGTGTAATTTTGTTACACAGCTATGTTGTGTGATGATAAAATCTGGGCTTTTAGTGTATACATCACCCTAATAATGTACGTACATAGTACCATTCAGAGATTTCTCATCATCTACCCTCCTTCCACCCTCCCACCCTTCCACGTCTCCAATGTCTATCATTCTACACTCCATGTCCACATGTACACATTAGCTCCCACTTGTGAGAACCAAGCTAGCCTTCTAAACCTTTCCAGGATCTTTCTCTGGTGGCAACAAAGAAATGAAGCAAGAGAGTGATCGGAGATGAGGGAAGGGGCTGCAGACTTGGCAAAGGCATGGCCCATAGCACAGGCCCGAAGGACTGGGTACCCTTCCAGTTTCACTGGTCCTTCAGAAGAATGGAGCGAATAGCACTTTGGGGGAGTAAGTGGGAAGAGATGAGAATTGTATTAAAAGCAATACAAATGTTTCTTTTTAAGGAAGGGAAAGAGATCCTTGAGAAAGGAGCCGCACACACGCACACAAGAAAACATCAGCACGCATGCAGGAACAACGAAAGGCCATAGGGAAATATTTTTAGCAAGTGGAAGTCAATCACAGCAAGGAGAGAAGAGGGGCTGGTAAAGAAGGGGCTGGGAGCCTCGCAAGTGAGCCCAGAGCCCTGCGGTGGAAGCCACCTAAACCAAACACCATTCTCCCTCATCCCGTGCCTCGCCAGGATCGCTTGGAATGCCATTGGAGAGGCAAGATGGTTTTAGAAACAGGAAATTGGAAGTGTTCTGCTTAAAATGCTTCAGGCTCTGTGTGAGAGAGAAAGAGAGGGTCTGTGTGTCGATAAGAGGAGTGCTTGTGTGGACGCACCCAGGTCGGCTTGCGGGCAGCTGGGTGGCATCAGGCGGGCCTGGCCTTGTTGACTGCTCTCAACAACAAAGGCTCACTTGTTTTGCATAGCCATTTTCCTTGCATTTCAGAACCAAGGGTCCTTTCTTCTTTTCTTCTTCTCTTGCATCAGAGAAAGCTGTTGTGTGCGGATGCTCGGGAAGGTAAACATATGCATTTTAATATCTGTGGCTCCCCCACAGTCAGTGAGCTATTTCCTCCACCCAGGTGGAAATAGGATAGCGGACCTCTCTGACATGCTGGTTAGTCTGAAAACAGACCGCTAAATGCATAATGAAGAGCCTCTGAGGAGTCAATCTGCATGTTAAAATGGTGTTCAGCAGCTCAGGCTGTCACACAACATAATTTGAAGATGAATGTGCATCCAATCAGACGGCCAATCGCTGACTGGCAGGGCCCTGGCTATTAGGATTACCTGTCTGCTCGGTGGTGGTGGGGTTTCCAAGGGGCCACAAGTTAACCAGCACCCCCCAAATCTGTGACAAGACAAATGAGCCCTCTCTTGGGCATCCTCAGATTTGCATGGTCAGAATGCTGCTGAGAGACAGTCTGAACCAGAGAGGAACAGTTAAAGAAGCGGGTATTGATCCCAACAGAAAGACACAGGGCTTCCGGCATATTGGAGTCCAGGGGCTGGAAGCGATAACAAAGGAAAATGTTCAGCTTGACACTTGGAAGCAGAAAAGCAGGTCCTGAGCAGCCCCACACCAGCAGGTACTACCTGCTATGAGGTTTGTGTGGCAGCCACTGCAGTTGCTGCTGCTGCCACCACAACTACAGTTCATAGCCAGTAACAGCCTTCACATGAATGATGTGTAGACACCACTTTTGTCTCTGAGCGCTTGACAGCAATTAGGACCTGACTCCAGGGGCAGGACATCACAGGAACACAGGAACACTGGAGAAATGAGGTTAGAGCAGAGAAATTAGCCATCTGCCTGGTGAAGACTGCGTCCTCGAGGTAGCATTTACATAGAAACAACAGGCAACACATATCCATTTTCATTGTCCTGTTCTACAGATAGAGGACAAAAGGGCTTTAAGGACCATGTTTTCTTTAAGGCCCCTGTACTTAGCAAGGCTGCAAGTCCTTTTTTTCCCTTCATTCAAAATGCCTGCTGGAGCTGCAGCTAAAAGACAAGCCCTGGGGAAGAATTCCTATCAGCTGGAAGTTTTATGCATTGCTCCTTTCTTGAGGTTCCCCAACACTGAAAATAGGCAGCCTAAAGCCAAATTTGGAGCATAGGAAAGGGCAGCAAATAAAATTATAAGGCTCTACTTTGAATGTTGCAAATCTCCATCTGAAAGATGGAGGGAAAAGCTATGTTTAGGTGAAAGGTGATTCCCAAATTGAGCCCCAAAGATGTTCCAGCAGCTCAGAGCTGTGGGGTTGACATCGGAGGCCTCCTGTCTTAAGTGAAGCCTCACCCATAGACACTGCAGGTTCTGGGTACGCACACCACTAGCTCTGGCCAGCTGCTCCGCAGTAAAGATGCTCAGTTTGCAGTTGTTCCTTGGCTGAACTTTGCCATTCATTACAGGACAACAAAAAGGGGCACCAGGAAGGCCTACCTCCATTTAGTGTATCTATTGCCCTTGTAAGAGCCCTGTTAAAATGGGGAGAACCACCCAAGGAAGTCTTTTCTACATATATATATATGTATCAGCTAATGCTTTTATTTCTGTGTCCATGTGAACTATTAATACTAGTTTCACCATGCCAGTTTGGTCAAAAAGTCAGTCCCAGCACAGTGGCTCACACCTGTAATCCTAGCACTTTGGGAGGCTGAGGTGGGAGGATTGGTTGAGGCCAGAAGTTTAAGACAAGCCTGGGCAACATAGTGAGACCCCCATCTTTACCAAAAAAATTTTTTAAATAGTTGGACATGGTAGTGAGCTCCTATAGTCCAAGCTACTCGACAGGATGAGGCAGGAAGACTGCTTGAGTGCAGAAGTTTGAGGCTGCAGTGAGCTATCATTGTGCCACTATACTCCAGACTGAGTAACAAAGTGAGACCGTCTCAAAAAAATAATAAAAATCAGTGAAAGTATTGAAAAATGGCTGATTTTTAAAAAAACTGATTTGACTTGTCATGATTTATGGAATGGGCATATAAATCTAGGTTTATTACTCAAATCTCTTCGCCCCCTCCCTTCCACTCCTCAGCAAGTTCCCTCAGTGCTGCATTCCATGGAACAGTTCCCCATGATATCCAGCAACCCTTCCATCCAGTCCAAATCAGCCTCTGTTGGACCAAACAGATAGTCATATTATTATCCTCTCAAAGAACACAGATGGGTGGTTGCACATGGGGATTTTCTCATCCTTAGCATTTTATGCTGTTCATTTTAGTAAACCACCTTGATCTTAGGGTGCCAGATATTTTCTCAAGTTTTTAAGGAGCAACAGCATCACCATGAATAGATAGCTGATGTTGAAACCAGTGCCATGCCCCAGACATGAAACATGCTTGGCTTGGGCTCCATGCCCTGAAAGTAAAACCCCACTTCACTGCCCTGTGTGAAGCCCGAGTGTTTTACCACATTCTCCCCCATTTGCCCACCTGTGAAATTAGAATAATATTAATAGTTAATCCTGCCTAATGCAGGAGAACAAATGAGGCTAGTAGAGAAAATAGCTGTAATGGGTGTGCTGTACAGAATATATATATGTGTGTGTGTGTGTGTGTGTGTGTGTGTGTGTGTGTGTGTGTATGAAAATGCTCTGAGATCATTAGAAGGAAGCTCCTACCACAACAATCTAGTAATAGAATTGGGATTTTGAGATTTACAAAACTTTCAAATATCATGAAGTTTCCCAAATTTAAATGGCATACCTTGACCTTTTAAACTACAGAACTCTCTGGCTTTATATCTATTTGTAGATATAAAAGGCTTTCCCTTTCATTGTTCAGGCCCCAAAAGTGCGGCAACTGAATTGTGCAGCATAAATTATGATCCAAATAGGAAAAGGTGGGTGGGTTATATTGCTTCATGTTGTAGAGTGTTTCTGGGTTTTCCTCTGCAACTCTATTTTTCAGTGATGATGTACAACACCTTTGAGGGTGGTAAATAAATTAAGAATTTAAGAATTTATAATACACAATTCAAGCAACATCCAGAGAGTAATGCATCTTGGATAAGGAGCTAGTGAAACCGGTTATGGTAGTTGGGCATAGGGATGTGAGTGCTGAGCATTCTAACAAAGATAAAATGATGATTTTGATGATTTCCTGTGAGCAAGAGGGAATTATCAGAGCCTCTGTAATTCTTTGCCATCAGAAATGCACGACACATGTCAGGTACTCACGCCTGTAATCCCAGCACCTTGGGCAGCCAAGGTGAGCAGATCACGTGAGGCCAGGAGTTTGAGACTAGCCTGGCCAACATGGTAAAACCCCGTCTCTACTAAAAATATAAAATTAGCTGGTTATGGTGGCGCGCACTTATAATCCCAGCTACTCAGGAGGTTGAGGCATGAGAATCACTTGAACCCAGGAGACAGAGTTTGCAGTAAGCCGAGATGGCGTCACTGCACTCCAGCCTGGGTGACAGAGCAGAAGCGAGACTCTGTCTCCAAAAAAAAAAAAAGAAAGAAAGAAAGAAATGGGCGGCCCATGTGCAGCCACATCTAGACAATACAAAGCAGTTTTTTCAAGGGTTACCCAGGAGAAACAGTGACAAGGGGGAAAATACAAGGTAAAGCAATTCCACCTGTCTTCTGGAGTTTGGCAGAATAAGCACATGCACATTTGAGGTTAGTTAAGAGTCCATCCTTGGCTTGAAGTTGTTTGAACTGTGTCCTGAGTGACAGTATTTGTGGTATCTACTTTCTAGGTAGATGTGTGGCACCCAGAGAATTCTCAAATTCAGTAGACCCAATTCTCTTCTTTACCGCAAAGGTAAAGACCTCAGAATCCGTCAACAAAGAAGGAAGGGCCTCCTGGCACCAACTGAGTTTTCTGGGTCAGAGCCATTCAATGGAACTTTCTGGAATGGGAGAGATGTTCTGTACCTGCACAGCCCAATACAGTAGCCACTGGCCAGGTGTGGCTATGAACACTTGAAAAGTGGCTGACACGCCTGCAGAAATGAATTTTTAATTTTATTAAATTTAAATGTAAACAGTGGGTACCGCCTTGGACAGCATGGCTCTAGGATACATGGTCTTCATAAGCAACTGGAAGTCAGGAATGGCAGTGCATCTGCTGGCCTAGGGGCGAGGGAACAGAGCAGAGTCCGCAAGCTGAGAGAGAACAGCACTTACAGTAGCAGCATATGGCTTGTGCCCTACAACATAACGAAGACTGATCTGTGACAGAGTTGGGGAAGCATCTTTCCTTGTCGGCCTCCCCTCCTCCACTCATTCTGATTGCAGGGTGGAGAAAGGGCCTCCATAGTCAAGCCTGGTTATTGTCAAGCTCAATTTGCCATGACTTTTATTTTCCAAAAAGCAATCTGGCCAGCTGTGGCTGAAAATGAAATCACCAAAGTGACAGCCCCTCACCCCTCTGCTGATTATTGATTTATAAAGAATCTAGCCCGTGTTCCAGTCTGTCCTCCTATCCTATGGTCATGTGTATCGCTGGCAGATCCCAGGATACAGATCCAGTCTAAGAAATACTTCTTAATATGGGCAGTAAATAGTAACTTGTATTTCTAAGTTTAAGGAGATTTTTACTGACCTTTCTCAAACATTTTAGAAACAATCTTAAATATAAAAAATCAGGGCTATAAACCCAAAAGACGTGATTAAAATTGTGACCACTAGGACTTTTGGGGAGACGGGGCTCATAAATTATTTTTAAATTAAGTTTCTAAATTTATTTCAATTATCTTCCACTCCACCAGCCACCTGATGATAACACTTTGGGATTTTGAACTGAAGAGCAGCAAAGCCAACTAAAAACCTACTAGAGTTATGCCTTCTGTGAGGTGTGTGAATCAATCATTAGCATTTATAGAGCGCGCCTCCCTACCCCCCCCCCCCTTCACACACACACACACAGACTGTTCCTCCGCTCTTTAGGGAAACTAGGGCAAAAATAAAATAGATGACATCGACCTTGCTCAAAAGGCCTTGGCTAACTGGCTGGGGCAATGGTCAGCCGTTGTATGCACGGCCTACAGAAATCTTGCAGTCATATCTTCCAAGAGTCCTTCCAACCCTCTTATGTCCAATTCTGAATCAAAGTAGGCTATGTAAAGGCAGATTTAGGATAGCTCACAGCATTTTCTTTTTTTTTTTTTTTTTTTTTTTTAGAGATGGAGTCTTGCTCTTTCCCCCAGGCTGGAGTGCAATGTCGTGGTCTCGGCTCACTGCAACCTCCATCTCCTGGGTTCAAGCAATTCTCCTGCCTCAGCCTCCTGAGTAGCTGGGACTACAGGTGCCTGCCACCATGCCCCGCTAATTTTTGTATTTTTAGTAGAGATAGGGTTTCACCATGTTGGTCAGCATGGTCTCGAACCCCTGACCTCGTGATCCACCCACCTTGGCCTCCCAAAGTGCTGGGATGACAGGCATGAGCCACCACGCCTGGCCAGCTCACAGCATTTTCTTTGGAAACGTGGAACCACTAGGGCCTTATAAATGTTCTGGAGATAGTGCTAGAGATTCGCCCTCAGGAAGAGTAAGGGAGGTACCCAGTCTCTCATGATTCTTTATGAAGAAGAAGGAAAATAGAAACTTCAATTCATCCTGACAGGTGATCTAACTCAATGGTTTTCAAGTAAGATAGCAGATCTTAAATCCCCATCTTTTTCTCCTTCCACTGTGGCTGCCCTCTGAGACTTAAGGTCAGCCCTCTGTGCTTTTTCTCTTGCTCAGAGAAACTCCCCTAAAATTCTCTGACCCTGATAAGGATGATGCCCCACTGGGTTTCACTCTTCTCTGGGACCTCAGTGGAGGAGGCAAGGCCCTCACTTCACTTCAAAGGTGCACAGCCCTATGAATCTCTAAGTCCAAAAGATCATCTAGTCCATGGCAGTATAAACCATGCACAACAGTTTATTTTTCTCATCTCCAGCTTTCTTGGGATAGCAAGTAACAACCTACTTTTATCACATTATTCTTTTATTCATCATTTTATTTTTTCATTCAACCAATATTCATTGCATCACCCCAGCATGTCAGTTGACTGTCCAAGGCTTGAGGATACGTCATGAACAAAGTGGATAAAGTTCTTACTCTCATAGGGTGCACTTTCTAGTAGCCAGAGAAGGCCCGTGGAGGTGACACTTGAGCTGAGACAGAACGACAAAAGGAGCCAGCCAAGGGAAGAGCTAGGGCAACAGTGTTCCAGCCAAGGGAGCAGCTGGCACAAAGAGAGCAAGGCTGGCTTTTCAGGAACAGCAAGAAGGTCAGTGTGGCTCAAGAGAGCAGCAGGGAGAGAAGGGTGGATAAGATGAGGGTTCAGCAGAGGGCAGGAGCCAGCTGATGCACAGCCTTGAAGACCGTGGTCAGTGCAAGTTTTATTTAAGCATGATGGGAAGTCTTTGAATAGTGTTAAGCAGGGGAGTAACGTGGTCTGATTTATGCTCTAAAAAGCACCTGGGCTGGGCACCATGGCGCATGCCTGGAGTCCCAGCTACTTGGGAGGCAGAGGCGGGAGGACTGCTTGAGCCCAGGGAGTCAGGGCTTCCGTGAGCCATGATGATGCCGTTGCACTCCAGCCTGGGCAACAGAGCAAAACCACGTGTCTAATAAATAAATAAATAAATAAATAAATAAATAAATAAATAAATAAAAATGTTTTAAAGCAGATGTCTGGAGAATGGATTGAAGGAGAATACAAGGATCCTTCTGGCTGGGTCCAAGCAAGTAATGATGATGGCTTGGACTGAGGAAGTGGCAGTGGAGACTGAAGACTGATCAAATTCAGATCTTCCTGTGGCGAGGTCTGCCGAAGGACTGGATTGAGAGCAGGTAGAGGAGGGAAGGAAATGTGAACGATTCCTTGAAATGTTTACTTGGCTAACACAGTAGATGTTGGTATTGTTTTCAAGAGTGGGGAACAAAGAACCAGAAATTCTATTTTGGACATATTAAGTCCAAGATCCATGTTAGTCAGCCTATAGTTTGGATTACCCTGCCTTTCCATAAGTTCTTCCTTCCATCTGAAAAACCATCAGCTTTTCCAGGGCGCTGTATCACGTCAGCTTTTCATTTAAACCTGTTGTTTTCTGTCAGTTCTCCCTCCCCCAAGCCCTGGAGAGGAGTGGATGAGTGTCCCTCCAAAACCCTGCCTATATTTGAATACAGTCACTGTCACCCCTTAACCTTTTTTCCTCCAGGATAAACAATGCAATTCCTTTCATCTTGCTTTGGAGAACCTTTCTTCCATCCCTTTAATCATGGCTGTTGCTGCCCTCTGTGCCCCTATAAGTTTTTTACATGTCATTTTGTAGATACTGGAGCCAAAGTAGGACACAGAAGTCAAATAACAGTGTCATGCCGGTAAAACAAAGAGTGCTTCCTGGTCTTTACATGTCACTCTCTTTCTGAGCCATCCCAGGATTGTGTCCTTTTCCCATGAAAGCCCTGTCTGGCTGATCCTTGGCCCTGTGACCTCTGCCCCTGGCTTCTGTCTGTGCCCAGGCTTTGCCATCCAGTTTTGGTGCCTTTTGTTTTGGGGTTTAAATGTACCATTTTGCACGTATCTGCTTTGAGTGTGTTTCTATCCCGTTTTTGTGGGGATCGTCCAAACACAGTTCCGGGAAAGCCTCAGTCTACCTGAGAGCCTTTGACAAAATGGCCAGTGCAGCTCAGCACTTTTCCCTAAAGCTGCCAGGAGCTTTGTTATTTTTCACTTATCTATCAGTGTGGTCCTCCAGTGCTTTCTAATCACTTATCACCTAATCTGCAGAGTCATTTCCTTAACTCTCCCAAGAAGGGTTCCAGAGAAAGCAGAAAGGGAATGCAGGGGGTTTCCAGGGCCCTGTATCATGACAGGAGCCATTTCAGGCATAATCAGATCTCAAATATCTCTCTAATTTAGACATATCAGCATGGTACAGCTCTTCCTAGACCATCACAACACTTCTGCAACAAAATACAACAAAAATGAATATCCCATGAATGAATATAACAAAAATGAATATCCCAAAATAAAATTAGAGCAAAATACCATAAATTAACAGCAATTGACATCAAAGAACTGTTGGTTTACAAAATAATCATTTTTTCAGCCTACATGCATTGGAAAATTGTCTGTGCAGATGCATTTATCATTTGCCTTGGGTTAATACATTCTGATTTGGCATGCTATTTGGGGGGAAATATTTATGTAAGATTTTTATTTCCCATAAATAAGTTAAATGGCAGCCATAGAAGCAGAGCTTATCGTATTATTATTTGGCTTTCCCCTATTTCCCTGAGTTGGGGGAAGATGCAGAGTTGCCTAACAGTTGCAAGTTGTACCTTAGAAATATTTCCTAAGCAGTCAGAACCATAAAATGCTTTAAACTAAGCTGAAGGTAACAGGCTTTTGAGGGAACCCTGAGTGTAGCGGAAAGAAAAATAGGATGGCACAGGGTGTCCACCGTGCTTTTCACCTTGTCAGCAGATGATAGCAACTGTTTGACATGATATACCGGAAAGAAAGAAACAGTAACAATGAAACAAGGATGCCTTGGAAAATAAAATGCAAACCTGAAATCAAACGGAATAGTCTGCCCCCTGAACCACTCCTCTCTGCTGCAAACTGCCTCCTCTTTTCCTTTCCGGGCCCACAGCTCATGGTTTAACCTGGGAGATTGTAAACTCCAGTTTCATTCCTCATCCTCAATTTAGCTAGACAGAGCTTTGAAATGGCAACTAAATTACCTTTTGGTGAAATCAAATCTTCCCTACTAGCCTCAAGCAGAGAGGAATCTAGACCACGAGGGCCAGCTAATGTGTCCCAGCAGCTCCCAGTCACTCTCCTGGAACCCACAGAGGGTGCGCTGTATTAAAGGGTTACTCACATCCTTTGTCCCCCGCAGTGTATCCTGTAGGGGGTTACTTTGCACAGCCTTTTCTCTTCTGACTGCCTGCCTAGCAGGAGGTTGCTTAGGGCAGTAAAATGTTTATTACCTGTTTATTGTGTGAGTAACTGCAGTCTAGGAGGAGAAAATATTTCCCAGTTTACCTAGGGCAATGAAAATAGGATTAAGAGTTCTGAGGGCTGAGGAAGGAGCAGTATAAAACCCAGAGAATCATATACCATGCAGCCATGAGAAGCCCAAGTACCCTTGTATTATCCTTTCATTCTAGTCATGGTGACTTTTCCTCTTATTCTCAGACCCGTGTAATTCACCATTATGGATTTGGGGATTGCTGGTATTCTAAAAGGAAGTCTTTCCCCAAAGAGAGTTTGGCCCATATCCCAGGTGTAGCTATCACGTTGCACCAAAAGACAGGTCATTGGCCTCATTAACGTTTACATACACATTTATTTCTCTTTCCTCCAAAGTTACAAACAGCTTAATTTCCACCAATTTTGCAGTGTGGAGATTCAATAAGATATCATATAGCAGTTCAAGCCATTCAACAACTGCCATTTGTAGTAAATTCTGTTATCATGGTTTAGAATAATTCATGTCTAAGATTTAAAAATTACTATCATAAATCTTCAGTTAGTTCTTAAACATGATTTTCCTTCTGCCATCCTCCCCTCCCTCAAATTTTTTCTATTCTTAAAGACTCTTCCTGTCTTGATCATTAATAGAGCGACAGAGTTTAAATCCTTTTCAGACTTCACACGATTATACTTAACCATCTCTGAAGCTGAAATACTGGGGCTTCCTAAAATGCTACTACTCTTAGAAGTGGGCTATAGGATTGAACTGTAATTACTTCTGGAGTCTGTTGTCTCTTCATTCATTCTTGCGTTCATTTGTTCCTTCATCCTTTTGGCAAATATGGATTGAACTACTACATGCCAGCCCACAGTGCTGGCCACTTCAGATAAAGCAGTGAACAAAATAGACATACGTCATCCCTGCCCTCATGTTGCTTACAGACTTAGAGGAGACAGTAAGTGTAGTAGTTGTCAAGGAGGATTTGTACAGATGAGACAGTCAAGGTCAGGAACACTTTGACCATCATTTCTGCTTCTGCAGTGAGAGGAACAGCCAAAGCTCAGCTCTGGAGCTCAGCATTCCGACTTGGAGCTGAGCCAAGTCCTGGTGCCCTGCCGATCTTTTCTGTGACTCAGGCATGTCTCTTGTCCTTGTTTGTAAAGATGAAGCTTACATGGCCTGCTGCAAAGGATGGCCTGCTATGGCTTGCTTCAACTCCTAACTATGTGCTTTAGATCCCAAACTTGAAAACTGTTTCGGAAGTAAAGCACCCAATTAGAAATAACCCATACATATGGCTTCACAGTGGTCCGGTTGTTTGTAACTTTTCATCAAACTGAACATTTCTCAGTTATCTTCTTCAAGCGCCTGTCTCAAGTCTGAGGTCCAAAGCCATCGAGGTGCTTAAGTACAGTCCACACAGCATGAATTGAAGAGTGGGCGATTTGGCAACCTTTATGTCAATATGATACATGGAAGTAGCTGCCAGATAATTCAGGCCCCACAGGTTCACTCTCCTGTTTATCTGAATTGTTAGTTTGATTGAGGAACTTCAGAATGTCCTTTTTTATTTTGTTTTGCACAGGCTCATCTTCTGTTCCCATTTACACTGAGCCTTTTGGTCATGTGCTCACTGCTACCCCATCCTCAGCATCACCTAGGATTGGAATTATTTTTCTGTAGTAGCAAAGATACATGGACACACACACTTTGGACCAGTGAAGAGGAAACTCTAGGGCAGTGGAAAACAGGTGCCAACAACCAACACAATCAAGCATTTATCCTCTTGAAAATTGTATTTCCCCAGGCATTTAGTGATATCCTTTTGCAGTTGAAGAACCTGAAGCATTGGGAGAGATTTAAGTCTCTGATCTGATGAACACCACTCTGAAGAGTGACAAGGCTTAGCAGTCATCACGGTGCCATCAGATATCAGGGTGCTTGGGATTGGGTAGGGCAATGTGAAGATGATGAACTCTTACTGCCTTTTTTCTGTTTGTCTTCGTGAGCATATGGTGAGCCAATACGTTTCAGAGCTGGAATTAAAGTTAAGAATCCCCAAGCCTGTTGATAGTTCTATCCTCAGCTTCTGGACTTCGGTTTTACAGATTGGCTTTCATGCTTCTTTTTAAAACTACCAACAAAATTTGGGCATATGCTTAGACTTTTTAAAATGTAATACTTGATATATTAAAGCCAATTTTGTTACAATATTATCCTGTGATCATAGAGCTAGAGGAAATGTGGTTCTTTATTTCAGGGTTAGGGCCCTCTACTTTATTCTTTCCTATGGTATTCGTGAGAAGTGGCTTTCCAGCCTCTGCTTGAAGACCTCCAGTGACAGAACATTCACTGACTCATTTCACATTTGGGAAGGTCATCCTCTTGATGCTTGCTATAATACATCCTCTTGATGCTTGCTATAATACAAGTTAATGGAGGGCCAATAATGTTAAAATAACTTTGGCCAGGTGCAGTGGCTCACGCCTGTAATCCCTGCACTTTGGGAGGCCGAGGCAGGTGGATCACCTGAAGTCAGGAGTTTGAGACTAGCCTGGCCAACATGGGGAAACAGTGTCTCTGCTGAAAATACAAAAAATTAGCCAGGTATGGTGGCGGGCACCTGTAATCTCAACTACTTGGGAGGCTGACGCAGGAGAATCACTTGAACCCGGGAGGCAGAGGTTGCAGTGAGCCAAGATCACACCACCGCACTCCAGCCTAGGCAACAAGACCAAAATTCTGTCTCAAAAAAAACAAATGAACAAAAAGATAACTTTAAAAATATCTGTGAACTAGGAAAGCAAGAGCTACACCTGAAGAAGTGTAGGTCCTTTTACCTTTTTTTGGTTTGTTTGTTTACTTTAAGTAGAGGTAGCCTGGTGTGGAATGGCTCTTTCAAGACATAGCAATGATTCCCAGACTTCAGTGTATCACCTGGTAAACTTGTTCCAGTTGAAGATACTGGGGTCCCACCCCAGAGATCCAGATCTGGGATGGACCCCTGAAAACTACATCTTCAAAGCACCTGTAGCTGATTCTGGTACAGGTGGTCCCTCTGGATTACCTAATTAAGAAACTGTCCTAGGCTGGGAAATTTGCAATTAAATAAACTAAGGGTGTCCTGAGAAACCTTTTACATCTTCTATTTTCTCAGCCAGAAAATTATTTCCAACAGCTAAACTCTAGAGGAGTAGTGTTTAGACTAGTGAATTCTGCCCTTTATTTTACGTTCTATAGTCCCAGATACTTACATAAAAAATAATGATTGAAGTTTGAATGAATTTCTTCCCAGTGTTTGCTAATGAGAGACAGGAGCTTTTGTGTCCATGGCCAGAGAATCTTATCCCTCTTCCAGGGAAGGAAAGAACTTCTTCACTACCTGAGGTTTTATTTATGCATTGAGTCATTTAAGGTGACTGGTCACTGGAATAGTTAGGAGTGACACTGCAAAAGGGGTCCCTGGATATGCAGGACGATCAGCCCATAACACGAGGCTCAATCTTAGAAGAGTTCTAAGAAATGGCTTTGGTTCTTGGACCAGATCAGTGTACAGTCTATACAATGGCTGCCCAAAACCCTCTCCAAAATACAACCTCTTCAAAGGAAAAGGGCTTCTTGTTAGATGTGCAGCATAATACATCACTGCCGTTTTATAAACTGTAGCTGTAACTTTGGGTAAAGACTTCATGAATGGATAAAACTTAAGATTCAGAGTACTGTAGAGAGCTCTCCAGAAGGAGGGTGTGGTGTGGCTCCTTCATGAAGGGTCTTTGAGATTCCTTGCCACACTTGGTCCTCCTAGAGAATTTTCTAAAGCACACAGCCACATCCAGTTGTTAATCCTTTCACAACCTCTGGGCAGCCTTCCCAACCTGGTATTCTCTGTCTTCAGTATCCCCCTCCTCTCCCTAGTCCTATCCACTCATCCTTTCTGCTGGATACATTTTGCTTTACAAATATACAGGCCATCCTATCCTTTCAAGAGAAACTTTCTCTGATGTCATTTACTTTATTGTGTAACATTTTTGTTGGGGGCCTGAAGATCTGGAGGGTCTTTGGAGTTCACCTTTGGGCTGAGGGCTACTGAGCTAATTCTAAAAAGAGATCAGCAGTTGGCTGGCTTCATTCCAGGGAAGATTCCAAAAAAGCAGGGTCAGACTTTTATTTTTAGGAACAAAGAGCAACTTTCCAACTGAGCGCCTGCCTCGCCCTCTGACATCAGTATCCTATTCTGTCCTGCTTCAGCTCAGCCACCACCAATCTCCTCCTCCCTATCCACCAGCTCCCTTAGGAGCCTGGGAGGAGCTTGTCGCCAGGGACACAAACAGAATAGTCTTTTTAAAAGAAAAAGTATAAGTGAAGAACTGAAGTGGAGACCTCTTTTCCTTCCCTGACCCTTGCCCTGTCCATGGTGACAATGGTTGAACTCTTAAAGCTTCCATCCATTTAAGCCAGAAGTGTCCAAAGATTCTTTGCCAATACCATTATATACTTAATTCATAGGCAAAGGTAATGACACTTTCCAAGATGTCTCTGAATCCTCCTAACAGACAAGGAGACTTGGCTGGGTGCAGTAGCTCATGCCTGTAATGCCCATACTTTGGGAGGCCAAGGTGAGAGGATCGCTTGAGCCCAGGAGGTTGAGACTAACCTGGGCAACATAGTGAGACCCTGTCTCTACAAAAAAATAAAAATAAAAAATAAAAAACTAGCTGAGACACGGTGGTATACACCTGTGGTCCCAGCTACTCAGGAGGCTGAAGTGGGAGGATCTCCTGAGCCCAGGAGTTTGAGGCTGCAGTGAACCTTGATTGTGCCACTGCACTCCAGCCTGGGCAACAGAGGGAGATTGGTGTCTTTTTAAAAAAAAAAAAAAAGAGAGAGAGAAAAGAGAAGAAAAAGAGGCTGGGCGCGGTGGCTCACGCCTGTAATCCCAACACTTTGGGAGGCCGAGGTGGGTGGATCACCTGAGGTCAGGAGTTCAAGACCAGCCTGACCAACATGGAGAAACCCCGTCTTTACTAAAAATACAAAATTATCCAGGCATGGTGGCACATGCCTGTAATCGCAGCTACTCGGGAGACTGAGGCAGGAGAATGGCTTGAACCCAGGAGGCGGAGGTTGTGATGAGCTGAGATCACACCATTGCACTTCAGCCTGGGCAACAAGAGCGAAACTCCGTCTCAAAAAAAAAAGAAAAAGAACCTTGACATGGAAGGTCTTTAGACTCACCATATTTTATTGCTGGTTGATAAGTGTCATATTTACATGTAGATTTTCCTGGTGACTGTACTATTGAGCCTTGCAGTCTCCTGTAAGATATACCACTCAAAATAGTTTCCCTAGGAAAGGCTCATCATGGTAAACTAGAGCATGTCACTGCTGTGCAGATGGCCTTCTCTTGTGGATTATAGAACAAAATGAACAAGAGAGCACCCCAATCAAAGCAGCGTGTCTTGTGTTCCATGCACCTGAGATGTGTTCTCAGGAGAATGTGTTTTGACTCTTTTTCTACTACATTTGTATTCGGGGACCCCAGAGCCTCTCTGGGCATGAGGGATGCATCTCTCCTCCTGTAGAAGATCACCCACTCTGTATCCCTGCCTGCCTGTTCCCAGCTCCAGGCTGAGTCATCGAAGCCCAAGTCTTCTTTGCCAACCTGAAGGGTTCTGCAAGCCTTTGCTAATGGTAGGGCTTCAGCTTCTGCTGAGACTCGGAGTTCCTTTAGTAAATTCACCAGGAGTTGACCTTTGGAAAGAGACTGGGACTGTTCTTCCTAAACACCATGTTGTTACCAAAGCAATCACAGTCAGGACTGGGGCTCAGTCAGCCCCTGGGGCTGCCATTTCCCCATTCCTGCAGAGTCATGTACACCTTGTGTCAATGTTGACAGAAGCCAGGTGAATTTAAACAGTCACATCCTATGTTATCATCTGAAAGAAAAGAGGGGGAAATATATAATTGACCTGAAGGAAAGCAGGATGTTGAAGAGTGAATGCTCAGCACTCCTGTTGGCCCAAGAGAGCCACGATAGCTCTCAGGCCTTGACTTCTGTCTACCCAGACCCCATACATCAGCCAGCACCATGGGATGCTGCAGCAAGACTGGTCTCTGCCCTGGCCCACCAAGGCTACCTTCTCAACATCAGCGTAGTACTAAGAGTAGCAGCAGGAATCCACAATGGTTTTGCTTTATTTCCTGAACATTAGTAAAACAGTTTAAACATCTGGTGTTACATTGATATTGATTCATAAGGAGGTATTTACAAGTATAAGCCAAAATATAATACATCTTTATACTTGAGCCCATACTGTTATATTGCTATAGCCAAATTAATCTGAGCAATGGTAAATACTAGTACTTGGGAATTACAAAGCAACTTGTTTCTGAGAATCGAAATACTTATCAGACGTTGTTTTTTTTTTTTTTTTTTTTTACAAGAACTGGTATTTAAGCAAATAACTTAAACTTGTGGCATGAGACTATCAAAAATATATTTGACAAAGTTCTAAGTCCTCAAAAGCAAGTGCAACAAAAACAAAAATTATCAATTAGGACCTAATTAAAGAGCAGCAACACACACACACACAAATACACACACACACAAAACTGTCAACAGAGCAAAGATACAACCTACTGAATGGAAGAAAATATTTACAGACTTATGCATCCATCAAATGACTAATATCCAAAATCTATAAGGAACTTAAATCATCAAGAACAAAACTCATTACAAAGTGGGCAAAGGACGCAAACAGACACATTTCAAAAGAAAACATATGAGCGGCCCACAAAGATATTCCACCAAATAGGAGACATCATCTGGTGAAAAATTACAAAGAAAATAGAATAAACTTATTCAGAATTTTGACATATCCTCATCTAGAATATAATATGCCATTCTGGCCATCACATCTCAAGAAATAACTAACCCGAACTAAAAAAGGTTCAAGGAGGAACGAAGTGGTCAAGGATGGTGGTTCTTAACCTTTTTGGAGTCATAGACTCCTTTGAGATTCTCTCTAACCCTTTACTCCAGAGAAATGCATGTGTGCACACACACAGTTTTGCATGCAGTTTCATGCTAATCTATGGCTAACTTGGGGTCCTCAGACCAAAGTTAATAACCTTTCATTTAAGAAATACTATGTGAGAATAAATTTAAAAGTTTGGATTCTTCTGTCTGAATACATAAACACTGAAAGGAGCTATAATGGGACTCCAAAATCACCAGGCATGTGATTAATGTAATGTATCACACACATGTTCACCAAATCCTGGTATAGTAAGACAAAGTCAGGAGGACCATCGTGGAGATTGAAAGAGGCAAACTCAAGAAGAAGAAGAAAAGAAGCATCACTCATTTACATGGCTGGTTTCATAGGTGTAAGGAATTTCATTAATGTAAGGTGTAGTAAGACCAGAACTGTAAGTAGCTTTTAAGACAGCTTAAACCAATTTCATGGATAATAGATCTGTGATGAGACGTTAGCAAAAACTCAGTGGTTTGGTGTGTGGCCCTCACAATTTGAGGTTGACATCAACATAGACAGCTGTGCTTTCCTAACAAACATATCCATCAGCATGTCCCTTGGTGCCACTAAAAGAGATTACATGCCAAGCTGAATAGCTGAGTGGTAGGCCTGACCCAGTGTGGGCTTTTTTGGTTAGAATTAATCACCTGTACCCACTGGAAAGTTGTTGTGGTGCTCATGTTTTATTTTGTCTGTCTGTTTCTTTGGGAGGCAAAGGAATATAAATTGGGTTATAGAGTAATCACATTGACGTAATAATAAAGTGGACAATGATAGTCATGTGTGTACTTGTTATGTGTACACAAGGTATTTTTGTGAGGTGAGAAGGAACACATACTGTTACCCCTAATTTTTCATGTGTGGGTACCGAAATATAGAGGGCAACTAGCTCAGCCTCGCACTTAACGTCTCACGACGTTCACCGGCCCCACGGCCGTGCCTGCAGAGCTGGCCTGCAGGGAGATGGCACAGTGGCAAACCTTGGTCTTTTCTCAGTTCTGCTCTTCATATGCCGAGTGCCCAGATGCCAGAACCTTTACCTCCCCTTGACTTAATTTACCTCTTTATCAAAGAGAGGGGATGATTTCTAAATCCCAGTAGAGGAAATGGCGGACTTGGAGTTGTGAGGAGAAGGAGAAGATCTGAGCAGTTGGCCATTCTATTGCTGTACTCCAGAGAAAACAGCTGGGTATGGCCGGTTACCATAGGTGCCAAGCCCTATTCTGTCATGGTTTGTGGTTGTTTATTAAAGGAACCAGAAATTGTTGGCCGTTCTCTCATTGACACTATCTTGGCACCTAGAGCTTTAAAAAAAATCACTCGTGACCGGGTGCATTGGCTCACGCCTGTAATCCCAACACTTTGGGAGGCCAAGGTAGGTGGATCACCTGAGGTCTGGAGTTTGAGACCACCCTGGCCAACATGGTGAAACCCCGTCTCTACTAAAAATATGAAAATTAGCTGGGCACGGTGGTGGGCGCCTGTAATCCCAGCTGCTCAGGAGGCTGAGGCAGGAGAATC
>NC_045436.1:49739321-49810913 GCF_002776525.5 Piliocolobus tephrosceles
CACATAGGTGCTCGAGAGACACTTCATTCTTTTTATTTATTTATTTTATTTATTTATTTTTTGAGATAGAGTCTTACTGTATTGCCCAGGCTGGAATGCAGTAGTATGATCATAGCTCACTGAAGCCCTGATCTCCTGGGCTCAAGCAATCCTCCCACCTCAGCCACCTGAGTAGCTGGGACTACAGGCACGTACCACCACACCTGGCTTATTTTTTAAAATTATTTTTAGTGGAGACGAAATCTTGCTATGTTGCCCGGGATGGTCTCAAACTCCTGGAATGATCCTCCTGCCTCAGCCTCCCAAAGTGCTGAGATTACCGGCATGAGCCACCACACCTGGCCAATACTTCATTCTTCATTGATGGAAAAGATTATAGACTTCTAAGCATTTTCCAAATAAAAAAGCTATGATTTGATTTCCAACTTTTAAACATTGCATGTCCTTTGCCATTTACTACATTCTCCAAAATAACCTTGAAATGAAGGAGGCCACCCTTAAAATATTTCAGAGGCTGAAAATATGATTATTACATTGAAATCCTTTAGCCTAGGTGATATTTCTTTAACTTTGCACTTTCAGGCCCAGTAAAGCCAAAATCAGGGTAACCAATGTCATTTTATAAAATGCTAAAACCCTAATTGCAGTTCCTTTTTTAAATTATGTTAAAGATTACTTAACAACATTAGACAGTGCAGAAAAGAAGCAAGGGAAGCATTCATAATCCTACCATCCTAAAACACCAAGTAATTTCATTTTTAATATTCCCTTCCAGTTTTAGACAATGTGCATACATAGTTTTGTCCCTGTGCCCCGCAGTGATCATCATGGGGAACTTATCATTTTTTACCAGATATAACATGTAAGGCAGACGAGAGGGAGATGAGAACCAAAGAAAATAAATAATAATCCCTTCAGTTAATGGCAGCCCAAACAGCAGCTGTTAGTAGGGCTGCCTAAGATAAGGTAGGCATCTCTGTCCTCCCAGCTAGGAGTACTGACCAGCCTGGGGGACCGGTCCCAGGGTAGGCACTGGTGATAACTTCGTAACCACTCACATCGAGGCTGGGCCCACCTCAGCCTCGGCCCCTGCTTCCCCATGAACCCAGGCCCAGCCCCGCATTGGGAGCTGCCCGGAATAGGTGCAGTCGCTGAAGCAGGAGTGTGGACGCGATGCCGGCAGTGAGCCACGCCGAGCTTGAAAGCAAGCGGACTTGCTGTGGCCGCTGCTGCTCTCAGTGGGTTGTGGACAGTGCTTTTACCGGTGGAGGATGGCGTCACCCCACAAAAGAGAACACACTCAGTGTCTGTGCACAGCACTCCCTTGTCACCGGGAGATTTGCTATTCTTTCCCCGTGTTTCCAGTAGAATGCCCAGTAACAACAGCAACCACATCCTCCATCAGGTTTCAGGCTTTTCGGAGTCAACAAAGTGCTCTCGCATGCATCAGCTCACTAGATCTGCACAGCAACTTCAGGAGGCCACCAGGGTGGTCTCTATCAGCCCCACCTCAGGCAAAAGGGCAAATGAGACTTGGAAAGATGAGACAATGTCCTCAGTCACAGAATGAAAGTTCAGTGGCTCTTGGACCTACTGGCCATTCGGGAAAGGGTCATAGCCCCCTCTGCCCGGCAACATGTAGGGGTACAGATGTCCCCTCGTCCATGCTGTTTAGCAAGCAGCCTCGCCAGGCATGTGCACAGGAATAAGTAGGGACCTTTCTAGCCGGGCATTGGTGAGCAGGGCGTGGAGCTGCTGATAAGGGAGTCTAGCAAAAGGATGTTTAAAAATAAATGAGTCCTGCCCACGATGGAAAAGGTTTGCTCGTCAGCAGGACTGCTTGTCAGCAGGACTACAGATCCACGTATGGAGTGTCTTTTTGGTGCTACCATTTCTGTCTCATGTTATTAAAAAATAATATATTGATTACTGCTACTTCAGTTTGCTCCGCTTAAGAAAGCTATTTATTTTTGAAAAGTGGCAAAGTGAGGAAATGACTTTCTTCACTTGGCATGGCTTCTGACACACTTTTTGGAATCTCAGAGCCTACCCTCTACCCCTTCACCCATTTCTTGTGGGTTTAGAAAAGCAGCATATCAGTTCAGTATTATTTTAGCAACAGAAGCACTTCCACTTTGGCTATTTTTAGCACGTCAGGTGCCCTCTGCCTGCCATGAACTTGGTATATTCAAGTGTTTAATTCAGCGGCCTCTCATTTGAAAGGGAGACTGTTCCAGTACTCTGCCCACCATAGCTCCACTTTTACAGCTGCTCGTAAATTTCTGAACATGCAGAGATATCTTTAGCTGTGACTCCAGATATTTCCTGTTGAGCTGCAAGATGCAATCCTGCAAGCACACTGAGGCTAAATATACCCTCTCAGTCCAGGACTCAGCCAAATAAACAGGGGCAGCATCAACATGATTTCTTTAATCCAATGCTGAACAGGTTTTTTTTTAGTTAGATTGATTAAGCAATTCTGTTTATTTTGGCAATTGAAGTCATTTCAGCTTCCCCTGAGCTTTTAACACCTAAGCATCATTTTCTCTCCTGATTCAAGAACTGACCAGAAGCCCTGGTGCAGGGAACTCACATGTTTGAATACCGTGTGCCTCTTCAGCTCCATACTTCTCGTCGGTTAAACAGATGGCCCCCTCAGCAGCCGACTCTGAGCAGCTGTCTTGTTCATTCTCACAGAATCCAGACTCCTCTTCAGCTTTGCCTGGGGCCTTAGTCATTCAAGGGAGAATAAACTCTAGGATTCCCTATCAGGAATGTATCCTTTGGGGACTTGACAAAGGAAAAGAATGTTAAAAATCTTTCCAGGTTTAATCCTGTGGCAGGAGGAATCTCCTCTCTAGAGTTAAGTTCTTGTCCACAAGGGATGCATGACCTTTTAATCAGACCCTAAAAAATTAGATTGTCATCCCTGGATAAGTCCCTGGGTTCCCAGAGAAAGTTCTATTCCTCCTGAATCTTTAGGACAAGCAGTATCCACCAAATATCACTGGTCAGTTTCCCTCTAACCAAGATCAGCCCATTGCAGGCCTTCATAGACCAGGAAGACACTATGCCAAGAGGAGCCAGAGGAACCAATGTCAGGAAGCCTAACTTTGGCATATAGACAACCAAATCTGCACACACACCCCCACTCCAGCCCTCCTTAGAGAGACCATGGGCTGTGCCTGGCCACACCCCACCAGATTAAAGCCCCCTCAGATGGTTGTTAGGGTCAACGAGGTTTACAGAGAACAGTTTATTCTCACCCATTTTCTACCTGCCTCTTATCCAGGATTCACTGGGGTTATAAGTTTTGGCCGTGAGTGTAGCAATGGAGCCTCCTGTGACACCTGCATACTTTCTCGAGGTGGCCTGCCTGCAAAGATAAGTTTTGGAAATCAGTTCCTCAATTCTCTCCTTTGAATGTCCTTTTTTTGGTTTATGATGCTGAATATTTCTGTAACTCTCTGTAGGTTGGGGGCCTCTTTGGGGACTGTTACTGTTTGGCAAACACTATTACTCATCAAAGTGTATTAATCAGGGCCAGCCACAAAATCTAAGGTACTATAAGCAGTGGGCTTGAAAAATCAATAAGAAAGAGAAAAAGAAATACAGATGAATGATAATCACAATCACTGTCCCTTATTCATGCATGCTAGGGCCAAGTGCTCTAAGCATGTTACATACAGCAACTTAGGAAGCCTCACAAAAACCCTGTGAGGTTGCATCCTTTCTGTTCCCATTCTTCCTTCTACCCATTGTATCCCAGGCGCTGGGCTAGACACGGCGGATATAGTGATGAATTAGATGGACAAGGCCCTGCACTCATGGAACAGAGGACATGCATGGTAATGAAACATACAATGCACAAATAATTTCTAGAGGCCAAGGACTAGTTAGGATTCTGCAGCTCGAACAAGAGTCCTTCATCCTTATAAGTTTGTGCTTGTGGCATAGAAGCCCCTAGAAACCCACTCTGTAGTACTCTCTGGGCTCTCGGTCTGTCCAGCCTCTCTAGCCTGACTTCCTCCTGTCTCATGCCCTGTGCTTCACAATCCAGCAACATAGAACTGCTTGTCCACAGGGCTGTTTTTTGCCTTCATTACTTTGCTAATGTTGTCCCTCTTCCTCTAATGCATTACTTAACCAATGCCCACACAGCTTCCAGGATCTACTCCCAGAGAAAACTCTCCCTGGTTCCCTTTGACCCAGCCAGGCTGGGTTAGTTGAACTTCTTTTGTGATTCCTGAGTCCCCCGTGCTCATCTCTGTCACTGCACTTGCCTCACCGTTTCACAGGCATCTGTTGAGGGGCCCGTTTCCCACTAGCCTAGGTGCTCCCTGGGGATATAGTTCATTCATCTTGTTAGCCCCTGTCAAGTAGCACACTTCCTGACCTGTAGAGTGCCATCACCTGCAGAGTGCCATCAGTGAATACTTGCTGGATGAATATGCATCTGTGCATGAGACTGTGCCTTCTGTGCTCTGGTGGAGAAGGTTAGGAATTGGGGGACTCTGTGTCCTATCTAATCGTCATTAGTGGGATGAAAGGGAGCCTAGTGAGGTCCAGCAGTAGAGGCTGTAGCTGTTGGAGCAGGGAGGAGGAAGAAGGGAAGCAACTGTGAAAACCTCTCCAATTCCCCTAACACCCCTGCCCCAGACTCTCTTTGATCACCTGCAGTGGTGGGAAATGAAGCAACCTCTTCCATGGTCTATTCTGTAGAAAAGTTTTCCCTTTTGTTAAACAAACTTGGCTGAAGACTTTTAGAAAGCTGTCCTCTAGGGCCAGGTGTAGTAGCTCATGCCTGCAATCCCAGCACTTTGGGAGGCTGAGGCAGGTGAGTCACCTGAGGTCAGGAGTTCGAGACCAGCCTGGCCAACATGGTGAACCCATCTCTACTAAAAAATTCAAAAATTTGCCAGGTGTGATGGTGCATGCCTGTAATCCCAGCTACTCAGGAGGCTGAAGCAGGAGAATCACTTGAACCCGGGAGGCAGAGGTTGCAGTGAGCCGAGATTGCGTCATTGCACTCCAACCTGGGCAACAAGAGTGAAACTCCATCTCAAAAAAAAAGAAAAGAAGAGAAAAGAAAGCTGTCCTCTAGAACAACAGAACAATTTGACTCTCTTTTCTATATAACAATTCCTCTCAAGCCTGTAGTCCCAGCACTTTGGGAGGCCGAGACGGGCGGATCGCGAGGTCAGGAGATCGAGACCATCCTGGCTAACCCGGTGAAACCCCGTCTCTACTAAAAATACAAAAAACTAGCCGGGCGAGGTGGCGGGCGCCTATAGTCCCAGCTACTCGGGAGGCTGAGGCAGGAGAATGGCGTGAGCCCGGGAGGTGGAGCTTGCAGTGAGCTGAGATCTGGCCACTGCACTCCAGCCCGGGCGACAGAGCAAGACTCCGTCTCAAAAAAAAAACAAAAAAACAAAAAAAACAAAACAATTCCTCAAGTATTTCAAGAGAGTTGTCACGACCATCCTGTACTCATTTTTCTTTCCTAAATGATTCTAGTTGTCCAGCTATTTCTCGCTCTCATGTCACACCACTCTGGATGCACTCTAGCCTCTTGGTATCTCTTTCAAAATGTGGTGTCCTGAGCTGAACAATATTCCAGATGGCTTCTGATGGGTATAGGATATAGTAGTACAATTTCTTTACTGAATCTGCAGCTTAAGTTCAAATTCATGTGTTTTATAGCCTCATCACTTTGTCAGTTCTTACTGTTCCTTTGGACAATGAAGCTCCTTGGTGTTCTGCATACAATGAACTCTTGTCTGGCCACATTTAATCATTATAATAGCAGCTTCCAGTTATTGAGCATGTCCTGTGCCCAGCAGCCAGGTGCTGTGCTGAACATGGTGCCATCAGTCCCTTACTTAATTCTCCCACCTACACTGAGGCTGAGTGAGGTTAAGTAATTTTCCTGAAGTGCTGGGATTACAGCCCAGCAGACCAATTCCAAAGTCCACTTTCTATCTATCCCACTTCCCTGCCTCCCATCCTGAACTTGTGTAGGTGGTTTCTTGCCTACCTGAATTCTAGATTTACCTGTGTTGAGTTTGACCTGAGTTTCTGCTCAACTCTCAGCATCTTGGAAACTCCACAGGGAGAGTTTAGCTCATATTTTCAGGTTTGTATCATTGTATCTTCTGCCTTTATCTATGTCAGTGACAGTGCCTTATCACTCCCCATTAGAGAACTCTTTCTAGATTGGCACCAATCTGGGTACCAGTAGGACCAGACTTTCAGCCAGCTTCCATGAAACCTACTTTTGACTTCTATGCACTGTTTTCCATCTTGTCCAAAAGTCGTCATGAGAGAGTTTGCCAAATACCATGTTGGTTTGAGAAGTATCATATATGTGGCATTCCCCTACTATAATCAGTTAACAGCAGTAATGAATAGTGGGAAAGGTGATCTCTTTGTTTTACGTATTTTCAGAAATCCTGTTTAATCTTTTGTCCTAAAACTTTGCAAGAAATCAATATCATGTTCACCTTTACCCCCTGTGTGAAAGTGGGCTATTGCCTTGCTTCTCTTCATGGTTCATTCCAGTATTCCATTATTTATTCATTCTCAATATTAACAGTGTTTCCATAACCACAGATGCAAAAAAAAAAAAATTTATCTTAAATCATTTTCCTTTTCCCAAAAATTTTAACACAATGCATACTTCTTATAGAAAAATCAAAATAGGTAAAGAAAGCACAAAACAAGGTTATCTAACAATCCTAGAGATAGCCTCTAACATCTGCAGTTCTTTTAATAACCTTGAGCGCAATTTGCCTAGGTGCTAAAACAATTTATGGCCACAACCTAGAGTTGGTCTTCCACACCTAGAGCAGGGACTACAGCCTAATAGCAGCTAGAAAAATTGTAAGGGAGAGATGCTGGTTCAAGGTGAGGAGTCAGGCCAGGCTCTGGGGCAAGGGCAGGATGGATGTGGAGGGGTAGGAAGCAGGAGTTCCCTGCCACGTGAGCCCCACAGACTCCAGCCTGTTCCAGCAGGTTCATTCTGTTTCTGCTGCATACTTCAATGTGTTGATATTCAAAGCAGTATATTGGAGTCCCCCATCCCTCTGGATGTTATTTCCCTGGGGGAGTAACTGGACTGCTCCTCTGCTGTGGCTCTTCTCTTTCTGTCATAACTGCTGTGCCTTGTACCATCCAGCTGGAGAGTTTTATCTGGACACATTTCTCTCTTCCCCTCAAACGTCAGTTTGAACATCAGGGATCGGAGGAGAAATCACATGGGCGAGAAGGTTCTTTCTGGGTGACTGTGATTTGTCGGACATCTGTCTCCCAAGTACATGATGTTCATTTTAGAACCAGTCTCTCAGCCAATCACTGTGATTTTTCACAGATGGATGGATGGACAAACATCTAACAAAATGTCTTGTAGATTTTCATCAAGAGAGGTTCAGGTGCCACGATGCCCAGAGGTCCCTTCCAGCTCAGTGGTTCTTTGAGTGTGTGATTGATATTTTGGAAACAGGGATATCACTTGGTGTATTTGTCAGTGACTGACGATCTTCAGGAAACTTTAGTTTGGTCCAGGAAAAGCCTTGAGGAAGATGTGACTAGTTTAGAGGAATTTGGAGAAGAGACAAGCTAGTCATCAGATGACATGGATAAAGTGGAAAAGCCAATTCTGAGACAGTTGTTGCTGGAAAATAAACGGGGGCATCAGGAGAGGACCAGAAGTGTTCGATAATATACTGAGCATACTCCTGCAGCCGAACGTGGCTGGAGGGGAGGCAGGAAATCTGCGGTAACTCTCATGTCAAGAGCTTGGCCCCAAAAGGCCACAATAGGTCATACAAATCGAGGTTTCAGACCCAGATCAAAGTGTGTGTCTGGTATCAAATGAACAGCTGGGCATATATCACTCTTTCTGGCCACCTCTGCACACACAGATCAATAACAATCAGCTGTAGTAGCCATATCTTAAAATATTAACAAAAAAATGTTAAAAGATATATTCAGATTCTACCGTGACTCCTTGGTTTTCTTTCTTTACACAGCAACGTATACTCAGGCCACATCTGCTGAGTAGGAAGGCACGCCTTCCTTCCCTGGATGCCCAGAACTGTGATTTACACAGGAGCCTCAGGAAATGCAGATGGCTCTCTCCCAAAACAATTTTAAAAGTTGTCCTGAGTTGACCTGTGGAGGGTCAGGTAGGAATGTAGCAAGGTTGCAGGAAGCAGCTAATCACAGACCTATTTTCCATCATTTGTTCATCACTTAATCGTTAGGTCCTAACTGCATGATAGGCAGTGTAAGAGGCGAGTGAATGCAAAGACAAAGGCTGGCAAGGGACCCCCAGCCAGGGGGAGAGAAACTGATGGGCACGCGGTTGTGACACAGGCAATGAGAAGGCCCGTGGAGGAAAGGCAGAAGGTGCTTTGGCTATTCAGAGAGGAAGTGACCAGCCGTGCTGATGGCAGGGAGGGCTTCCTGGGTGTGATCTACTAGAGCTCAGAGTTCAAGGCTGAGTAGAAGGAGTTAGCCAGGTAAAGAAGGTAGGGGGACTGGAGGCAGAGAAAACAGAGACAGGGGAGAGCAAGACACATTCAGCCAAATACAAGTAGACTGGTAGGATCAGAGGTAGCATGGGGGCTGGCATGGTGGCCCTCAACAGATGAGGCTGCAGATGTGGGTCATGAAGTGTGCCCTGATAAGGAATAGGATTTTTCTTTTTTTTAATGTCGTCCATGCTGGAGTGTAGTGGTGTAATCTCAGCTCACTGCAACTCCCAGGTTCAAGCAGTTCTCCTGTCTTCCTGTCTCAGCCTCCCCAGTAGCTGGGACTACAGGCTCACACCACCTCGCCCAGCTGATTTTTGTATTTTTAGTAGAGATGGGGTTTCACCACATTGGTCAGGCTGGTCTCAAATTCCTGACCTCAGGTAATCCATGTGCCTCGGCATCCCAAAGTGCTGGGATTACAAGGGTGAGCCACCACACCCAGCCAGGAATAGGATTCTTACCCTGCTGGAGTGTGCGTGTGAGGGGGAGTACTGGCAGGCTCAGGATCTGGTGGCTAGAGGGTATATTGGAGAGAAACCAGAGTGAAAAATGGACAACCGGCCAAGAGAGTAGCAGAGAGCGCCAATGGAAAGTTGACAGCCTGGACCAATGAAATGCCAAGTAGGGTGCTGTGGAGGAGCTAAAACCCCCTGATTCTATCATAGCTTGGATATGAGGAGAGGGGGGCAGAAGACGAAGAGTCTAGGATGATCACCCTGGCTCAGACATCAGGCTAACAAGATGGCAACAGCATATTCAGAGGCCAGGAACACAGAGGCATGAGTTTGAGACCAGAGCGCAGTGGGCAAGGTCACTGATTTCATGCTGGTTCCACAGTGAATTATCTGTTGGCTGTGATAATGCGCTTCCAAGCTGCTGTACTGGCGGGAGACTTAGACATGCATTCATATCAGGTCCTGCAATGTGAGAGAACCTCCCTAAAAATGTTAAGGAGAAGGGCAGGGGTTTTGGCTTTGCAAAACCTGGGTGTTTTCCCAGATAATTATTCTTACTTTGGTTCTCAAAAGTATTGTGTGCTGCCATTCACAGTAACAACCGTTTCACGGGTGCCAAACTGTCAGACATTAACTCAGTCCAGAGCAAGAAGTTGCAGAGGGTGTGGGGGGAATGTGCAGTGAGCAAAGACCTGTCCGTGCTGGTAGGAGCCTAAAGCACAGCCACAACCAAGTCATCTCCAGAAATGTTTTATTATGAGCTTCAATTTGCACACCAACTTCTCCAAAGCATCCTCCCTGTGAGGTCGAAGTTAGCTAGTGCCTCAGGGTTCCTTTAAGGTTTAGACTTGGAGTCCTTGACTCTCAGGTATAATTCCTTTTTTTTTTTTTTTTTTTTTTTGAGACGGAGTCTCGCTCTGTCGCCCAGGCTGGAGTGCAGTGGCCGGATCTCAGCTCACTGCAAGCTCCGCCTCCCGGGTTTACGCCATTCTCCTGCCTCAGCCTCCCAAGTAGCTGGGACTACAGGCGCCCGCCACCTCGCCCGGCTAGTTTTTTGTATTTTTTAGTAGAGACGGGGTTTCACCCTATTAGCCAGGATGGTCTCGATCTCCTGACCTTGTGATCCGCCCGTCTCGGCCTCCCAAAGTGCTGGGATTACAGGCTTGAGCCACCGCGCCCGGCCGCTCAGGTATAATTCTTGGGATATTCCATGAGAATGCTGACAGACAACTTTTTAAGGCCAACTTGCTGTCTTCAGCCATGTGTGATTCTGTTACATAGACCAGTATACTACTGGTTTTAGTTCCTGTGCCTTGATGGAGCATAATAAAAATCTTCTCAAAATTAAAGATCCATTTTATTCAATACCATGGACTTTAAAAGTGAATAACGTTTTATCAGTGCACATCATATTTTTCAAAATCATCAACATTTTTATTGGTGGAGGGAGTGTGGCCTTCAAAGCATACTAAACAACCAATACATTGGGATTAGAAGGTTCAAAGTCACATTCTTCCCTGGACAACCTACATGCTTTGCTGTTCTTATACTCCCGCAGTATGTTCATGAATACTCTGCGGAAAGTTGCTTTTTTTCTTCTACTATGTGCTGCTTTCCTAATGAGTTATGTAGATGAACAGATAACTTTTGAGTTAACTTTCACACTTAGATTTATTCTTTCCCAGACCATAGCGGGTGTTTTGACATAAGTCCTGCAGAGCTAGAAATTTGACTTCAAATTTGCAAAAACTATTTTCAACCAACTTTGGACCCCACAATGTTCATTAAATGAATTAGAAATTACAGAGTTAGGTTTTTTGTTTTTGTTTTTTTTTAAACTGTTGCCATATCTTGATCCATTGCCTAAAATTCATACAACCAGAAATTTTGGTAGAACTTTCTACTCTCTTCAGGCTCTTGCTGGCCTGTTGTAGCTTCTTCAGTAGACTGCCCAGGGCCCCTGCGTTAAATGTGTCAATGTTTACTTAATGCTGACATGCAAAAAGCTCACTCTTTCTTTTTCTGCTATTGTAGTAAACCATAGGGACCAAAAATTAATTGGAAATCCTGAATCAAATCAGTTGCCATTGTAACAAAACGGTAGATCTTTACTGGGTTGCCACCATTGCTGGTACAATTTTCTTTTTTTCTTTGGTTTTTTTTTTTTTTTTTTTGAGACGGAGTCTCACTCTGTCGCCCAGGCTGGAGTGCAGTGGCCGAATCTCAGCTCACTGCAAGCTCCGCCTCCCGGGTTCACGCCATTCTCCTGCCTCAGCCTCCGGAGTAGCTGGGACTACAGGCGCCCACCACCTCACCCGGCTAATTTTTTGTATATTTAGTAGAAACGGGATTTCACCGTGTTAGCCAGAATGGTCTCGATCTCCTGACCTCGTGATCCGCCCGCCTTGGCCTTCCAAAGTGCTGGGATTACAGGCGTGAGCCACCGCACCCGGCTGGCACAGTTTTCTTAAATCCACATTGCTGAGGTAGTGGGAGGTCCAAGCCAAATAAGGGGCAGGCTTTCTCCAATGTCGTTCCCAGTGTATTTCACTCCCAGAGTCTACAGGTGCTATTCCGGTTTACGGCTATTGAAATATGGAACAGCAAACCGGCTGTCATTCATAAGAATTGGTGCCGGCCAGCTGGCCAAGCCAGCTACAGGAATAAAGACGTGCCTTTTCGCTCTGATACACGGGGGCCGTGCTCTGAGCAGACAACTGAAGAATCTCAGGTGATAACCCGGGGGAAATGGTGTTTGTGGCATTCAGGCATTCGCCACCCCGAAGAGGCAAAGCAACAGACATAGGATGTGAGCCTGCTGATGAAGGAGAACAGAGGCCGACCGTGCCTGCTCCTGGGGCTTTGGGCAGAGGAAGAGAAACTGAGGGGAAAGCTTAGATGACTATGTTATAAATAAACTTTAAATAATTTTAAAAATTAATTTTATTTACAGTGTCTTGTTTATTAGGAAAGAATCATGAAGAATCACAATTGCACTGGGCTGGTCGTTTTTTAAAAATTGAACCTAAATTATAATCCAGAGACCCTTGTATATTCCTGATGGAAGTGTAAATAGATCACATCTTTCCAGAGGGTATTTGATAATATGCACCAAAACAGGAGCCTTAAACACATTCATGCTCTTTGACGCAAAATTTCTACTTTTAGGAATTTATTTGAAGGAAACAATCAGATGTATATAAAAGTTTATATACAAGAATGTTCATTTCAGCATAAAGTAGTGAAAATTGAAAATGATTTAAATGTTCAACAGTAGGCAATTGGTTAAATAAATGATAACAGCTTTATACAATGGAGTAATATGCAGCTATGATCTTTGTCTTGTTTGAATGAATGTTTTGGTAGGAAATATATTGAGTGATTATCATTTTGTGGTAATGATTAGCAGTGATTTTGCTTTTCCGTTTTATATTTTTCTGCTGTCCACATTTTCCATAGTGGATAAATTTATAATCAAGAAGAAAATAATGTTTAAAGAACTATAAGAACATAAACATGTGATTAAAATTAGTGATTTTTTACATTTAAAAAATCACCCATAATTGACCTCCCTAATACACCTTTGTTTTGCATAGTTATATTGTTTGCATTATGCACTTATTTAAGTTTTGCTGTTTCAGTCATAGGGCATATGCCAGTTTATATGTTACTATTCAACTAATATTTTAGTCTATAATTATCACATTCATAACTTTATAACATTACAACATATTAATGTACATGTGCATAGTAGGTAGTATTAATTCTTAATTCTTCCTTGGGGAAAGAGGGTTTTCATTAACTCTCACCCCTCCCTCCACCCCAGTCTCCAGACAGAGTTAATCATTCCCTTATCTGTCTTTTGCTCATTTCCATTTGTCTCCCTTCTGATGTAGGAGTTACTTGAGGGCCAGCTATACCCGTGCATCTTGGTAGCCATGGTGTCCAGTGCTGTGTCTGGCATATGCGTGAGAGAAAGGAGAGATGGATCCACAGATGGACAGACAGAAGAAATGAGTGGGGCTAAGCTTTGATAGTTTTAACATCTATTTGACTTGAGTAACTTTGTAAACTTATTAATTCTCACCTCAGCCTCAGGGAAGTACGTAGGGAAGGAGCATAAAAGATCTGCAGTTGCCCTAATACAGATATTTTTCCCTTCACTTGCTTTGTAAAATTACATTTTATTTTCATGGTAGTTTTAGACTCAAGGTTATAAAGGACTGCTTATAATAGTTCTCCTACCAGCCTCTGAAACTCATCTTTAACTTTTTTCTGTCAGAATTTTCTCCATCATGTGTATTTATCACGTTCCTTTCCAAATTTGTATCAGTACCCATAATAGTTAAAATGCTCCTAGCAAAAAATAAATAAATAAATAAATAAATAAATAAATAAATAAATAAATAAATAAATAAGAAAAGAAAAAAGCAAAGGAAGGCAGGCTGCTTAATGGGTACAGAGTTTCTGTTTAAGATGAAAAAGTTCTGGGAATAGATCATGGTATCGATCATACAACATTGTGAAGTACTTAATGCTACTGAATTGTATACTTAAAAGGAGTTAAAATGATAAATTTTATGTTATGTATATTTTACCCCAATGAAAAGGGAAAGAAGGAAAATAGGAATTGAGTGGTGTGGAACCCACTCTTTCTACAAATCTGTTTTTCACTAGCTGAGCCCTCTCCTGAAACAGGATTCAAGACGGTCGTAAGTCTTTATGAAGACAGGAAGAATAAATTCTTCAGGTTTGTATTGTATCCTATTATCTTGACCTAGCAGATAGGTTCAAAAAAATCACCCCAGCCTGCAAAAACCTCACCATCCTATTTTCTTTCCCCCTGTTAGCTCTTCCCAGTGTCACCACAAGGAAGTGGCTAATGACATAGCATTAACAGCCTGAAGAACTATGGTTATCAATGTAGAGGAACATTTTTTCCCCTTAAAATTATTGCCCGCCTCCAGCTTTTTTTTCTTCTAGAATCAAGCTAAAATCATTTAGGTGTTAGTGCTGCGATCTTCGAGTGGCCATGTTACTTCTTATCTGTACACATGCTCTCTCGGGAGAAATATGTATAAATGCTATGTGGTAAAAATTTTTTTTTTTATTATCATTTAGAAAAATACAGAATGGGCCGGACGCGGTGGCTCAAGCCTGTAATCCCAGCACTTTGGGAGGCCAAGACGGGCGGATCACGAGGTCAGGAGATCGAGACCATCCTGGCTAACACGGTGAAACCCCGTCTCTACTAAAAAATACAAAAAACCAGCCAGGCGAGGTGGTGGGCGCCTGTAGTCCCAGCTACTTGGGAGGTTGAGACAGGAGAATGGCGTGAACCCGGGAGGCGGAGCTTGTAGTGAGCTGAGATCCGGCCACTGCACCCCAGCCTGGGCGATAGAGCGAGACTCTGTCTCAAAAAAAAAAAAAAAAAGAAAGAAAGAAAAATACAGAATGTATTGATGCCAAGCCTTCACTGAATGAAGACATAAGAGAGAAGTCCTGGCTTCCAAAGCTTCCCATGACCTGCCAGCCACTTTCCCAGCCATCCTCTTTTTGACCCCAAAGAAGAGGGTAGGGAGTGTTATCACTCACCCCCTCTTCATAGGTGGGGTTGTGAGCACAGAGAGAGCCAGGCTAGGTCCAGGGTGGGTTCCACACACTGGAAGAGGAATTAGGTCCGCCAAGCTAGACCTGCTGGTTGTTTAGGAGCCTAGTCCCAGGCCTGCGCCCATGCAACCACAGGCCTAAATACCATATCTCATTCATCCTAAGGATCCTGATTTTTATATCTGTGAAGTCAGGATGCATCTTACAATTGATGGCATACCATAGTTCTGTAGGGTGCTTTTTTCTTTCTTTCTAGTAGTACATAACATGAGCCTTAAAATTTATGAGTCTTAAAGCTAATGAAATAGGAATTACTAGGAAGAACCTACAGATAGCCATCTGTAACATTTTGTAGAAATTGCTGAAGTATCTACCTGCAAGGAAAGTTAGAATTTGAATCCCAAAGTCACAGACAAGAGAAAAGATAAGGCTATTCCAGAGTTAGGCAGTAATGACGAGCTTCAGATTTCTGCTGCTGGGCTCAGACCATAGTAGTAATAAATACAATACAGGCTTCCTTTTACATGGAGGCTCCTTGGAGGTCTCTGCTTTGAATGTGTACCTTTCTTTATCAAAAGGAGCTATATTGTAACCTTACATGCAGACACTATAAGAAATAAGAATGGATACTTTGTGGATTCGAGGTCAAAAATGTCGTTGTAACTCCATGGCTTGCTGTGGGCAAAATTGTGACCTGGGCTGAGTGTATTCCAGTATCCTCTTTCCTTTCCCCCTCCAGGCACAAGGTCCTACCCACTGGCTTCCTGGGGTCCATCAAACCCACCCATCTGTGTACTACCCCTTAGAACCTAAGCACTATTTAGGATTAGGGGCTGTTGTGGGTTATATATACAGGTTGAGCATCCCTAATCGGAAAAGCTGAAATCCAAAATGCTCCAAAATCCAAAATGTTTTGAGCACTGACTTGATACCACATGTGGAAAATTTCACACCTGACCTCATGTGATGGGTCACAGTCAAAATGCCGTCAAAACTTCGTTTCATGCATAAGTTATTTAAAATATTATATGGAATTACCTTCACATTCTGTGTATAAGGTGTATATGAAACATACATGAATTTTGTGTTTAGACTTGGGTCCCATCCCCAAGATACCTCATGAAGTATATGCAAATATTCCAAAATCCCAAGAAATTCATAATACTTCTGATCCCAAGCATTTTGGATAAGGGATACTCAACCCGAATATGTTAGACTACTCCAAGTAATATTTTAAGTTTCATAGTAATCTCCTAGAAAATCTAAACCCAAATGAGAAAATGTTATATTTGGACAGGGACATGGGAGAGAGATTTTTCAGAGGCATTTTGTTATTTGGCAACTAGCTCTGGGCAACTACCCACCCCATCTTTCTTTGCCTACTCTGCAGGCCAGATCCAGAGTTAGACCCTGAAGACGGACGACTGACCTTCAGGTCTAACGGTCTCTAAGTTGAGGAAAAGAGTGATTGAATCACAGGAGGCAACTTGCCAGGTGTTCCAAATAGGAGTAGACGTCGCCACTCCCACTACCCATAAAAGAATGCTCATTTTCAACTGAGGCCTAAGTCAGAAATGTAAAAGCAAAACAAAAACCCTTCTTCTGAAACCTCCACCCACTCCAGTTTTTAAAAGGGGAGGGGGTAGGAGGTACTGATGAGACCTGACGATGAGAAATGCTAGGATGAAAATCTATCACTGACTTTTGAAATTCAAAATAGAGTGCCTTAGGAAGGCCATTTTTAGGTAAAATATACAAAGAAAGTAATTGAGCCTAAAGAGGGCCTAACTACCTCTTTAAATTTTTATTTTTATCAGCTGCAGGAGGGTAGACTTCTTCACTGGGGTCAGACAGAGTGAATAACGGAGGAGTGAATTCCAGTGTGTCGAGTTTCATCACGTGGCATAATATGGTTCAGATACAGCTCAATCAGGAACTCTCAAATTCAAAGAGGACTTAAGGCTTAGTATCTCCAAGGAACAAAGAGAAGAAAGCCCAAAACTGCACGAAAGGCCATTTCTAGAGTCCACCTGGTTTGCATTTAGTGCAGAGGCAGCCAATGCTGAACCATCCTCAGAAGGAGGACTCACAACCCACCGCCTAGGAGGCCTGTCTTTCCCTCTGATGGGTTGATTTTATTGAAGCTAGAGAGTGACCCGCAGGGGATGCTGTGTTGATTCTAAAGCTTCTAATGCCACCTAGGAAGGACTGGGGAATTGTCACCCCTCTTCCCTGTCACTTGGAGCTATGGGAGGCACCCCGGGGATCTGAACCCTCCCTTCCCCTTCACTTAGCATTGAAGTATCATGTGGGCAATAAGCTACCTTATCTTGGGGGTTTGGAATTCTTGCAGATGAATTCCAAAGCACTCTGCCATTCAGAGTTTCTTGTGTGTTTCACGGCTGTGTTTGGCATCCTATTGGCACTTCAGGGTACAATCAAATTCACTGTCACTCTAGTGACATGAATAATCCATCCATATTAATGAAATGATAGCTGTTCCTTGCCACCTCTTTTCTTATTCTTAAGTTGATTTCAAATAACATGAATTCCACTTTTGGCAGAATAGGATTGGGGGGTTCTTATTCATCTCCACTATGAGAGTTGAGAGGGGGACAAAGAGATAATGGAATGATGGTGATGTAGAATAACTGTAAAATAATTACTGCATTGCTCAAAACTCTGTATTATTCATCTATGTAGTGAGAGCTCCTGTTTGGTACCACACTTGAGTGGCAACCTCACCAATTAGCACTGCCACCGCGGGTCTGTGAATTGCATGTGAAAATAGAATTTGTCCAGAAGTGCTCATGCAAATTGTGCAACACAAATGTGGCCTCCATGTCAAGTCCTTTCACGTGTTCTGACAGACTCATGTCTTTCCAGATTTCTCTGATCGGCGCCCCCCACCCCCTTGACAGTTACCAGAGCTCATAAGCCAAAGGAAATAGTTCCTGTTGCCATGAGTACTGTGTCTGTGGTGAGGTTTATGAGCTGCTCCTAGGGCTGGGTTTTTGCCTGAGAAAACAATCAGATATTCACTTAGATCTGCAAGAAAGCAGATTAGGAAGGGAATATATGCAAATATCTATGTTAATGCCACCAAACCTATAACTTGGCCCCATGGTGCTTGTGTAGCAGTTCTCTTAGAGAAAACTTTTTTTTGCATTTAATGTATGTTTCGTGTTTTTGAAATCTGTGTTAATGCAAAGAAACCTGGAAAGCAAAAGCATTAGGTCAAATATGAACTTGGCTATAATTTTACATAATTGGGGTATATCTTTGTGAACATAGAAACTGTACATTTATAAACCATTCTTTGCCTTTTCTCAATTTGAAGAAATGTCCAGTCTTTCCTGAGGAAGAAAATATTTTTTTCCATTTGAGCTCTGTTTAGAGCTTTTGGATTGTTTTTATTTGGCATTTTGTGGGGGGCCAGATGGGAGGGAAGAGGTGCCCTATGGAACTTCAAGGACGTGTGCAGCCACAATCATGCCCACACTCTGTTCACCAAAGAAGGAGGATCAGAATGGTGTGCATACAAAGAGAAGCCCCTAAGAGGGGCTGTCTTCGGAGGCCAACAAAGCAAAGCCGGGTTGAGTTTGCAGGCCTTGAAAATGGCAGCTGGCAAAATACCTGGTCAGGCTGAGACCTTCTTTCACTTTTCCCTGCCTTTCTACCGTTCAAAACCTCAGGAGCAGTTACTTGAAATTGCTCAACTTTCCAAATCTAGTTGCATTCAGACTGAAAGAAAAAAAGAAATTTTACCCCAATTGTGCTTTTGCTCCTTACCCCAGAAAGATACAGACTATAGCAAGCACAGCTGTGGTCAAGCCGGACCTCATCCTGATTTGGAGGACTGAGCTGGAAGTGTCCTCCCAACCAAGGTCTGTTCTTGGCCTCTTCTCAGCCTGACCTTTCCCCAGCAGCCTCCTGCTCCTTCAGTTTCACTCATTTCCATTGATGCATTTTGTCCTCTTCTCTTCCCGTTGTTGTATGGTTTGATGTTCAGGACCAGAGATCCTTTCTCCAGTTGGTTCTCAATCTGAGCTCCACTTCTTTCCATTTCTAGACCCTCCTCCTGGTATTCAGGTCCCTTAGTGCCTCTATTTTGGGGTGTAAGCCTGTTTCTCTGAAGCCCCTGAAAGGAAAGTGATAGGCATCTTGGTGACCAGCCTTAGAAACCCCAGCCTAGGGAGTGTCTTCTCTTATGGCCCAAGTGCCCCAAACCTCAATTTCCATCTTCCTTTTTAGCCCCTGGACAATGTAAAGAGATGGAGGCCCTCTTAGAGCCTGTGAGTATCTGGAAGCTGAATGTACCATGGGCAGTGTTCCTGTGAATTTGTTTTCCCATCCCCCTTTCAAAGGCCCGCCACCCCTATATGTGCATTCTTTTCCTTTTTTTTTTTTTTTTTCCAGACAGTCTTGCTCTGTCCACCCAGGCTGGAGTGCAGTGGCATGATCTTGGCTCACTGCAACCTCCACCTCCTGGGTTCAAGCAATTCTCCTGCCTCAGCCTTCCAAGTAGCTGGGATTACAGGCACCTACCACCACGCCCAGTTAATTTTTGTGCCCAGCTAATTTTTGTATTTTTGGTAGAGACGGAGTTTCACTATGTTGATCAGGCTTGTCTCAAGCTCCTGACCTCAGGTGATCCAGCCGCCTTGGCTTCCCAAAGTCCTGGGATTACAGGCATGAGCCACTGTGCCCGGCCTATATGTGCATTCTTATTACTCTTAATAAGTATCAGTAATAAAATGATGTGTGCAAGGAATTTTTTTTTTCTTTTTTGAGAGGGAATCTCGCGCTCTTGCCCAGGCTGGAGTACAATGGCATGATCTCGGCTCACTGCAACCTCCACCTTCCGGGTTCAGGCAGTTCTCCTGCGTTAGCCTCCCGAGTAGCTGGGATTACAAGCACACACTATCATACCCAGCTAATTTTTGTATTTTTAGTAGAGACGGGGTTTCGCCATGTTGGCCGTGCTGGTCTCGAACTCCCGACCTCATGTGATCCACCTGCCTCAGCCTCCCAAAGTGCTGGGATTACAGGCATGAGCCACCACGCCTGACCTGCAAGGAAGATTTTTTTAAAGTTCTTGCCCACAGAATTCATTCTCTAACTAAAGAGATGTAGATGCTTGAAGGAAAGGTTTCTATCTAAAAGGTGAGGGAAAGTTGCCTGTGCTCTGCACTCTTCTCCCTCCTCCCACTAGTGCCACAAACTCTCAAGTTACATTTCCTTCCTCAGTGATGCAGAGAGTGTGGATTTGGTATGAGCTTTAAGGGTTCAAATAGATTGGTATTTCCACCCTACAGAAACCATCATTTAAGGATTGACTTCCCTGCACGTTCTGAGGACAGGGCTTCCCTCCATCCTCAACCCCTTTGCTTTTCCCAGAGCACAAGACGAAACCACTAAGAGCTGCACAGACTCAGTTGGTTCCAAACACAGGAACAGTGAGAAGCAATTGCTGCAAGCCTTGGGCTATGAAGGAAAGCCACGGCCGGTGGCCCACAATTTCTTAAGATGAACCCCCGACAAAAGCTGGCCTAGACCAGGACAGCAGATGCCAGCAACCCCCTCCCCCGCCGACTCTCCCTAGGCTTTTTATTACCTTTACTTGATCAAAGGAAGGAAAGCAATCGGTCTCTCTTCAACTTGTTTAATAAAAGAAAACATAATCATAGTTTGACACATTACTTTTGGTGGGTGCACAGAAAGAATATGCTATATTAGAAAGGGAGAGAGGAGGAGAAGGGGGGAGGTGAAAGGAAAACAAATTGGCTGCCTGCGGAGGTCCAGTGTCAAACGTCTGCGGAATCTTGTTCCTTTAGATACTGTGGGAAAGACCATGGCAACGAGGGGCCCGCAGAGCGAGAGAGACAGATGGGAAGATTTGCAGCCCCTCCCTGGGATTAGAAGACAGAACAAATAGGTGAAGCAATCCATTTTCCAGAGCCCAGTGGTAGTTTCAGAGTGTTGTGAACCAGGGTATCTGCTTCTCCTCTGTTGTCTCGATAAGGGGTAGGAAAATTTTCAAAGGAAAGATTTTTCGTTTTTTCAGAGAAGACAGTCTCCCAGTTGGTGATATAAAACATATTTTTACCTGAAACCACCAAGGTATTCTTAACTTCAATCATAAATTTCCAGCGGTCCAACTGGTTGTGTACTGATGAATTACTTTGTTAGAAATGATTCTTATTACCATCTCTAGTTCAGATTTAAAAGGTTGGTAGAATACATGCAATGTTAATTATCTTATAAAAATATAACATACCATTTCTGTTGCAAACAAGATTTAGCAATAAGACCAAGAGTGATTTTCTGACTTTTTAAAATGAAAATCCAACTGAGAGCTTATGCTTAGGAAATATTTAGTTATCACATTTGTTATGAAGTCTATTTGTCATGAAAGGTCTTTAATTGGGCCACCATAGAACTTTCGTTATTACTTGTCAGGCCTTCTTGAAAAAAGTTGACTGAATGAAACATTTAGTAGCAGGAGAGAAAGTTAGAGAAACAAGTTAAGGAAGCACAGAAACTAAAAGGTTTCTTCTTCTCCAAGTTGTTTTGGTCACATTTCCTGTTACTGCCTGCCATCTTTCCTTCATCCCCAGGATGTACTGTTAGGGCTTTGAAAATATTCACAGTTGTATACCTACTGTTCTACTCCCCGTCAAAAACCAGGTGGTATGTTTAAAATCCTGTATACTAAATTCACATTTAAATAAATTTAGTTTTTTTATAATAGGGAAGACCAGAAAAACTAGCATTATTTTGACCTGATTTTAAAGCGGGGATCCTGTATCTCTGCCAGGTTTCTGGCAGCCACGTGGGCTGGGCAGAGCGCAATAACAGAGATGAGAAGTGAGTAGGAGGAGTTGGGACCCCAGACCGGAGAGTGACCCCAGATATTTGCACATGAGAATTCTTATTCTTGCAGGAATATGCCTGGCAGGTGCATTTGGCTTTTTTCGTTCCCACAGTCATGTGCCAAATCTCAGCCAGCTCCCCCTCCCCTCCTGATGGGATTACCCCCATGGCTGCCTCCCAACCCTTCCTGCCCACTTTTCTTCTGATCCAGCCCCATTCTAATCTCTGCCTTACCTGACACCAGCTTAATCTCCTTAAAGTAATGCGTTTAGCATTTATTCCCTTTAAGAACCTGCTGTGGCTCCTGATGGCCGGTGGTCGAGTCGGCTGGCTCTGCCTGTATGCAGACCTGTCCATGGCCAGTCCCACCCTGCAAAGCTTTCTTCTTACACATCCTAGCAAACACCCCGACTTTGGGTGGCCACCTCCCTCCTTGCAGGTGGCCGCTCTCCTTCCTTCCTTCTCTTCTCACTCAAATCCACATCTACACTTCCATCAAGGCTCCCAGTCAAGTCCCTGCTTATCCATGAAGCTCTTTCCAAGTAGAACCAGAGAAATGTTAGGGCGAGTAGAAGCCTTGGAGATTACCTGGGCTGGCTTCCTCATTTCATAAAGGAGAATACTGGAGCTTAGAAATGTTCAGTGACTTGCCCCAGGTCAAACACTGCCTAGAACTCATGTGTCTTGTATCCACATTTGGGCCTCTTTCTATGCCATGCCACCGCTCTGCTCATCCCGGGTCTGCTCGGCCTGGCTCTATGGAAATCAACTGGAAACAGAACACTTGCCACACAGCTTGCCTCTTGACCAGCTGGTGTCATCCTTGAGCTCTTCCATGAAGTATACCTTGTCTCTGCACTCGAATTTCAGTCTCCCTCCAGGACAGAGGCCATGGCTGCACTGCACCGAGAGTCTAAGAGCCCCACCATAGCCCCTGCCATTGAGCTAGGGTACTGGGCCTGTGCAGACTCCTTGAGCAATAAAAGTTTTTCAAAAAGTGGGATGTGTATTTGAATTGAAAGAAAACTTTAATAGCAAAATATACATGCCACACATCGTGTTCTAGTGCTCAGACTTCAGGGGGAGGTATACTTGTTTTCTGAGCAATATTTGCATTTTAGCCATGAAGTGACTTACTCCACATAAAATCCCAAGCAAAGCTATAACCACAACCCATACTCCTGGGGGGTGGTATATCATATTAAGCAAGTCGGTTGTTTGCTTATTTGTTTTGTTTGTTTGTCTTAGCTGTGAGTGTTCTTTAAGAAAAATCAACTCTTAAGATCTAGAAGCTGAAACTGAAAATGCCACTAAGGATATGCAGTGCTGCACAGCTTGAAGGGAAGGGTCTGAGGCTCCATGTTCTCAAACCAGATCCCTGAACCTCTATTAGGTCAGCCACCTGGGCAATCAATTTGACTGACCTAGTCAGCCTGCCTTATCTAAGTCTCTTAGCAGAGGTGAATCAGAGTATTCCAGACCTCTCTAGGTTCCTACCCAGGGTGTTTGTGCATCTGACTGCAGGATATATTTGGGCTGTGTCCCCAAGAAACCTCGGAGAGGTACTAAGGGTGACTGGGTCCCTACTACAGCAGTGACAACTCTCTCAGTGACAATGACTGTGGCAGGACTGTATGGCCATGCTGAGAGCTCCACATGTGAGCTCTCAGCACCCTGTACGTGAATGTTCACTCCTTGAGGACTTAGGTTTATTTATTAATGGGGACTTAGAGACCCCAACTTTCCTTCAAAATTCTCTGTGACTACATCAAAGAAAAAAGGAATCAAGATTGGCCTTGTCAACCTTTTTTATATGCTTCTAAATATGATTAAGAGGTAGTGTTCTCAAGGCCTTCTATAGAAAGTAACCTTCAGTATAAATTATCCCCTGAGAACCTAAGGAAAATAAAGAAGGGAATCTCACTTTGGCTGGCTTTTCCCCTGTGTGGTATCCTTGGGATCCGAAAAAGATTTCAAGTTCAGTTTCTAGGTTTGTCATCCCCACTCACCCCTCCTCCACTCCTCAGCAAGTTTACAGCCGTGTATATTTAGTGTCAGCTTCCAGAAAAGGTTTGGTTGACTTGAGAAGGGTTTAATAATTGCCGATTGAGAAATTGTGTATTCTTAAAATGGGGGAGAGGATGAAGGGAAACAGAAACACAAAGGGGAAAGTAATTAGTTGGGCCAAAGAACAAGAAACTGTGTCTATTAGAGAAATGGTCCAAAGGGAAGGAAGACCAGAAACAGGATCCCTAGTGTCCAGGAAGCTTTCTCAGGTTGACAAGTCTCCTGAACAGCAGGTCAGATCTCCCTGTCCTACTCCAGCATTAATCACCCTGCCCCTCCTGTTCTGATGTTATCCTCCTACAAGCAGTCACCTTGGAGAGAAGTGGTAGTGGTTGCAGCAGCTCTTAAAGGAGGCATGTAACTTTAGGTGGAGATGTGTATGTATGAATCATGGTCATGCTGTAAAGCAGCCCGCCTGGATCTGGGAAGCAGAGCGAAGGTGGGTATGAAGTCAGCTAGCAAGAGGAGAAATTACCCCAGAAAGCACTTATGCTTTTAGAAGGGATAAGTGGCAAAAAATATTTGGTGCATAACCCCCATCTTAGAAGGCCTCTATTGCTATAGTCAAAAAGGCGAATTTATTCTTCACTAAGTTTCCCATCACCTTCCCAAGGGCAATTATACTGTGCACAGGATAAACACAGGATGTATAAAGAATGTTTATTCTAGAGTCTCGTTTCGTATTTAGCTACCAACTTAACTTTTATCCTAAGTAAAACTGGTCATCTGTAAACAGGGATGTTTTCCCTCATCTGGCTGAGGAACAGATGTGACCATTAAGAACCAAAAAAATCTGAGCTGAAAATATAGGCCCCACCTAAAAGTTTCTAATTTTCTCATTATTAATAGGGACGATACTGAGAGCAAACCTTTATGAGAGCCTACTATAAGCCAAGCACTGCTGAATCATGCTTCCCAAGAAGAGTTCTGATTAAAGAGAGTGAAAAGTTTAAGATCTGTAGAGAGGATGATTTCTCATTGTTTCCAGATTCCTTTATCCCGGTTACCATGTGTATGTGTGGTGTGGAGTCAAGGGCTGTGTTAGACCTCTTTGAGTGCTATATTCTTTCTAAAACTTATTTTTATGTCTGTGTGTCTCCAAATCTTCTCAAGGGTAAGAAAATACCTGAGCCATTTCTATTTTTTGGAGTGCCCAGGTATATTTACAAAATGAAAAAATGACAATAGGGCTTTTTTAAAATGCAATGCTTTTATTTTTAAAAATAAAGCATGGGGCAATTATACTGTGCACAGGATAAATGCAGGATGTATAAAAATGTTCATTGATAATGGACTTAGAGCAGCCTGATCTAATAACAGGGCACAATTTTTTTGAGACAGGGTCTCACTCTGTCACCCAGGCTGGAGTACAGTGGCACAATCACAGCTCACTGCAGCCTCAACCTCCCAGGCTCAAGCAATCCCTCCCACCTCAGCCTCCTGAGTAGCTGGGACTACAGGTGCACACCACCATGCCCAGCTATTTTTTTGTTTTTAGTAGAGATGAGGTCTTGCTGTTGCCCAGGCTGGTCCTGAACTGAACTCAAGCAATCTTCCCACCTCAGCCTCCGAAACTGTTGGGATTACAGGTGTGAGCCAACACACTCAGCTCAGGGCACAATTTAAAGCTATAAAATAGATGCTATTTTTCAATCCTCTCAGGATTTCTCAGTGACTGTATATGTAAAATCTAGTTCGAAGAATATGTCTAAAAATCTAAACTCAAGGTTCTGGTGGATGCAAAGCCCAGGGTCAGGTGGTCTCATGCCCTGATCCCCCATAGGCCCTCACAGACCAGATACGAGCCCTTCTCCTACACTTGCTTCCTCTAAGAAGCTGGTCGTCAGCCACAATCTTTACATAAGGAGAAGTACCAATCCCAGAATTCTAAGTGTTTCTGTTTTTCTTTCTGCTTCCTCGTGTTTTTCCCTGCTCTAAGTCCTAGCCTTCTCAAACCCCACCACCGCAGCTGGGCAGGCTTCTACTCATAGGAATGGGGGCCAAGGGTGGGGAAAAGGGTAGCCCTCCTCTCAGAGCCTCAGCATCACATGGTCAAACCCGGCTTCCCACAGACAAGTTCAGCAGTCGGGAAACCGGCAGAGCAGGCTGACATGGGCCCTCCCTCTCACAGCCTCTGGAAGGAAGGAAGAATATGGGGACACCAGAAAGGCTGCTTGTGGAAGGGCTCTTCTCAGGCAGTCAGCACTGATCTCTCTCGGCGCCCCGCCCCCCCAAGGCTGTGGAGGTTCTGGAGATGAGGGCAGAAGTGCCCTCGCCTTCCCTCCACAGCATGCCCCGAGCACTCAGCTTCCCTTCCCTTCTTCCTATCTTGTAGTGGTTGCAGCAGAGAGCTCCATTTGGCAGCGTGGTGGTGCTCTTGTCTATTAATGGAAACATTGGCCTGGCTCCCAGTATAACACAAGATAGGCCTGTGCATCAGTTATGCAATCTTTGCTTTGATGACTTCATCAGAAAGGGTGGGTACAATAGGAGAGAAAGGCTCGGGTTGGGGGAAACAGTAGCTCAGGAGGGGAAAAGAAAAAATCTCCCTAGCAGCTGAAGACAGCTGATACTGCTTCCCTCCCTATTTTTAAATCAAGGAAAGAAAGGTAGCAAACATATGGGTAAAAAAAACCTAATGGAGCAGCTGACAAACCACTTTCAGTCCATGTGTCCTGACAGCGGCCACTTGCATGCCGGCGCAGAGGCTGTGCTCATCTCAGTGGTGCAGGTTTCCCAGCCCTGGTGACTCAGGTTTTCTTACAGCTCCACGGAGAAGACAGTCTGTGGAGGCAATGGCGGTTTTCACCCACCTCTCGAGTTCTTGAACTCCAAAGGTCTGGCTGGTTCTGGCCATGCACTGTGGCTTCAAGCCTAAGACAGAGAAAAGCCACAGAGAGCTGGGTGGTGCCACAGAGAGCAGGCTTGTCCAGGTAGACCAAAGAATTCTTGGAAGATGGTGAGTACCCTTCCTCTGGCACTTAGGAGCTCTTTGTGGAAGCAATGGAAAGCCGACCTAGTTGTTGAACCTGTATCGAAGCCCAGCTGTTGAAGCCATGTACAGGTTTTGAAAGGGGTCCTGCCACTTAAGCATGTCTGTTACACCTTCTAGAGCATAAGGTGGGCTCAGGGAGAAATAGTCCAGGTCCCAGACATAACCTGGGCCCCTCTTGAACTCACTCTACATTTCATTCCATATCGGTTTAGCATTATTCTTAACAAGCTTTTAAAAATAATACTAAAAGTAATATATATTCATAACAGAAAATTTGAAAAAGCATAAAAATAAAAATCTCTTACAATTCTTGTCTAACAAGACTATCCAGTGGCTAGTGTTTTAGAAACTGCTTTTTTTTTTTTTTTAAACATCTGAGGACATAAAGAAAAAAAAAAAGAAACTACTTTCCTTCCCTGCCTTTCTTAACTATATATGGTAAGCTTTTTTCTATGTGATTAGATAGTCTAAGGAGGCATGATTTTTATTGGCTGCCTAGTATTCATGGTATGGATATACCATAATTTATTTAATCAAGCTTCTATTGTTGTATGCTAATTAACTTTTAACCAATTTAGAATTGCTTTGGTGGTGGAATTAATCACAAGAAAGGGATCAAAAGGACTCTTACAATTTACATCAAAGGCAGACGAAAAGCATAACTCTCCAAGTTGTGTTTCCATTGGTGGGACCTATGGTAACTATGTTCAAAGCACTGATAAGGACAAATGGTATTTTTGTTGCTTTTATCCCCCCAAAAAATGGCCTTGAAAGGCTGACCTTCCTGTGGCTGGTGGCATCCTCACATTTTGCACTGGACTGCCAACTTTAACCCTTTCTTTAACATTCAGCAGAGGGTCAGCTCAGGAGCTTGGAGAAGCAGTCCCTTATAGGGCCATCATTTTGTCCTTTCCAGTTATACCTCATACTGGTTTAGACTAGAATTCATCCCAGCCAATTAGTCAGATGAGTTCAGTAAATCTGTATTTTGTTGCAGCTGTGGCCCTAGCTCTGTGCTGGATACTGGGGAGACTCATAGTCTTAGTCCCAAAGGAGCTAAAAGCCTTGCCAGGAAGGATGCCATAAGGATATCATCCTGCCAGGAAATTATCACTTGAAAGCATTTGGAAAGTTAGAACTTTCTACCTCTCCCATGTTAATTAAGAATCAGTAGGGTGTGTTTAATTGTGTATATACCATGATTATAAGCATAAAAATATGTTATTGCATATGGGAAAAAACTAGGAGGAAATATAAAAACACATCAAATATTAACAGTGGTTACCTTTGAGTGTTAAAAATGAGTGTTAGCTTTTTTCTGTATACTTTTTTTCTGTCTGTATACTTTTCTGCATTTTTTTTTACTTTGTACTTTTTTTTATATCTATAGTTTTAGTTTTCTGCATTGTTTTTCAAATATTCCCAGCAATTGGGAAGCAGAGGAAGGAATCAGTAAAATGTATATTTTTAAATAATTGCCCTATCAATTAAGCAGTTAGCTCCTAAAATAATGGGGACCAAGACCTTTTTGTTTGTTTGTTTGAGACAGAGTGTCACTGTATTGTGCCCAGGCTGGAGTGCAGTGGTGCAATCGCAGCTCACTACAACCGCCACTTCCTGGGTTCAAGCAATTCTCCTGCCTCAACCTCCTGAGTGGCTGGCACTACAGGTGCATGCCACCAAGCCCAGCTAATTTTTGTATTTTAGTAGAGATGGGGTTTTGCCATGTTGGCCAGGCTGGTCTTGATCTCTTGACCTCAGGTGATCTGCCCGCCTCGGCCTCTCAAAGTGCTGGGATTACAGGCATGAGCCACCGTGCCATGACAAGTCTTGTTCCCCATTATTTTAGAAGCTAAAGCTAGAACCAGAAACACAGCACTTCCCTCACCCTGAAGGATGCCCTGCGTGATCAGGAGGTTTTGGCAGTAAGAATAACAACCATAAGCTGTTTGTTATATAGGCCAGTCACTGGGCCCATGGTGGAGCTGAGTTTCTACCCAGGCCTGTGGGGTTCCCCCAGTGTACACTGTTCCTTTCTAGAAGCTGAACAAAGAGCTTTGATGAACCCATTTAGAAGCCTTTGCATTGGGCCTCAAGTTACTGCTGTTTCAGTGATAAGCCTCCTAAATTGATGAACTCTGCCTTAAAGGCATTCATCTTGGGACACAACCATCACACATCACAAAACAATCCTTTTAATCCAATCTTCTTCAATAATCTGCTGAGACAGAGGAGTTTAGATGGGGTGGGCCCTTTTGGAGCTCTGTTATGAATTTATTGTAAACACCTCTCCAAACCCACAATAAAAATTGTTCTGGAAAAAGAAAGTTTGTAAAAGAAAACCAAATCTCTGCCTTGACACCTGATCAACTTCAAAGGGAATTCTAAGGTTTTATTTCATTTTGTTTCTTCCTTCCACTTATGGTTGAATGATCTAATCTTATGCCCTTTCTTTAAATGTCAAAGTTGATAACACAGAGGCATCCCAATTTTGGGTACTAGGCAACATATTAAAAAAATGATGCATATTTTGGTGCCCTTTCAGTTGCATCCTTTGATCCCAAGGGTTTCTACCTTTTTATTCTATGCCCACTCCTCTCCCCACCCCCTTTCCATTTCTTTTTACTCCAACATCCTCCTGGGTGGTCTGCTCAATTTAGACCAGATGCATGTTATGGTCAGTGGAAAAGTCAGAATCCCAGAGACGCCACCACCAGCTGTGGGACATCAGACAAGTTCCTTAACCTCTCAGAAATTCAGGCTTTAAAAAAAAAAAAAAATCAACAAAATGAGTTAAACATACAGGAGAAAGCCCCTAGCAGAGTGTTTTGCAATGAGTAGGTGCCCCATAAGTGTTACATTCTTCATATTTGAAGAACTCTTTCAATCAGAGGGAACTTTCCTCAAATCATAGCTTTCCATAGTTCACCTTATTACACCAGGGACTTGTAGGTCTAGGGATGTCTGATGCTTCCTTAGCAAGGGCATTATAGGGGACTCACCTTTCCTCAGTCATGGGTGTTCCTCAGCCTCCACAGCACAGTTGCAACTGGAGCAGTCCTTCCTGGAAGAATTGGCTTCTTTTGGCCATGGGCTCCTTTCGGAATTCTTGGGTTTGCATTGCAAACATCACTGGCCTGAGCAACCCTCTGAAAATTTTGAGAATTTTGTTCCAAAGCAGGAAACTTTGCAACAGAAACCTAAGCAACTCAGCACCTTGACTTGCTTTTGAAAATGCAGCTTTGCAACCTGATCAGGGCACAGGATTATTTGCCCCAGTGATTCTCTATGGGACATCGTAATCACCTGGAGAGCTTTTTAAAACACCCCCAAAAGTTCTAACTCAGGAGGCGTAGGGGGGAGCCTGGGAATTTGCATTTCTAACAAGCTCCCAGGTAGGGACTAATGCATTTGATCCTGCAACCACATGAGAACCCCTAATTTAGTTCTTCATTTTTCCCAAATTGCCCATACTTGGAATGGGGAGGTTTTAGAGTATTCGTAGTAGCTATTTCCTTTCTATGGCACTTCATTAACTATGTCACCTCCAAAATTTCCATTGTCAGGAGTCTTACGAGTATGGTTTTCATTTCAGAGGGTGGGGACCGAGAGAGGTCAGATGGCTTGCCTGAACCTCTGGGAATCACAGCCAGGCGCCTCTGTCTAGCCATCATGGGTGTTCGATTCATCCTGTGCCGCTCAATAACATAAAACTGCTGCACTCTTTGGCCAAGCAATTGTCACGTTAGCTTTCACCTCCGATACATACTTTCGCCTTCTCAAACTTACTAATAAAACTTTCAATAGCATCTTTGCAGGAGAAAGCCTCTGGATTCTGGTGAGAGGTTGGATGTAGCTATCTTTTGATATATAAAATTTAGTCGAAATCCCACTTGGGCTAAAGATTCCTTCCTTTTAAAAAAATTTTTTTTACTTGACCCAATTCAGAGTGTGTGTGTGTGTGTGTGTGTGTGTGTGTGAAAAGCACAGGTTTTCTGGGGCATCCTTTTTGTTTATGCATTGATTTATTTTTACTCTTTCCTGCCACGAATAATCCTCATCTCTGTCCTCGTGTCCTCCCCAGCCACTAACACACACGATGTGACGGGGCCTGGGAAATGCGCCCGCCGCAGCACACCGCAGCCTCGCGGGCTCCCGAGCGGCGCGCGCTGGCCGAGGACCTCCAGGGCCCCTCGCGGGTCTCCCGAGCGCCGCCGCGCCGCCCCTGCCAGCGCCCGGGACCGCCTCGTGGGCTTCTTTGTTAGGGCCGCCTGCGCCGAGAGGCAGTCTCGGTCCTGCCGGGGGCGGACGGGCCCCACTCCTGACTTCTTAGCCGGAGTCCCCTAAGGACTTGTAAGCATATAGGCTCGAGTCGAGAGGCTAAATTAGGCCCCAGGGGACTTTTTCAATAAAACCCTAAATTTCATTTAGGTTGTTCGTAGGCCAAGTGATTGCAAGGACTCTGAGCGGAGGCAGCAGTGCCCGGCCGACCCGAGGCTCGCTCCTTACCGCCCCCTCCCCGCGCCGGCTTTGTGCAGCTGGGGTCCTGGAACCCGGTCCCTCCCGGGCTGTCGGCCCTGGGGTCTGGTGTCCGCTACCCTTCCGCCCCTCTGAGGTCGCCGCCGCCCCCCTACCACACTCCCAGCCCTTCCGTTTCCTTCCACGTCCCCTTCCCGCGCCCTCCCCCACCTGAATTCTCCCTCTCCTCTGGCTGGAAGAAAAGTCGGTAATAAGAAACCAGTTCAGTGTCAGTCGGAGGGGGGGGGGGGGGAGATAACCCCAGAGATACACGGCAATGGAGAGAGAACTCATTTTGTGTAAAGAGGGCCTAGAGTCACCAGGGAATTCCTGGATTGTCTCAGGCTGTCGTGTGTGATGTCCATCACGCCGTGCGAACACCATCTGCTCGGTATTATGCTCTCAGTTGCCAGGCTACCTGCTGTACGCAGTAACACTTGACTGCCTGGCTCCACGTTCGCAGCGCTCGCCCAGACGCGCGGGGCGGGGGCCGCGGAGGGGCGGGCGGGAGCCCTGATTAAGCCATCTGCGAGGGGAGGGGCGCGGGCGCAGCGGCGGCCGGGCGCGAGGCCGGGCTGACACCACCATCTGCTGGGGCGCGGTAAGAACGGCAGCTGCTCCGCGTTCCCCCGGCGAGGGACGCCTGGAAAAGGCTGAAGCCTTGGGCGTTCTGAAGCCCGTTATCCACTGGATCCCTGTCACCCCAGCCTCCTCGCCGCCGGCCGTCTTTGCTCTTTGGTTCGCCGCCAGCAACGCTGGCCCCTCTCACCCAAACATTATGCATATTCTTGAAAACACTTCAGAAAAATAAAGCTTCCCAACGCACAGATTTATAAATAAACAACTGGCTGTTCTTGGGAGATATTTTTACCACAACTGTTTTTTGAAGTCAAAAACTGCCTGTTTGGGGGAGGTAAGGGTGCTTTTTGACACCTCCTACCTCACTCTAGCCTTTAGAAAATTGCTAAGATCTTTTCCCTGGAGGGGAAGATATGTAAAATAGGCTTGTTGGTTTTGATTTCTTTCTCCTCCCTTTATTTTACTGAAGAGTGAGAGGGTTAGGCGAGTAATGAAGATCTATGTAGCCAGTTGGATTTTTGAGGGGAAGAAACTGTATTAAGATTCTTGGGAGAAGCAAGGGAGGTCGTTGGGCAAGGAGTGGATTGGAGAACAAGCCAGTAATTACAACTAAAAATACAGCATCATTTGGCTTCAAGGCATTACATTTCGCATGACGAAAGCTCAGCCTGGTTTTCTCTAATTGCACAACACAGTGTGTGTCCTTCTTAGAAACAAGAGCAGTGGCTTGAAATCCTGAAATCTGACAGACTATTTCTCATTAAGCCCTCTTAGACTGGAGGTTAAAAGAAGCCATGTATTATGAAATAGTTAGTGGCCTTGGCCAGCTTAATGTGTAAGGCAAGTCACTGAGTACATCTTCACACTTTGCAATACACCTCAGAGTCTGGGGCTGTAGGTGTCTCTCATCCACTGTTAAATGCCGCAGAGCTTGTTGGGAAAGTACTAAAGATGTTTCATATGGAAGGCAGTCCTTTAAGAACGCACGTAGTGGCTGGGAGCAGTGGCTCATGCTTGTAATCCCATTTTGGGAGGCCAAAGCAGGAGGATTGTTTGAGGCCAGGAGTTCAAGACCAGCCTGGGCAACACAGTAAAATCCCCATCTATATATACGAAGAATTTAAAAATTAGCAGGGCATGGTGGCGTACACCTGTAGTCCCCCACCTACTCAGGAGGCTGAGGCAGGAAGATTGCTTGAGCCCAGGAGTTGGAGGTTGCAGTGAGCTATGATCATACCACTGCACCCTAGCCTAGGCAACAGAGTGAAACCCTGTCTCTTAAAAAATAATAATAAAATAATACATACAGCCCTTCCTGCCTGTAGGTCTTCAGTGAGAAGCCTGAAGGCAAAACGTCTGGGAGGGAATTATTTGGGGAAATACATAATCCTGGGAAGTAATAACATGACTATCCCTTTGGGAGGGTTTTTTTTTCACACTGTGCTTTTGAAGTATTTCTTTTTGGCCCAGGAAGACAGGGGCAAAAAGTAGTTTGATGTATCATCATCACCCCATTTGCCTCTCTCTTTGTTTTCCCAGTGGAGAGGAGGCTGGGAAAGCAACACTTCTTCACTCCTTACCACTTCCCCAGCTGTGCGGGCTGGTCACACAGGACAAGCATATCTCAAAGTGCACAAAGATAAACAGGGTCATCCCAGACCAACCCTCTCAGAAAATCAAGCTGAAGAAAACTTTATCTTCCCTTGGGCCTCATTTTCTTTCCAACTCTCTCCTTCTTATCAAAACTGGAAAGTATCAAATATACTGAGACAGAAAAAACAAACTACAGATCTGCATTTTTGCTGATTGACTGTTTATATGTCAGTGTAAATTCATTTGTTAAAGTGTAAAGCCAATCAGCCATTTGTCCCTAAAGGTGCCAAGAAACAGCTTTATTTCACGGGATGGAAGGGCTTAGAAAACAGGTAGCAAATACTCGGGGGAAAAGGGAAGATCCTGAAATATCTAGGCCCCTGCAAGAGTTAGTCCTGAAGTAAACTTTTTGGTAGCACAAAGGTTCCTGGCATTTTTTAGTATAAGATCTTTTTGTTAACATCAAAAATATTTCCTAGCTGTCTTTGTGTATTTATAGAGAAAATACACAAAGACAAAACGTTTTATTAATTTCAGCTACAGCATTTACACATAAAAAATAGAACACAGTACACTTATGAGAGACACACTATATAGGTCTACAAGCTGTTCTTAGGTGCACACTTAACACCATGAAGGCACTGCCTGGGAGAGGCCTGAGCTAGTAAGAGTACTGAATTGAGAATCAAAATTACCATTCTGCTTACTGATGTAACCAAATACCACCTGTGTGTACCCCGATAACTTATGGAATAATTTTTTTTTAATTTAAGTTAAATTTTTTTAAAAAGTAAAGACAAGCGTTCTGTTAAAAAAAAAAAATAGCATTCTAGTTCTGCTAGTTCTGTGTCTTCCATTCATTAATTGTGTGACCTAGGCTACTGCATGAACAAACCAGAGCTTCTTGGGCAAGTGTTTCTAAGGTAAGAGGAGTAGCGTTTTGGTTTGCTTTGGTTTGGTTTTTGTTTGTTTTGCTTTTTTGTTTTGTTTGGAGGGAAGAAGAGCAACTGAAGATGCAGTTGAGGTCGGTCATAGTAGAGAGGGCAGCCTGCATGGCTCTACAGCACACCACGGGAGGAAGGGAGGAACACAAGCCCAAGCCGTAGGGAGTCAAATCCAGGACTGTCTCTCTAGGAGAGACAGAGAGAAACTTCACCTATTTGCTTTGAGAAAAAACTGCTAACATGTTTAACGTATCTGCATTGGAAAGGCAATAAAGTAAAAAGAAGAAAAATATTAAAATCCAGTTTGTATTTAAAAATTTTTAAATGATAGAGTTATTCACATTTGCTTCTTACTATTTAGGTTTCATAATAGTGCTTCACAAAATGACTGTGAATGTCCTTATATGTGTGCCCATTTAATCTGTGTCAACTTCTCCATGTTCACATTAATTACTTGAAACTTTAATGAGGTAGAAGGAATTTCTGCAGAATGTTCAGACAGTACTTGCTACTGCTAGGTAGACTTGGTAGAAAAAATAGGAAAGGAAGTGTCTAGAAATTGAATCTTTCGGCCACACACCTATTCTTCCCATTCACTGTTTTCCCCGATAGTCCACACTGTCCAGCTCAGAGCATAAACTTCGCCTCTGAGCACATTCTCCATGTAGTCACCTGGGCTGTGTGGAATTAGGTCTTTACCACTTGACCTCCTCTTCCCTAAGGACCAGTCCTTAAAAGTTGCCATTATTCGACTGGCTGACATATAATTATAGAATCAAGAGACCCAATCCAACACCCCATGTTTAAATTATCGCAGACATAGAAGACTCAATTCTTATTTATTTTATTTATTTATTTATTTATTTATTTATTTATTTTTTTTTTTTTTTGAGACAGACTCTCATTCTGTCGCCCAGGCTGAAGTGCAGTGGCGCGATCTCGGCTCACTACAACCTCCACCTCCCGGGTTCAAGCAGTTCTCTGCCTTAGCTTCCCAAGTAGCTGGGATTACAGGTGACCACCACCACACCCGGCTAATTTTTTTTTTTTTTTTTTAGTAGAGACAGGGTTCCACCATCTTGGCCAAGCTGGTCTCGAACTGACCTCACGATTCACCCAAAGTACTGGGACTCCCAAAGTACTGGGATTACAGGCACGAGCCACGGCGCCTGGCCGACTCAATTCTATTTTTAAAGATATTAGGAGATTACATAGCTTTGGTCAGTGTAAAACATTCCCAGTTCTCACCATCAACAACTCTGGCCAGCAGGATTTTTCTTTTTGACATGTATATAGCTCTCAAATGTTGCAACTCGTTAGAATTCCATCAAATATCAGATCTGTTGATTAACAAATTCCTGCAGTTTTCTGCAAATGTCCCTCCTACTTGTGAAGAAGACGTCCATTTTGGCCAAGTAGACAGTAAGAAATAAGGATTAACAAGTGAGGTCAGGATGTCTCTCATGTTCCAGACTTTAGGTGAGCTCAGCCTGAGGGCTTATTCCCTTATCCTTGGAGGAACACAGGATGTTAGTTGAAAATCCTGTCCATATGCAATAGGCAGTTCCATCCGAAACAGACTGCACTTGGCCTTGGATTTCCCAGAGCCATGCTCTCTTACTGTCCCTTGTAGCCTCTCTCATTCTACTCAGGTAAGGTTGGGTTTGAGGCTACTTTTATGGAAATGCAATGTGTGCCACTCAAAACCCCTCCAGTCCATAAGCTGGGACTTCCACCCCATTCCCTTTTTCCAGGGGCTTCCCTTCAAATGGCAGTGAGTCTCCATGGAGAATCCCTTCATCTCTCTCTCTCTTGTCCTCCCAGGAGCAGCATCCAGTTGGACTTCCCCGAACCACAGGCCCCATGCAGTCCTCCGTGCCCCCAGGCTCAGGTGGCATGGTCTCAGGAGCCAGTCCCGCAGGCCCTGGCTTCCTGGGCAGCCAGCCCCAAGCAGCCATCATGAAGCAGATGCTCATTGATCAGCGGGCCCAGTTGATGGAACAGCAGAAGCAACAGTTCCTGCGGGAGCAAAGGCAGCAGCAGCAGCAGCAGCAGATTTTGGCGGAACAGGTAACATGCCCCTTGGCGTGATTCATTCTTTCAGCAAGCACTTATTCAGCACCTGCCTGCTGCCTGTGAGGAAGCCGCAGTTCACATCCTCTGTCAAGATGCTCACGGTCTAGCATTTCCCAGGATCACAGGAGAACCTGAAGAATGTAGACCTTTCAATTAGTTAGGGGTTTTCCTATAATGAATTAATTTGTTCTTAAAAGACAGGCTCCAGCCATCAATTTGAAAGCCTGTGTGTCACAGACATTTCTTTGATTCAAGCCTGACTCTTTTCTTCTGATTTCTGGTGCAGGGGTCTGTGTAATCAGCACATGGCAGGGACTGTCTCGCATGCTCCATAAGCCGTATTATTTCTAGCGCGAAGGAAAAAATAATAATTCAGAGAACTCTGTTTCTTAGAGGAAATTGACAGGAGGAGGGATTGAGGAGAATTCTATAGAATGGGTCATGAACAATGGATCGGGAACAATAGCTGAACAATAAGGCCTGCAGAAGTACCTGGAAACCTGAACTCTGGGTCACAGACAGGTGCAAACTTAAGAAAACTCCCCACAGCTTTTAAAACAGCTCAGGAAATCTGTGAGTTAAAGGAAAGCCTAACACAAGTACAGCTTTACCTTAGGCATCTTTGTCTACCCTCGCCCTACAATTCCTCAGCTTTGAGAGAAAGCCTTCCCTGCAGACTGATCCTGTAGACTGATCCATTTATTTTGTTTTTAGAGATGCCCATACCTGACTTAGCATTATCCTAGGGAAAGGCCTGAGGCTGTCCACAAGAGATCCCCAGGTGGCTTCTGTGGGGGGTCTGCACAGAGAATCTTGCACAGCAGGCTCTTTCCTATAGGAGGTATAAGGTTGTCATATAAAGCTGAAGGCCCAACATAGGTCTGCCTCACAGTTATCCTTCTAGAATGTTCCTGATAGGGTCAGAATTTTGTAAATTTTTTCTTAAAGAAATAGAGACGGGGGTCTCACTATGTTGACCAGGCTGATCTCGAACTCCTGGCCTCAAGCGATCCTCCCATCTCAGCCTCCCAAAGAGCTAAGATTACAGGCGTGAGCCACCGTTCCCTGCCAGAATTTTGCAAATTTACTAAGCATCCACCACCGCGTATCCTGTGTAGGACACAGGCCCATTGAGGTCCCTACTAACCAAGAACAGCAGTTCAAAGTAACACCAGGCATCCCCCAAAGAGAAAAATTGTACTGCTGAGCACAGTTCACTTACGTTCTTTTTTTTTTTCTTTGCTTTTGTTCCTGAACAGCTGTGTAATTATCTCCCTTTTTACTAAGGTCAGTCAGCTGCCTGGTAGCTATTGTACAAACAAACCTCTATCCCTCTCACCTACATAAGGTGTGCGACAAGGAGCCATGCTAATCTCTCTCAGGCAGTGATAAATGGAGCTGCCAAGGGCAGCTGGGCTCTGTAAATCCTCTCCTCAGCCAATCCCAGGAAATCTCAGGTGTGCCTGATGTTTTGAGTGATGGCTTTTGATATGTGTGCTGTGACCAAAGACACAAAGAGGGCCCAGGGCAAGCAGGCAGAGCTCAGCTGTGCAGCCCAGGGGTGTTCCCACACGGCGAGGCCAGCCCCACCCTGGGGAGCACAGGGCGTGGGAAGAGTGTGAGAAGAGACATGTCAAGACGATGCCCCCAAACAAGGAGGTGAGAGGTCAGGGGAGACCCCTCAGAATCCAGAGCACGGAGAGAGCTGGGGCTTCTTGGGAAAAACAAGGGAAATGGGAAGCTGTGACCTGCGGATCATTCCGTAGCAACTGTGTATACTAAAAGATGATGAGGGATGAGGGGAGGATCACTTTCCTCAGGGCCAGGATTTGCCCATTGTTTTGCATGTGATGTGATTTTGGAAAAAACAGTGAACTTCCCTCTTCATCTGCCAGATTAGGTTTTAATAGTTTCCCAGCCTTCCTCACGTATCTGCTCTAAGGATCACATCAGATCATGTGTGTAAAATGTTTTGGAAGCTGTGTGTGCTGCACACATGTATGTGGGGGCCTGTCACGTGGCCCTGGTGTCAGGGAATGTCATGTGAGAGCTGTAGCCACATGGCCCCGCCAGGTCAGTGGAGCATCTTGTCTGTACCTGAGGAGGATGCAGATTTAGTGCAGGTTGTCCAAGTGCAGGTCTACAAGGAGTAAGTGTTCAACTTTTTTTTTTTTTTTTTTTGAGACAGGGTCTTGTCACCCAGGCTGGAGTGCAGTGGCGTGATCTCAGCTCACTGCAACCTCTGCCTCACGAGCTCAAGCAATCTTCCCACCTCAGCCTCCAGAGTAGCTGGGACCACAGGCAAACACCATCACGCCTGGCTAATTTTTGTATTTTTAGTAGAGATGGGGTTTCACCATGTTGGCCAGGCTGGTCTCGAACTCCTGGGCTCAAGTAATCTGCCTGCCTCGGCCTCCCAAAGTGCTGGGGTTACAGGTGTGAGCCACCGCACCCGGCCAGCTCTCAGTTTTTCGTTTTGAGAGTGAATATTGCCAGATCAACACCAATCTTAACTGCTGCAGCATTGAAAGTGTCCTCACACTTTGGATTTTGGAAACAGATTTTGGGTTTCCTGAAAGGACATGTGAGGGAAAACAGAAGGATTTGGGATCTTACTTATTTTGGGAAACTTTAAAATGATTCTCAGTAGACTTGGCAATCAGAGCAGAGCAGGTTGAAAGTAGGCATGAATTCACATTTAATGCCGTATTCTCAAAAAGTGCAAAGCACATCACCTCTCATCCATTCACAAAGGTTAGACAAAACTTAGAAATATTCTAGATCATGAAGTCCCATCATTTTACAAATGAGGAACTGAGGTTATGTGAGGAAGCTGAGCTTATGTGATTTATATGAGATCACAGAGCTAGAGAGAGACAGAGCCAGGATGGAACTTAGGACTTCTGATTCCTGACTCCAGGATACACCCTCAGTCCCCCACAGGCTGCCAGGGGCTCATTCCTAGTCACAAGTAGGACAATTAAATTCTTATATAATATGGGAAGTTTGACTGAGGAGAAGCTGTTAAATGCTCAGCTTACTCTCAGTAATGCCCTTCTATTCCTGCCTAAAAGATTTGCCTGGTTTCTTGTCTACACATTATTGGTCTACACAATCAATTAATTTCAACAGTTTTCTGTAGAACATTATGGTAGGGACGGGATGGGGTCAACAAGTCAGAGGCTGTTTTTTCCTTTGGTTGCCAAAATACTGGCTGGCCTTGTAGAGAAGAGAAAAAGAAAAGAAAATTATAGAGCAGCCCAGGAACAAACACAAGAGAAAAAATTGAAATAAACACATTCGTTAAGAGGTGATCGGTGTGTGTTATTTTTATAATGAACACTCTAAAGAACAGGGACCTTGTTGTATGTTCTTTATAGCCCTTGCAGATGAAAGGTACTTAATGAATATTCAGCAGCTGCAGGGAGCAGGTTAAACAACATCCCGAAGGTCATGCAAGCTACTTGACGGCAGACCTAGAAGTAAAACCTGTTTCTCTGCTCTTTCTACATCACTCTTATTTTCTTTCCCTTTGCACATACAACGTGATAATGATAATAGCCTTCCCAGTATATTGGTAGCAACACTAGCAGTGCAGCATCCCCGTGAGTGGAAGAAGAAAGACTAAAATGCAGGCCTCCTTGCTTGCTGGTATATGTGGAATCCCACATGGTTTCCTCAAAGCAGCAAATGCTGAATAGTTTACTTGTAGAGACGTATTTTACAGGCAGTGTGGCTTCATGGGAATAAGATTAGCCTTTTTTGTATAACCCCTGAGGATCTCATCTTCCTATGCCCAAAGCATCCACTTAGGTCATTAAAAAGCGGTTGCTTGTCCCTTTGAGCTCAGTCCCCACAGCGCTAAGGAAAGCATGCAGGCTGATGTTGAGCAGTCCACGTCAAAACCCCTTCTCTCAGCACGCATTCTTCATGAGCCAGCAAGTCCACATATCAGAACTATGTGCACATGTTCACCAAAGGCATGTACAGGAATGTTGATAGCAGTCACATTCAAAACACAAAAACTAGAAACACCAAAGGTGACATCACTAGTAGAATGGGTAAATAAATTATAGTATTCCATTATATTCATATGAATATAATGGAATACTATCCAACAGTGAGAATGAACAAGCAATAAGAATTCACATCCACATGGATGAATCTCACAAATACTGTGGTGGATGCAAGAAGCCAGACAAAAAAGCAGCATCATGTGAATCATTTTCTGCAAAGTACAAAAGCAGACATAACTACTGTGTGTTGTTAAAAGTTAGGACAGTGATGCCATGGGTCAAGGGAGGGCGATGACTGGAAGGGGCACAAGGGGCTCCTGGCAGCATTCTGTTACTTGATGGAGGGTCTGGTGGCCCTGAGTGTGTTCATTTTGTGAAAACCTACCTGGTTGTATCCTTAGGCTTTGTGCACTCGCCTATAGGCATATGATTCTTCAACACAAAGTTTAGTTTTGGGGAAAACCCTACCTTCCTCAGAACTGCTAGGATATTGAATTGTATGCTTGCTCCCTATCTCACCTCTCCACCCCTCTTGTGTTCTGTCGTTCTAGCAATTGCAGCAATCACATCTACCCCGGCAGCACCTCCAGCCACAGCGGAATCCATACCCAGTGCAGCAAGTCAATCAGTTTCAAGGTGAGGCCAGTGCAACCTCTCTCATTTTCTACCTTCTAGTGGTGAAGCGTAAGTGATGCGTAGCCAGAGTCATTGCCTTACATGCTGTATTTGTGTCCAGGAAATGCTTAAAATATATAACTACTGGTAGGTTAAGAGTACTAACCAATCAGAATGGATTCCTAGAGGCCTCCTGTTGTGCCAGGCATTAACCTTTTGGTCACTGAGTCACAGAGGGGTTCTAGAAAGCACAGGGAAGGGTCAGGGTAGCTGTGGGAGTTGGGACTGGAACAGCTGTTCTTTACCAAAGGTACATAGTATTGCAATAGATTAACAATCAGTAAAGATATACTGGTGCCTGTTGGCTCCATATCAACTTTGTTTATGTTTAGATCGTCATCTTAGTGACTACAGGGGCAAAAATCTTGTGCCATATCTTTTTTGCTTGTGCCAGCAGGTCACCTGACCAAAGCCCTTACCTCTATAGCTGAAATGGAAGAATCTGGCTTGCAACAACCACTAGTCTCTGCTGAATGTAGAAGACAAATAGGGCCTTGAGGCTGATTGAACTGACCCTGTAGCCATTTGCGGGAATCCTAAATGATGACCCAGTAGCAATGGGTGCACTGTATGTTAGTGTTGCACTCCTTTATAAATGTGGAAGGCCCACTCGAATATCAAACCCTTCCATCTCCAACAGAGAGAGCCCTTGACTGTGTGCGGTGGCTCATGCCTATAATCCTAGCACTTTGGGAGGCTGAAGCGGATGGATCACTTGAGACGAGGAGTTCAAGACCAGCCTGGCCAACATAGCAAAACCCTATCTCTACTAAAAATGCAAAAAATTAGCCAGGGGTGGTGGTGCATCCCAGTTACTCAGGAGACTGAGGCACAAGAATCGCTTGAACCCGGGAGGTAGAGGTTGCAGTGAGCCGAGATCGCAGCACTTCACTCCAGCCTAGGCAACACAGCGAGACTCTGTCTCTGAAAAAAAAAAAACAAAAAGACCCTTGAGGGTCTTATGTGGGGTGAAGAAAATAGCCTGAGGAGCCTTCCTAATCTTATCCATAGGAGTTTTCAGGGGGCTACAGGGTTCACCTAGCAGCAGAAATCCTAATCCCATCCTCTGCCCATTTTGTGGGATCTACATCAATGGGTCCTAGCTTCTCAAAAGTTACCTATTCCTTTAAGAGTCTACAAAAAAGCTATGAAGTCTCTTGCACAAAAATATATAATATGTAAATATATATAAACTTTTATATAATTTCACAGGTATCCCTGAACTTTATCAATAGACTGGGTGAAAAATTTCTGATCTAAGGTAGCATTTTTAAGTCTTCAGATTGCAAAACACAAGGTTATTGAAAACAACTTAGTGGGTCACAACCAACATTTTTAAAATGAAATACAACAGAAATTATCAGAGCATATCAGAAACTTTTCTTTCTGTTTTAAACCCACATGTATATATCCTGGATCATGAACTGTGAGTTGTAGTTTACAGTCTGAAAGCCATTGATATTTACTAACAGACCACATTGAAGATCACCTGTAAAAATACTGGGGCTTGAGTAGCTACCACTCCCTTTCACCTCTGGGATGCTTATATCATGTTAGATCCTTTGGCCTTGACACATTTGGCCTTGACACAGGCAAGGACAAAAGGAATTGAGTTATCCACAGGTGTTCTGTGCACTAAATCAGTGCCAGGGGTTTTTGAAGAATTATGTTTCTAATTTTGCCATGGGTAGGGAAGAGTGGGGACTAGTCATCATTACATATAGTTGTTGTTGCACATACAGAGCCCTCCTTTAGAGCTATAGTTCTCAACCTTTAGCCTGCACTGAAAGCACGAACAGAGCTTGTTAAAACACACACAGTGTTTCTGATTCAGTGTATCTGGAGCAGGGCCTGAAAATCTGCATTTTTTACAAGTTCCCAGGAGTCACTGATTTTGCTAGCTAGGGAACCACGCTTGAGAGCTGCTGCATTATATTATGAACTAATTAAAAACATAAAAGCTGATAAACCCAGCATAACGTCTCTTGAGTTTTCCAGGTTCATAACTCATGTATTATTTGTGGGGAAAAGGGGCCACCACAATTTAATAATTGCCCTGTGTTGCAGAACATAGACACATACTTATATGAGCTATTCGGAATGTTTTGGGTCCAGTTAAAAAGTTCTATTCCAGGCGGGCGCGGTGGCTCATGCCTGTAATCCCAGCAGTTTGGGAGGCCGAGGCGGGCGGGTCACCTAAGGTCAGGAGTTCGAGACCAGCCTGACCAACATGGAGAAACCCTGTCTCTACTAAAAACGCAAAAAATTAGCCAGGCGTAGTGGCGCATGCCTGTAATCCCAGCTACTCCAGAGACTGGGGCAGGAGAATTGCTTGCACTCAGGAGGCAGAGGGTGCGGTGAGTCAAGATTGTGCCACTGCACTCCAGCCTGGGCAACAAGAGCAAAACTCTGTCTCAGAAAAAAGAAACAAACAAACAAAAAAACCACAGAGACAAAAATTAAAGTCACCTGAAATCCCACCATCCAGAGAGGATCAATCCTATTATTTTATTTCTATATAAGTAGACACCCACAAAAACTGGGATTGTACTGTACATGTGTTTTTGTAGCTGACTTTTCCACTTAACAGATCCTGATGTTATTCTTGTTTATACTTCAGAAGCAAATTATTTTGCACTCATATAGATACGATGTCATCCTCAACCAATAAGATACTATTTTCTTTGGAAGTGAGAGAGAATTCACCTTTGGGGCTAAATTAGAAACAAATGGCGGATCACTTTGCATTTTCTATTCGTGACGTGGAACATGGTTCAGTAGAGAATATTATCAGTAAAGCCAGTGTAACATTTTAGGGTCCTTGAGCTGATTGGTTTGAGATATATAATTTATTTTACTATCTTCAGTATTTTCATGTGTTTACAGATACCCTAGATAGCATGATGTTATGCATCTGGGAAAATAGCAAACTGAAAAATAAGAAATATCATTCTTGGAGAGAAGTTTTGTCAGGTATAATTTGCATGAGAACCTATCCCATACTCTCACCATTATACATTTCAAAGGCCTTATTGACTGTCTTTCCCTCATTAGGTTCTGGACCTCTGAGCAATGTTACATGACTATGGGGAAATGCTTATTGTTTTCACAAATACAGGCTTGTTGTGAGTGCAAATAGAACATAGACTTTTTAAGGAAAAAGTTGGATACTATCGTCTCTCTTTGAATATACAAGATTTTCTTGGACGTTGTGATGTTAACCGGCAGACAAGAAAATTAGACTATAGTGTCTCACAATAATGTCTGTTTTAGACCAAAAAAAGAAAAAGAAAACATAATTTGTGGTTTAACACATGTAGTAATCAGGTAAAGACAAGCTAATTCCTTGGACACATCTGAATTTTTTTCCTTTGTATATTTAAAATCACGGTAGGCATAAAACTAGATTAATAAAAGTCATTTTATTTCTCTTAAGTGAAAAATAATGTGGTGATTGCTGATTTTAAAATGCCTTTTAAAAATAAGAATTACATCAAGATAGTGCAGTCATTTACACTAAATAAAAATAAAGATTGGCTTGGATTAATGTATCACTGCCTATTAAAAGGTATTGTAACATTTCTGCCCTCTAAAGAAAGGAACCTATTTCTCATTCACAAAATTATTCCAGACAGTATCCAGTCCTTTAACATATCCATTATAAATATACCCCAAAATGGCCAAATTATAGATGTCCTTTCATCTATTTCTAGCAGCCCATCAGACTGTTTATATAATTTGGGTCTACCCAGTCAATCTCTGACTCAGCAATATTTTTCCCTTAAATTTTTTTTTATAAACAACTCAATAACCCATTTCACCACAGTTGATCTTATTGGCCATAGAGTCAATAAAAATTTAGTCGTTAAGGTCTCAAAACTTCATGACAAGATTACAAGTTGCAGTATATACTACCTTTGAGTGTTTTACTAGGAACTTTTGATTTTTCAAAAAATCACTTAGATATAATGAAGCTTAAAACAAAATATGAAAACATTTCTGGGAATTTCCCCCAGATCCTTCAGGTTTCCTGATAGAAACCATTTCATTTTTCAATGCAGTATGATATTGATCTCAAGCCACAAAAACTTGAGACATAATCAAAATTCCCGTAATTTTCTTTCTTAAAGAAAGGAAGAAAATATGGAGACATATTTTCAGCCCAGAAATCAATAGCCACATCAGGAAGACAAAAACATGCTTCAGTTATCTGCCAGGGTGCCAGGTTTAACAAGGTTAGACTATTCTCATCTGGTTTCTCATCACAGTTCCAGGTGGGATTAAATTTGCTTAGAATATTGACTGGCTCCCATGCTGCATCTTCTTTAAATGTCCAGGAAAAAAACTATTTTTCTTCTTCTTATAGACTCAGTCATTAGCAGGAACATAGAAAAATCCATTTTTGTGCACCTCCTAGCCCTTTGCAACACTGACTGGTGTTCTACCGGTGACATTTCCATTCTCTTGGCTGTTTGGAAATTTCCTGGTAACATGTAAAGAATGACTCACTCAAATGCCTAATTAAGGTTGAATGACTTGGTGTGGACACTCTGGCCACCTTTTAAACAGCATTATTAAAACTGTGTTAGCAATTTGCTGAGAGAAATAGTCGTTGCCGATTTGAAGGAATGGACTTCGCTGTAGAAATGCAGAAAGTTGGGTGCAGCACACCAACATGGCACAAGTATACATATGTAACAAACCTGCACGTTGTGCACATGTACCCTAGAACTTAAAGTATAATAAAAAAAAATAAATAAAGAAATGCATAAAGTTTATGGCCAAGTCACACGTAGCAGGATGATTTCTTTTTCTAGCTCAGGAAGCTGGCCAGTTTGCAATGACATGTTATGATTCAGAGAATCTGGAGCATGTTGAAATCTACAGAGTGGATCCAAAAAATGTCCTATCTGTCAAAATAGCTGCTTAGCAGAAGCAATGGCCTTTAACCTCTCAAATCCTACTCAAGTCTTAAGGGAAATTAGTCTAATGGTCTTTATTGATAGTATTCTCTTTTTTTTTTTTTTGAGACGGAGTCTGGCTCTGTTGCCCAGGCTGGAGCGCAGTGGCCGGATCTCAGCTCACTGCAAACTCCGCCTCCCAGGTTCACGCCATTCTCCTGCCTCAGCCTCCCGAGTAGCTGGGATTACAGGTGCCTGCCACCTCGCCCAGCTAGTTTTTTGTATTTTTTAATAGAGACGGGGTTTCACCGTGTGAGCCAGCATGGTCTCGATCTCCTGACCTCGTGATCCACCCGTCTCGGCCTCCCAAAGTGCTGGGATTACAGGCTTGAGCCACCGCGCCCGGCCGATAGTATTCTCTACTGAACCATGTTCCACTTCACGAATAGAAAATACAAAGTGATCAGCCATTTCTTGCTAATGTAGCCCCAGAGGTGAATTCTCTCTCACCACCAAAGAAAATAGTATCTTATTGGTTGAGGATGACATCGTATCTATATGACTGCAAAATAATTTGCTTCTGAAGTATAAACAAGAATAACATCAGGATCTGTTTAGTGGACAAGTCAGCTACAAAAACACATGTACAGTACGATCCCAATTTTTGTGGGTGTCTATTTATATACAAATAAAAGAATAGGAATGATCATCTCTGAATAGTGGGATTTCAGGTGACTTTCATTTTTGTCTCTGTGTTTTTTAATACTTCCAAATTTTTCACAATCAGCATATGTTATAATCAGAAAAATAATCATTTTTATTAGAGATTTATTATCAGAGTAGATCCTTTTTGTTGTTGTTGTTGTTGTTGTTGTTGTTGTTTTTTAGATCCTTTCATATAAAGGAATTTTGTCATTCCCAAAGAAAATTCCAACATCTTGTTGCAGTATATTGCTTATGGAGAAGAGTGAGTGGTATGTGTCCTATTTTTCACTGCAGGTTCTCCCCAGGATATAGCAGCCGTAAGAAGCCAAGCAGCCCTCCAGAGCATGCGAACATCACGGCTGATGGCACAGAACGCAGGCATGATGGGAATAGGACCCTCCCAGAACCCTGGGACGATGGCCACCGCAGCTGCGCAGTCAGAGATGGGACTGGCCCCTTATAGCACCACGCCTACCAGCCAACCAGGAATGTACAGTATGAGCACAGGCATGACCCAAATGTTGCAGCACCCAAACCAAAGTGGCATGAGCATCACACATAATCAAGCCCAGGGACCGAGGCAACCTGCCTCTGGGCAGGGGGTTGGAATGGTGAGTGGCTTTGGTCAGAGCATGCTGGTGAACTCAGCCATTACCCAGCAACATCCGCAGATGAAAGGGCCAGTAGGCCAGGCCTTGCCTAGGCCCCAAGCCCCTCCAAGGCTGCAGAGCCTTATGGGAACAGTCCAGCAAGGAGCACAAAGCTGGCAACAGAGGAGCTTGCAGGGCATGCCTGGGAGGACTAGTGGAGACTTGGGACCATTCAACAACGGCGCCAGCTACCCTCTTCAAGCCGGGCAGCCGAGACTGACCAAGCAGCACTTCCCACAGGGACTGAGCCAGTCAGTCGTGGATGCTAACACGGGCACAGTGAGGACCCTCAACCCAGCTGCCATGGGTCGGCAGATGATGCCATCGCTCCCGGGGCAGCAAGGCACCAGCCAGGGGAGGCCAATGGTCATGTCTGGCCTGAGCCAGGGAGTCCCGGGCATGCCAGCATTCAGCCAGCCCCCAGCACAGCAGCAGATACCCAGTGGCGGCTTTGCTCCAAGCAGCCAGAGCCAAGCCTATGAGCGGAATGCCCCTCAGGACGTGTCATACAATTACAGTGGCGACGGAGCTGGGGCTTCCTTCCCTGGCCTCCCGGACGGTGCAGATCTTGTGGACTCCATCATCAAAGGTGGGCCAGGGGACGAGTGGATGCAGGAGCTTGATGAATTGTTTGGTAACCCCTAGTCAAGAGAGGCCCCAAGAGCCATGACTCGAGTGGTTAAAGCTTAAAAAGTGAAAAAGAAACAGGATGTTGACCCATCCTTGTTTTTTGTTTTTTGACCCACGTAAACTGAGCAAAACTGCAGCTGGCTGACAGTGGAAGATCCAGGTGCCAATCCACAGCCCCGCCGGGCCTCATTTCACCTGATTTTCACACAGCAATCGAGATGAGACGCCACGCAGATCCCTGCTGCGAGAGGGAGACACCCAGAGGAGCAGGTGGGAAGACGAAGCCAGCCAGAGCCCCTCTGCTCAGCCTCAGCGCGCCCTGTGATCGCCTGGCCCAGCAGGAGCTACTTCAGCCAAGAGGGACTGTTACCCAAGAGCGGTATCCTCAGACCCTCCTGCCCCAGGTCGGGAGACAGCAGCTTTGGAGACACAAAAGAGACAGAGCCTCGGCCAGAGAGAGTCCCCCAGAAGAGGCTGGGTGGTTGCACAAGCCAGATGCACAGGTTGGAAATGCACTGAACTCTGGGTGCCAAGAGATGTAAGGCTTCGAGACATGCTACTGAATTTGGAGGGCAGGCACGAAGAACAGCGAGATAGTCACAGGGAGACAACAACGGATCCTACAGGCCTGTCTCCTGCCCCATGATGACCCTCAGGAATTGCAGAGGCTCCGCTGTCACAAGGAGAGCAGGCTGAGTTTGGAGCACAGTCCATCCGGCAGTCCTGGGGCATCTGCCCTCTGCTGGTGCCCCTGGTGGCAATCCCTCCAGGTAGGGCTGGAGCCCGCTGGCGCCCAATACAAAACCCATACATCCAAGTGGGTAACATCTACTTCCTGCGGCCGCAGGGCAGAGAAACCCCTACTGGACGCTGTGTGTCTGCCAGCCTGGAGCCTTTGTCTCCAGCCCTGCCTTTATTCCTCCTTGCCTCCACACCAGCCTCCCCTCGCTTCTCCTTACAGACTGTCCAAGAAGCGAAGCTTATGTCTTTAGGGAGCCTTGGGCAGAGTCCACATAAATGCAGGAAGAACTTAAGACAATGCCTGAAATGCAAAGGCAACACTGGAGTCTTCTTTCTCTAACATGTGTAGAGTTGAATGAGTATCTCTGCCTGGAACGGAGAGGGCTGCTCTGATGTTTGGGCGTCAGTTTTTGTGAGCCACATCTGATAGTTCTGATATCCCCAGGAAGGAGTGGCCTGGAGGTCACTGGTTCAGGCTCCCTTTGGGCGAAATCCTGGGAGGGATGCTCTAAAATCCACCTTTCCCATCATCCCTACTCATCAGAAAGATAAATATAAAATCCCTGAGAGGTGGAGGAGCTAAAAAAGCAATTGCTCCACCTTACAAATTTGGTTATAAAGGAGAAGATGTAGTTTCTTTCATATGAGCAAAGTAGTCCTCTTCCAAAGTCCTGTACAGTTGTTGTCTTTGTCATTGACGCACATCTGCCCTAAGTGAAATCTGTCAGAAGGAATCAACAAGGCTCCTTGCCTCCCCTCCCAATCCCCCTTTTGGAGGCCCTTTGGCTTCAGTGTTGTCCTAAGTGAGAGTGGTGTGTACTTTTCTCCTGTCCCCTCCTCCCTCCGCGTCCTAGACACTGGCTGCCTTCTGTGCACTCCCAGGCAGCCCACCACAGAGGAATCGGAGCCTGTGGGGTTGGACTGGCCACACTCAGTCCTGAGAAGGCGAGTTGCCATGGAAAGCTGGGAGCAGAGAGCTTTGGAGAGGAGGCAGCGGGCAACATTGCCTTTGACTTGCTCTCAGTGTACCCCGGGTTGTAGATCTGCTCAGCAAGGGGCAGGATGTAAGGCCAGAGGTGCCTGGTGGGTGAGAATCCCAGGCAGGGGCTGGGCGCCCTCTCCGAAGAGGTGGCAGCAGAGTGACCCTGAACTCCCCACATGGGGACTCATGCCACTGGGGAAACTGAGTGGAAAGAGATGAAACCAAAAAAGACGCAAACAAATGAGAAGACACAGAAAACATAATTACCTTTTCCTGAAAGGTACAGGAAATAAATAAGCAATGATGAGAAACTGGAGGTGGCTAATGGAAGTGGGACAGGGGTGGGGGCTCCATTATCTTTTAAAAGCTTCCTCCAAATGCTCAGTACTAGGACCAACTAATAGAGAGGTAGATTTGAATACGGTGGTTTTGTTTTGGTTTTGTTTTTACTACGGTGCTGATGTATATGTAATGTCTAAAAAAAGTTATTTGTACATAAGTTTTTACAATACTGCAGATATCACTGGGTCTACTATCTGTAAAAAATATACATATAAATATATATATACTGTTTGTTTAAAATAGAGTATTTTTATTTCATTCCTTAACCCATCATCACAGCAGTGGTATTGCACTTCAGATGACATCTAATGACTAATTTGTACTGTATGACCTATGGCAACTTGCTCCATTTTATTCAGATTTTTCTAGTTTTCTGTTTTTACTTTGTACATTAAGCATCGCTTATTTCCTTTTAAGAAATGTACAGAACTCTGAAATGTAGAAATGAAGTGATGTTGACATACCACTTTTAAAGAAAACAAAAATGAAAATAAAAGATTATCTGAATCAATCCAAAGTATAGTTTATTTTAAGAGCCTCATTGGATCTCCAAACTTAATTAAGCAGACATTATTCCTGGGTTTTAATTGATTAACTGCAGTTCTTTTCTCAAAATTTTGATATCATTCTTTAAACATTTATTTAATGGGCGAGATCTATCATTCCCAGCCTTTGCATTCAACTTCTCAACTGATACTTTCTAAATTTACTGCCGCACTCTGGAGGATGTGGCAAAGGGAAGGGAGGAAAGTCAACTTTGCATGGAACATAGTGCAATCCATTTGTAGATTCAGCACCACAACAGTTCCATTTCCAACTAGTTCATCTGGAGGTAGGGAGGCTCCACTGGAAAAATAAATATTTTTGTCAAAAAAAGAAAAATCGGAATATATTGAGGGGAAGTAATAAAGGTTCTCGTTCCACTGTAGTGAGCACTGTCAGTAAACAGCCTCCACCAGCCTGCTCCTACCAGGCCACTTTGCATCTGAAAGCCATGGCCTGGCTTCACCTGCACCCACCCACAGAATTGAAGGTGCTTAGAAGTTTATATCCCTCTGGATTGACTTTAGCCAGTGACTCACTGGTGCAGGAGTATAAAAGCCCAGTTAACTTGTCTGAACAAAGTCAGATATAATTTTGCTCCAGAGCTCTACTGCAAGATCAGGCAAAGGCTGGGACTTGGTTTAAAAGTGCCCCGCAGGCCGGGCACTATGGCTCACACCTGTAATCCCACCAGCACTTTGGGAGGGCAAGGCAAGCGGATCACTTGGGCCCAGGAGTTTTGTCAGAGGCATGTGAACCAGAGCAACTCCATGTTAAATAGGAGCTGGGTAAAATGAGACTGAAACCTACTGGGCTGCATTCCCAGACGGTTAAGGCATTCTAAGTCACAGGATGAGATAGGCGTTCAGCACAAAATACAGGGCACAAAGACCTTGCTGATAAAACAGGTTGCAGTAAAGGAGCCGGCCAAAGCCCACCAAAACCAAAATAGCGACGAGGGTGACCTCTGGTCTTCCTCACTGCTACACTCCCACCAGTGCCATGACAGTTTACAAATGCCATGGCAAGGTAAGGAAGTTACCCTATATGGTCTAACAGGGGAGGCATGAATAATCCACCCCTTGTTTAGCATTATCATCAAGAAATAACCATAAAAATGGGCAACAAGCAGCCCTCAGGGCTGCTTTGTCTATGGAGTAGTCATTCCTTTATTCCTTTGCTTTCTTAATAAACTTTCTTTCACTTTGCACTGAGCACTCACCCTGAATTCTTTCTTGCATGAGATCCAAGAACCCTCTCTTGGGGTCTGGATTGGGACCCCTTCCTGTAACATATTTCTCTGTCCTGTAACAGTTTGAGACCAGCCTGGGCAACATGGAAAAACCCTATCTCTACAAAAAAAAAATGCAAAACAGCCGGTCGTGGTGATGCATTCCTGTAGTCCCAGCTACTCGGGAAGCTGAGGTGAAGAATCACCTGAGCCAGGAAGTCGAGGCTGCAGTGAGCTGTGATCATGCCACTGCACTCCAGCCGGGGTGACAGAGAGAGACCCTGTCTCAAAACAAACCAAAAAAAAAAGGGAAAAATAAAGAAGCCCCCTATTTTGGTTTTTTCCCCTTCTCTGTCCTGTTTCCCCCACTCCCTTTTTCACCTCTTGAGAGCCCTTTGTTAATAAATCACATAGATGTGAATCCACCTCTCCACTTCGAGGAAATGACCTAAGACTCCTCATCAAACTTTAAAAAGCTTAGTATCACAACATGTTTCAAAACTGGGTTAAGAGGAAAAGTAGGCCACAGGATAAAGTCATCATCAAAAATAGGTACAAAACAAAGGTAAGTTTTAATATACACAAACCAAAAGAAACAAACAATTTAATTATGGAAGAAGAGGCCGTCACTCCCCTTAGTGGGTTATGGTTCCAGACGGGTTGGCAAATAACATCACGTAGGAAACAGTGTGGCACTGGGCTTTGTTCTTTTGATATGGGCTTAGCACTCTCCCAGAAAACATGGGATAGAAAATGAACTGATTCTGGGGTAGAGGGAGGGCACAGGGGGACGCTGACACTAGAAGTAAAAATGTGAAGCTCTGAGAAGAGTTGATTACTCCTAGTTCCAATCACTTCAAGCCACATATTTTTACTTATACTCGTTTGGCACTAGATGAATGGAATACAGGCGTGAGCCACTGCGCCCGGCCCATAGTTGTTTTTTTCCAACCAGAATTTGAACAAGGATCTCACATTGACATTTGGCTTTTATGCCCCTTAAGACTCTCAATGCAGAAAAGTTCTTCTCTATCCCCCACTTCCTGACATTGACTTTTTAAGGCAACGAATCTGATTTCTAAAAGTAAAATTGATCAATTTAGTAATACACAAAAAATGTACATGTAATTGTCAAACTGATCAGAAACCCACATCTCTGTGGCCAGAAATGGTTGCTCCCTGTAGCCAAATCTAATAGCAATGAAAATAATCAAAAGGTTGCCTGGTGACAATGAAATTAGAACAAAGGAAAATCTATCGTTTGAATGTTTAAAGTGACAAGGCCTTGATAGTCTGCTACAGCCATTGTCTATTTCCACGTGTTTAACCAAACTCTGTGTGTGCGTGTGTGTGTGTGCGTGTGTGTGTTTTACCCTGCCCAGAGCCAATTTAAGTGCAAAACAGAAATTGTTTAAAAATCTTCAGTTGTAAGATTTGGAAAGTTTCTTTACAACTTGCAAAGGACATGGTTATGAAGTAATTATGCCTTAGTATCAAAAATTTGCATTCTCATCCTTCATTGGTCTCAATGTATAAAACAATTAAAATGTCACAATCCAAGTCACAATCATAATTGATCAGCATATTAAGTAAAAAGGCCATAGAATCATAGCTTTTTAGCGTATTTTCCCTAAAAGAAAACCAAGGCAGAGAGCTACAAAGTGCTGGGGTAGCACAGCCAGCAAGTGATAGGACAGGATAGGGTGGTCTGGTTCTGGAGTCTTCACTTCTTTGCTTCACAACCTCCTACTGATGGGGTGCCTTGTCCAAATTCAAATGGCCAATGAGTAGGGGAACCTGAGTATGCAAATATGTCCACTCCCAGACCAGTACATTCTCAGTGTGCTTTGGGGTATTTAATACTGTACTGCTATTTGGGATGCAGGAGGTTATGTATTATGGGAACACTTGTATTTAAGTGTCTTTCTTTCTTTTTCTGTTAATATTATTCCTGGCCTTTTTAACTTCTATTGTATCCACAAAAAAAGAAAAGTACTACTAAACAACTTTTGAAGATGCCCACACCAGACTCAAGGCTGTCCAATTTTCTTTGGAAAATTGACAGAGGGCCGTTTTCCTGATGTCAAAATGTGTTATGTGTGCTCATAATTCATTTTCTTTGAAAGCTGTGAGGTAGAATCGTTCTCATTTTACAGATGAAGAAAATGAGGAAAAGTCATCTGCATTGTGCCAGACAATGACTGCACATCAGGGTCAGAACAGCTTTGGGGGTTCTGCTGTACTTTCCATCACACCCTCCAAACCCCACATGACACAGGGCGTACAGCAGAACGCAACCCAGGTTCTACAGTTGTAAGCATGACCCACCTTCCTCAGCCAAGAGAAACAATATCCTCTTCGCACTGGTCCCCGGGCAATTCCTTGAAATGATACCCTTTTTCTCTTCTTCCTCTTGAAATTGGGCCTCAAAGAGTTAAAGAAACCAACGAATAAAGGAAATTCTTGAGTTTGGAGGATGGCAGATAAGAAAAGAAATAACTTATGGAAACACTGAAACTCTCTCAGCTTATGAGATTAAAAGAAAAAGAAAAAAATGGCTGAAATCTGTTGGAACCAAGATGGCTAGCTGGAGTCTGCACAGAACAAGCTTGCTGATGTCACAGCTTAAATTTCCACGACATTTCATATTAACTCCCCTGGAATCTGCACATGCTAACCCTGAGGCAGCATAAAGAGATAACTGGACATGCCCAAAGACTTTCCAGACCTCCCCTTTCTTTCAACCAATCACCTACGAATCTCAGAATTTACCCCCTGACATTTTCTAATAAAAATACTGCTTGGAAGCCAGCAGAGGGAGACAGACTTGAGCTTGACTCCTATCTCCCTGTGAGTTGACTTGCAATATAAAGCTTTTGTTGGCTGGGCAGAGGGGCTTACACCTGAATCCCAGCACTGGAGGCTGAAGCAGGAGGCCTGCTTGAGCCCATGTGTTGGAGGCTCCAACATGGGTGACAGCAAGACCGTCTCTTTTTTAAAATTAAATTTTTTTCTTTTCTCAAAAACCTGGTTTTGCAGTATGGGCATCAGGCAGCAAGCTCTTTTGGCTTGGAAACACTTTTTACTTTATAAAGTACATTTTGATAACCTGTTTTTGTTTTTATTTGGTTTTTTGTTTGTTTGTTTGTTTGTTTGTTTGTTTGAGACACAGTCTTGCTGTGTCACCCAGGCTGGAGTGCGGTAGCGCGATCTTGGTTCACTGCAAGCTCTGCCTCCCAAGTTCACAACATTCTCCTGCCTCAGCTTCCCGAGTAGCTGGGACTACAGGCACCCACCACCACGCCTGGCTAATTTTTTGTATTTTTAGTAGAGACGGGGTTTCACCATGTTAGCCAGGATGGTCTCAATCTTCTGACCTCGTGATTCACCCACCTCGGCCTCTCAAAGTGTTGGGATTACAGGTGTGAGCCACCACGCCCAGCCTTTTATAACCTGTTTTGTTTTGTGCTATCAGTTGATGACTCCCTTCTCTGGCTACTCTATGTGTTTGCCTGATGTCCCCCACGTGCCTTCCTATCTGGTGACCAATGAAAGGGCTCGGCTGCCTTATCAGCTTCTGTCTGAAACTTTCCATCAAGAGAGAAGCAGTCAGAGTGGCAGGTTATGTCAGTAGTCCTCAGAAAGAGCAGCACACGGGTCAGGCTGCTCTGTCCACACACAACTGGTCATGACTTAAGCATGCATTTCTAAAACTAGGGCACAACACACTTCCACTGATGATATGGATGTACCTACCCCAAGCAGATTTCAATTCTTAAACAGGAAATGTATGCTCTAAAGGGTGTGTTTCTACAAAGCCATTTCAAGAAAAACAGAATAAAGACTTTATTTATTTTTATTTAACAAATGATACCAAATTACCTTCATGGTGGGAACAGCTTCTGCAAGCATTAAAGGGAAGAGAAAAAGTTAGAATTGCCGCCTCAGTTTCTTGGCAATATTGAGGTCCAGATATTCATCCATAAAGCTGTTTGCAATTCCCAGGGCACCTAGGAGGGTCAACAAGGCCAAAATCCCCAGACTCAATCGGAAACCAGTGATCCTGCAGGGTGGACATGAGGGAGAAAAGTGACAAACTGGGTTGTAATAAGGAAGCTGAGAGTCCTGAAATAGGCTGTCCTATCATTGACACTGTCCAGAACATCTATATTTTTGCAATTTGAAAATTTTGGCTCATCACATAAATTAAAGGGAATGCCTAACCATACAGATCACTTGGTTTCTTTGAACATTCAAAGCATTATCAAGGCTAGGCAGGATTTATCCTCAGTAAATTTCTAGACATGATGCAAAATTTTTGCAAGGAACTAGAGTCCACATTCAGTGCACAGTTTTATACTTGCATTGTCCTAGCTCATGCCTAATTGTGTATGGCCTGGCAAGACTTGGCCTCAGACAGTATGGATTACTTTTGCCACCACAACTCGCAGTTAATATCTCAAGAGAAGGAAACTGACCCAGACCTTATCCTGCTACTTTTTGCATAAATACAAAATTACTGGGTTCTCCTTACCGTTTTTTAGCAGCTTCTGAATATCCCCAGAAGTACAGGTGACGGCCATATATGTAGATCAGACCCAGACAAGTAGCAAAAACTATAGAGGGGGTGGGGAAAAAAGAAAAGGCACAAAAGACAACAGCAGTCTCTTAAGATGCTATATGAAGACTGAGAAAATATTCACAAAACACATATCGGACAAAATACTTATATTCAGAATACATCACTGGCAGGAATGCAAAATAGTACAGCCACTTTGGGAAAAGTTCTGGTAGTTTCTTATAAAATCAAACATAACATTTGACTCAGCAATCTCATTCCTACGTATTTATCCAAGAGAAATGAAAGCGTGTGTTCACAAAAGGACTTGTTTAAGAATGTTCATTGCAGCTTTATTCATAACAGCCAAACACTGGAAACAGCCCAGAAGTCTATCAACAGGAGAATGGATAACCAAGCTGTTATAGAGTCTATTCAATGGAATGCTACTCAGCAATGAAAACAAACAGATCTATGCAACACAACATTTTGCTGAGTGAATGAAGCATTACACAGGCTACATACTATATGATTCCAATTATATGAAGTTCTAGAATGGACAAAACTAAATGATGAAACAATCAGAAGTACTTGTATCTGGGAGTGAGAATGGGGACTGACTGGTAGAAGCAGGAGGACACTTTCTGGGTGGTTGCCATGTTCTAGATCTTGATAGAGATTTGGACCACACAGGTGTGTGTACTTCTCAAAACTCATTGAAGATTTATGCATTTTATTACATATACAATTTGTCTGAAAAAGAAACATGAAATACAGTACTCTGATGTTCTATCATCGCATCCAGTGAAATATATCATTGTCTTCCCTATGTTAGGGCTCCCTTCCCTTCCTCAGCACCTCACAGATGCAAGTTGCCAGAGCCCTATTGTAAACATTTGGAGTCTATGTGTGGGACTGTGATATGCTAGATTAAATTTATTATTTTACTTGGCCACACGTTGTTTGTTTGTTTTTCTTGAGATAGGGTCTTGCTCTGTCACCCAGGCAGGAATGTGTGGCATGATCAGGGCGCAGTATAGCCTTGACCTCCTGGGCTCATGCAATCCTCCCACCTCAGCCTCCTAAGTACCTGGGACCACAGGTGTATGCCACCAGGCCTGGCCAATTTTAAAATTTTTTTTTGTAGAGAAAAGGCCTCCCTATGCTGCCTAGGCTGGTCTTGAACTCCTGGGCTCAAGCCATCCTCCTGTCTTGGCCTCCCAAAGTGCTGGGATTGCAGGTGTGAGCCACCACGCCTAGCCCCATATCTACCATAAACCAGGTATTACTTTAAGGATTGAGGGTGGCAGTGAAAAAGATACAAGCTCCCTGACTTCATAGAGCATACATTCTCTCAGCAAAGACAGACAACAAAGACAAAAATGAGAAGAAAAGTGTAAACTTGAAAGTACTGTGAAAGAAATGAAGAGACATGGGAGAGAGAGGAACTGGAGGAGGCTGCCAAAATGGGGTAAAGGAAGGCCTCTGAAGGGGATGACATCTGTATTGGGGCCAGAGGACAGGACCAAGGGGACCAAGGAAAGAGCTGGGAAGGAAGAGCTGGTAGACCCTTTCCAGGGTCTGAGGAAGCCGAAGAGTTTTGAACATGGTTCTCAGTTTTGAGACTCCCTGTCTAGGGAGTTACTCCCAGAAAGCCAACGAGAACAGTTCAGGAACAGTTAGTAGGTGACTGACTTTGGATGAGAAAGAATGAAAAGAAATTTCTGACAAGATACTCAAGAAATCCTTTCTGACAGGCATTCTGCCTCATTCAGCCTATCACAGAGAAATCCAAAGGGTCAAATGGCAAAGACAGAGTCCCATTACCAGAAGGCGCTTTTCTTATTAGTTGTTAATATGCTCTTACATGACAAGGAACAGCGGTTTCATTCATGCCCTTAAGCGACACAAGTATGAGTTGGAATAAAGTGAAGAAGTCTTTCTTTAAAGGACATTGTACCTGAAATTCCTCAGTTCACAGTAAAAACTATAAGGAAGAGAGTGATGGGGTTGCCTTTGAAAGCAGCTGGATTTTGGTTTATTTAAATCTTGGCAATCAAGTATAGACCAAAATGAGACAGTGAAAGTTACCAGAAAAAGGGGATTGAATTTCTCCAACGAAGGTAGCAGGGGCTGGTCTGACTCACTGTTAAAGGCAGAAGCCAAGTTTAGAGAAAGCCCTCAGCTCACCAAGGATACCCCAGTCAAACAGAAAGTGGATGTTTGTAGAGTCGCTACATACAAACCGCAGCACTACATACTTGGAGACCTTTAAAAAAAGGTGCATGGGTTGTTGGCACAAATACCTACAGACCTGGCTCTGCACTTGAAAGGAAAAATTTCCCCACACTGGTGAATGTCAAGTTGGAAAAATTACTTAACATCTCTGTACCTCAGCTTCCTCATCTGTAAAGTAGAAATTAATTACAGACCCTCCCTCATATGAAGGCTTTAAATCCTGTAAATCTGACGCATGGGACAATGTATGCATAACACTTAAAAACACTACCGGGCAGCCTGGAGCGGTGGCTCACGCCTGTAATCCCAGCACTTTGGGAGGCTGAGGCGGACAGATCATGAGGTCAGGAGATCAAGACCATTATGGCTAACACAGTGAAACCCCATCTCTACTAAAAATACAAAAAGTTAGCCGGACGTGGTGGCGGGTGCCTGTAGTCCCAGCTACTCTGGAGGCTGAGGCAGGAGAATGGCGGGAACCCGGGAGGCGGAGCTTGCGATGAGGCGAAATCGCACCACTACACTCCAGCCTGGGCGACACAGCCAGACTCCGTCTCAAAAAAAAAAAAAAAAAAAAAAAAAAAACAGTACCTGGCACATAGTAAGGGCTCAATAAATAATAGCTATAATGATGATAATTATTATTTTCTTTTTGAGACAGGGTCTCACTCTGTCACCCATGCTGGAATGCAGTGGCACTATTATGATTCACTGCAGCCTGAAACTCTTGGGCTTGACAGCTCCTCCCACCTCAGCCTCCCAAGTAGCTGGGACTACATGTGTGCCCAGATAGTTTTTTAATTAAAATTTTGTAGACACAGGGTCTCCTTTGTTGCCCAGGCTGGTCTTGAATTTCTGGCCTCAAGCAATCCCTCCACCTTAGCCTCCCAAATTGCTGGGATTACAGACATAAGCTGCTGGGCCTGGCCAGCTATAATTATTAATGTGAACTGTTCATTCTATGTTCTCTTCCTTCAATTAATTAGAATTATAGATGACCCCTGAACAACATGGGTTTGAACTGCACAGGTCCATTTATACATGGATATTTTCCAATAAATATATTGGATTGTGCAGGAGGTGGGTTTACAAAAATAAACACATAAATATATTGGAAAACATTTTGGAGATTTGTGACAATTTGACAAAACTCACAAATGAACCACATAGCCCAGACATACTGAAAAATTAGGAAAAAGGTAGGTCACAAATGCATAAAACAGATGTAGATACTGGTCTATTTTCTCATTTACTATCATAAAATATACACAAGTTTTTAAAAAGATTCAGCAGAAAGCCTATATAGATATATATATGAATTTTGTACAAAGTTAAAATTTATCAAAGCATACACAGACCGTAATACATGGTGCCATTTGCAGTTGAGAGAAATGTAAACAAATGTAAAGATGCAGTATTAAATCATACATAAAATTAACTACAGTAATACTGTACTATTATAAATATTTTGAAGCCACCTCCTGTTGCTATTCCAGTGAGCTCAAGTGTTGCCAAGTATCTGCTTAAAAGGTGATGCTAATCATCTCCACCTGAGCATTTCTTCTCCCCAGCAAATTGCATATCGCAGTAAAAAGTGATCTCTCAGGGTTTTTGCCTATTTTCATCAATGTTTAGTGCAACACCATAAACCTTGAATAATGCCATGAGACCTATACAGATTGCTACTAGTGGTGCTGAAAGTGCTCCCAAAAAGCAGAGAAAAGTCATGATATTACAAGAAAAAAATGAATGGCTTAATACGTGTCATAGATTGAGGTCTGCAGCTGTGAGCTATGGTTGACCACCACTGCAAGATAAATTAATTCAGTGCAAGGACCAGTGGGAAAAAAAAAAGAAGATGAAGGAAGGAAAAAGGAAAATATAAGAAAAGAAAAAAGAAAGAAAAGGTGATTTGTAAAGCTGTCACTAGCAGCTATACCAGCAGGGGAAAAACCGTGCACTTTTTCCAAAATATCTTTTTATCTCATATTGAAATGCAGCTTTTATGTGGGGGCAGGATTGCTATAAGAAACACATACTTGTAGACTCTAATAGGATTTGAGAAAAAGCAAAATCCTTATATGACAACTTTAAGCAAAAGGAAGATGAAGGATCTAAAGCTGAAGAATTTAATGCCAGCAAAGGATGGTTTGATAATTTTAGAAAGAAGTTTAGCTTTTTAAATATCAAGATAACAGGAGAAGCAGCTTCCACCAACCAAGAAGCAATACATGAGTTCCCAGGCACCATTAAGAAATCATTGAGGAGAAAGGATAGCTGCCTGAACAGGTTTTTAATGCAAACAAAAGTGCCCTGTCCTGGGGATTTAAAAAAAAAAAAAAAGTCACAAAGGACATTTATTAGTAAAGAAGAGAAGCAAGCTCCAGGATTTAAGGCAGGAAGGGATAGGCTAACTCTACTGTTTTGTGTAAATGCAGTCAGGTTTATACTCAGGATTGTCCTTATCTATAAAGTTGCTAACCCCTTGAGCCTTGAAGGAAAAAGATAAACAGCACCTGTCAGTCATTTGGTTGTACAAAAAAAACAGCTTGGACAACAAGAACCTCTTCTCTGGATTGGTTCCATCAATGCTTTGACCCTGAAGTCAGGATGGAATTACCTTCTAACATTCTTTTGATATTGGACAATGTCCCTGACCACCCAGAATCCCATGAGTTCAATGCAGAAGGCATAAAAGTAGTCTACTTGCCCCCAAATATAACATCTTTAATTCAGCCTCTAAATCAGGGGGTTATCAGGACCTTTAAGGCTCATGATACAAGGTACTCTATGGGAATGATTGTCAATGTTATGGAAGAGAACCCTGATAGAAAGAGCATTATGAATGCCTAGAAGGATTACACCATTGAAGATGCTAGCATTGTTATAGGAAGGTTGTGAAAGTCATCAAACCTGAAACAATAAATTCCTGCTGAAGAACACTGTGTACAGATGTTGTGCATGACATTCACAGGATTTACAACAGAGCCAATCAAGGAAATCATGAAAGAGATAGTGGCTGTGACAAAGAATATAGGGTGATAAAGGGTCTCAAGATATGAATCTTGGAGAAATTCAAGAGCTAATAGACACCACGCCAGATGAATTAACAGAAGATGACTTGGTAGAGACGAGTGCTCTGAACCACTGCCAGATGATAAGGAAGAAGACAGAAGAGGCAGTACCAGAAAACAAATTGACATTAGACAATCTGGCAGAAGGGTTCCGATGATTCAAGTCTGCTTTTTTACTTCTTTTATGACATGGACCCTTCTATGATACAAGCACTGAAACTAAAGGCAACAGTGGAAGAAGGATTGGTACTATATAGAAACATTTTTAGAGAAAAAAGCAAAAACGTCAGAAATATTTCTATAAATTTATACCTACTGCGCCTGCCAATTCTGTCTCCCCTTCTACCTTCTTCACCTTTTCTGATTCTGCCACCCTTGAGGCAGCAAAACCAACCCCTCTTCTTCCTCTTCCTCAGGTTACTCAACGTGAAAAGGATGAGGATGAAGACCTTTATGATGGTCCACTTCCACTTAATAAATAGTAAATATTTGCTCTTCCTTATGATTTTAATAACATTTTCTTTTCTCTAGCATGCTTTATTGTAAGAATACAGTATATGATACATAAAACATGGAAAATATTTATTAGTAGACTGTACTCAGTAAGGCTTCCAGACCAATAGGATATTAGTAGTTAAGTTTTGGGGAATCAAAAGTTATATGCAGATTTTTCTACTGTGGGTCAGCGCCCCAACCCCTCCATTGTTCAAGAGTCAATTGTAGATTATTACATTTGAAGACAAAGCTCATGTCATTTTCATCCTCGAATATCTAGCATATTGTTTGTCTCAATTTTTTTTCATTATTGAATTAAATTAGAATGAAGCCAAAGTTCATATATCTGCAACATAGCACTCTGACGCACACACTGTTTATTTTGTTTAGTCTCCAGGATTGGTAGCTATGTAGTTGCATATCTGCTCCTCTTTTTGTTTGTTTTTTTTGAGATGGAGTCTCTGTCACCCAGGCGGGAGTGCAGTGGCACGATCTCAGCTCACTGCAGCCTCTGCCTCCTGGTTCAAGTGATTCTCCTGCCTCGGCCTCCCGAGTAGCTGGGATTACAGGCGTGCACCACCACGCTCGGCTAATTTTTGTATTTTTAGTAGAGACAGGGTTTCACCATGTTGGCCAGGCTGGTCTTGAACTCCTGACCTCAGGTGATCCGCCCACCTGGGCCTCCCAAAGTGCTGGGAATGTAGGTATGAGCCACCACACCTGGCCATGTATCCGCTCCTTAATCATTTAAGCACCACAGTCATCATTAGAACACAGTTGACTGTATTTTAACATTACCTTGGTTGAAATACCACCCAGCCATCCACAATGTAATTATGAATACAGGATAAAACTCCACACAGTTTTGTCTGCGGAAAAAAATAAAGACATAGGTTATTTTATGAGAAAACTTTACACTGAAGCATTGATTTTTCATCTAGAGGTAAATGTTCGCCTATTTTAACAAAATATAAGAACTTACAAAAGAGTTTAAGTGACCTTTACATTTAAAATCAATCTTTCAAGGTTGAACATTGTTTAAACCTCAGAGCAGGGCCAAGAATCATTCTCCTACATGTAAGTTGCCAGTAGTAGAAGTGAGTCATAGCACTTTCCCAAAAGACAGGCCTCCTGAGCCTAAAGATCACTCCATATCTTATCTAAAGAACTGAAGAGATTACTCAATCCATATTCAAGAGATTTCTTATTTTAAAAATTCCCTCACATCCATTGCCTTCCACTTGAGTTACCCAGAACATTACAAAATGGTCTTTAAATAATTCCCTTAAAATCTCCTGAAGTAAATGAGTGAGCATATTCATTCTCATTTTATGGACGAATAAACTAAGGCCTGAGAGCCCAGACCGACATGCATTGCAGAGAATCAAAGATAGACAGCATCCATCTCTAGATTCCAAAGCTCTGTCCTAATGTCAAGTCATATTGCCTCTATTCATAGAAGACTTGGATGGAAAATCTGACACTAATTTAAGCAAAAGGGAACAGTTCTCTGGGAACTATAATTAATTCATCTGCATCTAACAAAAGGAAAAAAGATGAATTACATTCATCCTCCCTCCTAAGGTATACCTCCCAAGTGATCTTGGTTAGGTTGGCCAAGCTCTTTGCTGACAATTTCACCACCAGAAAGAACTTTAACATAATGTGTGACGAGGTCTTGAGTAGATCCTGGTGGAAGGTCATAGTCTACAGGATTGTAAATGACCCCATATCTTTCCTTCAGTAAGCCTCAAAGCTTGAATACTTAATATTACAAGGCAATTGATCTAGAAATAGATGATGCTGGTTGTTGAAGACCTAGGTCTTTTAGCCTGGGTCACCATAAGTGATCTATTTTCTCTGAATTAAAAACAAACAAACAAAAAAGCATAATTGCAAAGCGTAATTCTTCCCTCATTCTCCATAATCCCACAGAAAATTGTGTCTAGGTCAATTCAACTTTATCAGCTTATGCCTCAACTACATGGGAAAAAAACTCCCCAATAATAACTCAGTCATCTTTTAAAGCTGGGTAAGAAACATGCATAATTAACAAGTTCAGTGCTCAAAGAAAGACGTGGCTGAGGTAGAGTCCTAAAGCACATACGGAAAATTTTAACCCCACCAGCAAAGACAACAGCGCAATTACCCACACACATCTCTAAGAGCCAGGAGGGTGACCATCAGTCCTCTAAAAAATTGGAAACGGATAATATGAATGCAAAATTGCGTTCTTCTTCCTTTTCAGACTGTTGTCATTACCACCCAAAAGGCCACTGGTGACCCAAGGAATGTCTTGTCTAAAGCCTAACACCGATAATCTCACAAATCGTAACTACAACTTTCTAGAACTCACAGAAGTAACCAAAGTTTTTCCTCCTGCTGTTTCTCGTTCTTGGCATGATTTTGCTTCTGATGGTTGTCTTTCCATTAACGTCTTTTTGAGTGGCGAGGATAGGGTCAGTGAAAAGATACTTGATAAAATTCGTACTTTATATTACAACTATGCAAAGAATAAATGGCGTTCCCAGGTTTCTTTTTCCATGGCTGAATCCATAGACCTGTTTCCCACGAGGTAAAATGGAGTAGCAGCAGAGGAAGGCTCTAGTCCTTTCATACTCACTGAAATTTTATATGAACTTTTTTGGAAACATAACACAATTGTCCCATCATTTATTGTTTTGTAATACACCTTAAATTATTCCAAATGTAAGCATCAAGTTTTTCCACAACATATTTTTATTCAAAATTAGGTGTGATAAGATTGTTTTAAAAGTGCCTTCAAAAATAGCCCCGGTTAGCCTTCATAAAAGTCTAATTACTTAGAGGTTTTTCTAGTGTCCTTGGCTTGGCATCTGGGAACAAAGAGATAATATTGTATAAGAATGTCCTAACTAAGTAGAAACTGCACTGCAGATGGCAGAAGCTCTTTGGGTGTCTGTCCACATTAGTTGATGTGTGCTTTTGTGTCTCTTATCTGAAAGAGGAAGAAGGCCTTTGAGCAAGGAGAAAGGAAATAAAAATAGAGGGGAAGTTTTGGAGTTCCCCCTGCTGTCCCCACAAACTAGGGAACTAGTTTCACACCTAATGGGAAACCAGAGACCAGAACAGACGCTGACGGATTGTCCTCATGAAAACCTTGGTGAGATTCCAGACACAAGCGGTGCCATGCCTCAGATGACAGAAGAGACAAAGTCAAGGAGAGTCACACTCTTAATCTCCCTCTGCCACAGACCCAGAGCAGCTCCTGGCGGTGGTGGAAGGCACTCCAGAACCTGGGGAGGGTACTGTACTCACAGAGGACTGGGGAGCAGGACAGTGGCACAGCCCCTCCCTTCAATTGCTTGCCAGTGGGAGCTATGTTCCTGGGCACATGCCCTGTATTCCCAGAAGGAATTGGGAAGATGGGGAACAGGGGTGCTGGGATCCTGGGTGAGCAGCAGGTGGCTAGAAGTCATTGAGATTTAGGCAAGGGTGTGATTGCAACTGCATTTGTGCTCACAGATGGCAACACATGGAGTACTGGAGCAGCCTAGCACCATATCTCTGCACCTTTCTTTCTCAAGAAATAGGCCCTATGTCTCCTACAAGTGGCTGGTCACTGCTGAGCTCACCCCAACCTCACGTTCCAACTGTGCTCATTGTACTTTCACCCTGGTCCCTCTTTTGCTGACCTGCCTCAAGCCTTAGTCCCTCGGAAATAAGACTTTGCCCATTTCTTCCTATCATCTCTCAGAGATTGAAAATAATTATGTGACCGCCAGTTGGGTGCCCTGTTTGTTGCTGACAGTCTTCCCTGCTGCCTGCCTGGTGAAAGCACCAAGTATTGCTTGGCCTTGAAATACCTGGAATCCCATTCTACCTGCTAATTGTCACCTCCTCCAGTCCCTCCGCCATGTGACCGCATCCTTCTGCCTGATTCTGGGTCCCTCCAGGCCTGGATGGTATCCCCACAATAACACGTCCTCAGTAAGCTGTCAGTAGGCATGTTTAACTCAAGGGGACCAAACTCTGAAAATTACTTCTTGACAATCCTGTCAGTGGCTAATTACAGTTTCACTGACATGAAAACCAACATGAAAATAATTTATAGCCTCTTTTAAGTCATGAAGGCAGATATATTCTATCCTCTTATTACAGGGGATCCTCAGGAAAATTTCCCAAATGGAACAGCAAACAGCCTGCAGCAGCTGTCAATTTCCCTGCCTGTGAGAACAGGGGGTATAGTTGATTATGACCACTGTCTCCTCTCCTGCATGTCCATATTGGAGAAACAGGCTGCCCATGGGAAAACAGGCTGTGTCTACTCATTCCCCGGTGAGAGCCCTCTTTGAACAATCCCATGCTCCTTTGATATTGAAGCTTCCCATGAAAGCTATCTTCATTTGTCTGGGACTGAGGAATTTAGGGGGACATGAAGCTTTAAGTGCTAAAACTGGGTAAGACCCAGAAGCACTGGAAAGAGTTGGTCACTCTAAGGGACAGTCCAGTGGGCACTGTGGAGATCGAGTAGTTAAAGCTGCTGAGACCCCTTGTTGTCCATCCCAATACCATGGAGCCTGGGCCCTGGGGGCTCACGACTACTGCGCATTCCCACCTGGATCTGGTAGCCAGGAGCAGTGAGGATGGCCCCAAACTAAGTGCTATGTGGGCCTTGTCTCAGTCAATAAGTATACTACAAAGTTTATGTTATTTGGGGGTGGGGAAAAGAATCAAATTGTGGCCTGGCAGCTCCAAATCTGGCAGTTCCTTCAACACTAGTCTCCAAACTTTTCTGATTGCATAGCCCTAACAGTTGCACAGCCCCATAAAAATAAGCACACATCCTTCTGTAGCAGAGGAGGCCCACACCCAGGAGCTCCCACACAGGACTGGACTTGAGCAGGACATGAACTTCCACTGTGTTAAACCATGGAAAATCTGGGATTTATCTATTAGCACAGCTACTACATTCAACTGGAAAAGAATATCATATTCATTATAAAACAAACATAAAAATTAAAGGATGGAGGGCCAGGAAGCTGGTTCATGCTTGTAATCCCGGGCCTTTGGGAGGCAGAGGCAGGAGGATCATTTGAGCCAGGAGTTTGAGACCAGCCTGGGCAACACAGTGAGACCTCACCTCTATAAAAAAATTAAATTTTTTTTTTTTTTTTTTGAGACGGAGTCTCGCTCTGTCGCCCAGGCTGGGGTGCAGTGGCTGGACCTCAGCTCACTGCAAGCTCCGCCTCCCAGGTTTATGCCATTCTCTTGCCTCAGCCTCCCGAGTGGCTGGGACTACAGGCGCCCGGCACCTCGCCTGGCTAGTTTTTTGTATTTTTTTTAGTAGAGATGGGGTTTCACTGTGTTAGCCAGGATGGTCTCGATCTCCTGACCTCGTGATCCGCCCATCTCAGCCTCCCAAAGTGCTGGGATTACAGGCTTGAGCCACCGCGCCCAGACCAAAAATAAAATTTTTTAAAAAAAATTTAGGGCCAGGAGCAGTGGCTCATGCTTGTAATCCTAGCACTTTGGGAGGCCGAGGCAGGTGGATCACTTGAGGTCAGGAGTTCAAGACGAACCTGGCCAATATGGTGAAACCCCGACTCTATTAAAAATACAAAAATTAGCCAAGCATGGTGGCACGTGCCTGTAATCCCAGCTACTCAGAAGGCTGAGGCAGAAGAATCACTTGAACCCAGGAGGCAGAGGCTGCAGTGAGCCAAGATCACACTGCTGCACTCCAGCCTGGGCAACAGAGCAAAGCTCTGTCTCAAAAAAAAATTTTTTTTAATTAAAGGATAGGATTTTAAGAATCAGTATAAACAGATGCTCCAATATTTTCCTCACCTTCCCAGTGGATTACTTAGTGTATTCCTTCAATGTGGGCACATCACTTGGGAGACCTGTGGCCTAAAACTTTTTAAGAATATTTTTCTATTTGACGGTGTCCAATGAACACAATATGCAACTTTGCATGCAACAACTTTGTTCAGAAAATATGAAACATTTTCCTAAGGGAAAACCTCATGAGCCATTTCTAATGACATGCTCATAGTAGATCTTTTTCTAAATAAAAACAGACAAAGCAATTCAAAGGAGGTTTGCTTCTTGCAGGTTTTTTGTTTGCTCCTGATTCTTTCTCCTCTTGTTTAGGTGACTCATCCTGAAGCAGTGGGCTGCACACTGCCAGGAGCCGCTTGCACTCTGAATGGATGACCTGGCCTTGGTCTTCTGACTTTGGCCCCGGGCAGTCTTTTGGATGATTACACTGACTGGGATCAGAGCAACAGGTTAATATGCTCAGAAAAGGCTTGGGATGAGAGGTTGCTGGAGTGAATCTTTTTACAGAGATGTGTAACTGTCTAAATTGCTCCTTGTCAAGTAACTCTAAGTGGGGACACAATAGGTAGGTGGTGGCAGGTGGCAGGAGGGCATGAGTCCCACCACTGCCCTTCAATGGTGCTGCTTGTAGGGAATACGAAGAGCATGCAGGGAAGGGAGATTTGCATTTCCTCTGCATCCCAGCTCCTTCTTGTCCCCTGATCACTTGGAGAATCTCCCGGCTTATGTGACAGATGCTGCTTGGTATCTGCAAGGACACTGGAGTTTGAGGAGCTCATCACACAGAGTCACTCTGTCATTTTGGGAGATCCCTTTTTATTTTTTTCTTTTTTTTTTGAGATGGAGTCTCACTCTGTCACCCAGGCTGGAGTGCAGTGGCGTGATCTCAGCTCACCGCAACCTCCACCTCCTGGGTTCAAATGATTCTCCTGCCTCAGCCTCCCGAGTAGCTGGGATTACAGGCAGGTGCCACCACGCCCAGCTAATTTTTGTATTTTTTAATAGAGATGAGGTTTCACCATGTTGGCCAGGCTGGTCCTGAAATCCTGATCTCAAGTGATCCACCTGCCTTGGCCTCCCAAAAGTGCTGGGATTACAGGCATGGGCCACTGTACCCAGCCCCTAGCCCTTTATAATAAGTCAGGGGATAAGGGCATCTAGTGCTTTCTGCTACTGTCCATGATGTTTACGCTTGTAAGAAAATAGGAATATGTTTACTGTCTCTTTTTCTTCTACTTTTTTCCACTCATTGCAAAAGTCAGTGGCCCACATTAATGTAATCTTATAGTTGCAGAATATCTGAGAAATCACTATTCTTATAAATTTTCCTTTCTCCATAGTTTTTAGACATGCATTAAGGTCACTCATTTTAATTTCCAAATTTCAGAATCAGAATTCAAAATGACATTAAAAAGTTAATAAAATGTAAAAAAAAAAAAAAAAAAAAAAAAAAACCAGAATCACAGTAGAGTGAGAGGAGGCTAATATTTCTAAAGGGTACCAAGATCCACGATGATTAGGCTTACCTGTGCCTTGTGGCAGGTTAATTTTGGAATAGGAACTGAATAATTCAGCATTAAGCAAATAGGAGTGCATTCGCAAGAACTAAGAGACAATTCTTCCGTCTTTTCCAGCACGAAAGAAAGCATTATTAGTATACTAGATATCCATCTAGACTCCAGGTTTAGAAAGAATATTAAAAATTTTTGTCTAAAGAGAACCAAAATTTCTAAATGGTTGGAGAAAAAAAGCTGAAGAATTAGTGATCCCTAGCCTCAAAATCCAAAAGATGAAAGATTCTTAATAATGGTCTTTCAGCACATGAAAAGGAGCGAGGTCAGCAGCTATTCTCCCCTTCCAGTGAAGGCAGAATCAGAGGAAATGTATTTAAATTGCAAGAAGATCAATTTATTACTTGGATCTACTTTTTAGATTTTATAAAATGACTTTCCTCTAAAGGGATCAAGGTGCTCAGATTAGACAAGATAGAATTTTCTAAGTTCAGCAATAACATAAAGGAATGGTCCTTGGTGAAATTATAGTTACTATTTTCACAATTTTAAAAAATTGTGAAGGACAGCAAGACTCTAGAGACTGTCATCTGTAAGTCGTCTCCCGTAAGGAAGGGAAGAGAAAGTGGGTGGAGATTCTAAGGAGCCCAGGGCTAGTAACTCAGAAAGGCTGGACTCCATATCAGCTCTGCTCACAAATAGATACCTAGCCTGAGATGACCTTCGAACAAGAAACAGTCCTTCAGGATCAATGAACCTTGAAGTGACTGCTGATGAGATGTCGAGGTCCACCTAAAGATAGAATCAGTCATAACTTTGGGCTTCTTGGCTATGCTGGGGGCAAAATCAGCAGGAGAAAAGAGTAGCGAAAAGGCCAGACCTCTAAGCTCTAAGTCCTTCCAAAGAGGCAAAGGGAAACCAGCGCTTCTGGTCCAGGAGAGCCAGAAAAGACAGTGCATTCCTCCTCCAGGAAAAAGAACAGATAACCAAGTAGGCTTTGGACTGAACTGTTATTCCAGGGAATTCTGCTCTAACTACTTTAGAGAAAGTCTAAATGGCTTTGCAAGCAATGACTCTGATCTGGTTTGGCCTGATTTATCCTACACCTTAGAATCTAAGGCAAAAATTGGGCTAGGGCTGTGGAAAATTCAAAAAGAAATTCGAAGTATGGAGTGGAGCCATCCCCAATCATTCTTCAGTGAGAAACCAGGAGAACAACTGCTGTGTGGTTGCTCAAGGTATTTCCTGGCTCCAAATCTGTCCTGATTATTGATCGTCATTTTTTAACCACTCTCTGTTCTACCATGATTAATCCAACAAAGCAAAACATTTCTAACAAGGAAACTGGGTTTGTATACAGTACTTACTTTATAAATAGTAACTGGAGAGAAATACTTGGAAGTAGTGTTCAGTTTTATTCTTGGGACAAGAGGATTCCAGATATAGAAGAGGAGGGACAGCAAAATAACTTCAAAAAAGTCAAATTTGTGGAAACTATGAGAATAAAAATAGAACCAAGAAGTGGCCCAGGGACTTAGCCTACTGGATACCCAGTAGTTCCCAACAAGAAATTTTCAGATCATGAAAGACAAAGTGGGAAGATGTGGAATTTCCTCTTGTGATGATTTTTATAAATAGCATAGTGCCTCCCAAACTTCAAGCATTAATCTAACACTGTCAAAGTTTTAGCCTTTTAATGTAGCACTATCTTTCTACAAATCAACTTCTTTCCTTAAATTAGGAAAAAACAAATTTTATATCATTATAAGTGCAGAAAGAGTATAACTTTCTAAATAAAGGGTAAGTATAAAAATAAACCCAATGAAAACAAAAAGTTACTAAATTCTAGTTAGACACTATTGATTGCTGAAGGCTCTGAGCATGAGATTCTTTCTCTGTCAAATAGGGTGTAAACCAAAAATTAAATTCTAAGGCCCCCCAGCCATCTGAATGGACTTCCTCCTCAGCCAGGGCTCTTTTAAAATTTAACCTGAGAGGCTGTTTCAGGCCATGATGGAAAGTGAGAGTCGGACACACCCCCTTATTAACAGCATTAACAGCAACACAGACTTTAAGTCTGATAAGAAACACTTTACAAACTATTCTCTCTGAAGCCTACTATCTGAAGGCTTCCTCTGCAAATAAGAACTTTGGTCTCCATAATCCTTTATCTTAACTCAGACATTCCCTTCTGTTGATCCCAGGTCTTTTTTTTTTTTTTTTTTTT
>NC_045436.1:49811313-49841042 GCF_002776525.5 Piliocolobus tephrosceles
TGGCTAGTTTTTTTGTATTTTTTAGTAGAGACGGGGTTTCACCATGTTAGCCAGGATGGTCTCGATCTCCTGACCTCGTGATCTGCCCGTCTCCGTCTCCCGATTAAGTGCTGGGATTACAGGCTTGAGACCTCGTGATCTGCCCGTCTCGGTCTCCCGATTAAGTGCTGGGATTACAGGCTTGAGCCACCGCGCCCGGCCACCCATGTATTTCTTAAATGGATTTGATTGAAGTTTCATATCTCCCTAAAATGTATAAAGTCAAGTTGCACCCCAACCAAACTGGGCACGTGTTCTCAGGACCTCCTGAGGGCTGTGGCATGGGCTATGATCACTGATATTTGACTCAGAATAAATCTCTTCAGGCTGGGTGTGGTGGCTCATGCGTGTAATCCCAGCACTTTGGGAGGCCAAGGAGGGTGGATCACTTGAGGCATGTAATCCCAGCACTTTGGGAGGCCAAGGAGGGCGGATCACTTGAGGTCAGGACTTTGAGACCAGCCTGGCCAACATGGTGAAACCCTGACTATACTACAAATACAACAATTAGCCAGGTGTGGTGGCACGTGCCTGTAATCCCAGCTACTTGGGAGACTGAGGCAAAGGAATTGCTTAAACCCAGGAAGGGGAGGTTGCAGTGAGCCAAGATCGCACCATTCCATACCAGTCTCAGCGACAGAGTAAGATTCTGTCTAAAAAAATAAATACATACATACATAAATCTCTTTAAATATTTTATAGAGTTTGACTCTTTTTGTTGACAAGGGAAAATGGGTGTGCACAGGATGTCAAAAACATGTGGCGATGACTTCCTGCTAAACATGGCAGATAGAACCCATATTCATTTCTTCTCACTTCTGAAGCTTCACTAAAATGCTGATAAAAAAAAAAATAGATATGAGTAATCAAGAATAAAGAGAATGAGAGCAGATCACAAGAGTAAGAGAGAGACAAAGTGAGGGTGATCTGGCTGCAACATTGGTCACCCCATCAATTGCCAGGGTTGATTCAGCTGATCTGGCTGGCTAGGTGGGTGTTCCCTTCCTCCCTCCCCACTCCATGTGTGTCCCTCCCAAAGCTGCACGCTCAGTCAAAGAGGACGGCCATCCTCGATACAGGAGGACCAGTTTTCAGTCAAGGGTATATGAGTAGCTACGCCCTCCTGCTAGAATCTCCAAACAAGCTCTCAAGAGTGGAAGAGACATGAGCAAATTTGTGCAAGAAAGACAGCACATGGAGGAACAGTGGTTGGACTGGCAGAGTGCAGAAAGCCAAAACCTACGTGCCTGCTGAAACAAGAAGCAATGAAGACTGAGACCATCCTTACCCCAGAATGAAAAGAAGCTCAGGAATTGGGCACCCAGGTACCTTAGAGGCCAAAGGCTGGAACATAAGAGTGGTTGAAAGACTGAATAAGGAGGGCTTAGCTGCCCTCCACCTATGCTTCCCACTCCTGAGACCCTGCTCCCCATCACAAGAGGTGGGAGGCTTATTGCCTGGAGAAACAGAACCAGAGGCTGTTGGGGACTTCAGGAACAATAGAGGGTGGGGGTAAAATTCTGTCCTGAAAACAGTCAGAATCGGCATGCTGCACACTGCACAGTCGAAAAACCTTCCTGTCTTTACCGCCTATTATCCTATCTCCAACCCTCTTTCCTTCAACTGCTGAAGGAGGTTTAAAGAGTTTTCTCTAGAGAAACCAAGTGGTACCAGAAAGATTATCTACAGATACTTTGGGGGTTCTCCAGAAAAAAAGCTGCCTCCTGACCAATCATAAGCCCCAGCCATGCACATGGAGCTTCCACATCACTCTCTAATGCCTCTTTCTTAACAGCCAGTTGAGAATTATTAATACCTGATGTTTGGGTAAAACCCCTAAGATCTCCTTTATTCAGATCTCTCTGCAGGACCCTTGTCATCATCTTGACCTCCTAATGCCATCAGGGCTCAGTCCTCTTTTCTTCTTTACCTACTGATATGGTTTGGCTGTGTCCACCCCAGTCTCATCTTGAATTCCCACGTGTTGTGGGAGGGTCCTGGCAGGAGTAATTGAATCATAGGGGCAAGTCTTTCCCATGCTATTCTTGTGACAGTGAATATGTCTCACAAGATCTGATGGTTTTAGGCCGGGTACGGTGGCTCATACCTGTAATCCCACCACTTTGGGAGGCCAAGGCAGTCAGATCACCTGAGTTCAGGCATTCAAGACCAGCCCAGTCAACATGGTGAAACCCTGTCTCTACTAAAAGTACAAAAAATTAGCTAGGCATGGTGGCAGGCACCTGTAATTCTAGTACTCAGGAGGCTGAGGCACAAGAATTGCTTGAACTTGGGAGGTGGAGGTTGCAGCAAGCCAAGATTGCGGCCACTGCACTCTAGCCTGGGCAACAGAGTGAGACTCCACCTCAAAAAAAAAAAAAAAAAAAGAGGCATTTTCCCCTGCACAAGCTCTCTCTCTTTTTGCCTGCTGCCATCCATGTAAGATGTGACTTGCCTTTCTCCATGATTGTGAGGCTTCCCCAGCCACATGGAACTGTAAGTATAATTAAACCTCTTTGTTTTTTAAATTGCTCAGTCTTGGTACGTCTTTATCAGCAGCATGAAAACAGAATAATACACCTACACACTCCCCTAAGTGATTTTATCCAGTCTCATGGCTGTAAATCATCTTCCTGTGCCAATGACTCCTGAATTTATATTTCCAGCTCAGATCTCTCTCCTAAAATGCAGATTTGTTTATCCAGCTGCCTCTCTACTTGGAGGTGTAACCAACAATGTATTTGTCAGTTTATGATGCAATCATAAACCATCCAAATAGCTTAGTAGATCATAATGCTTAAGGCCTCTCCTTGATGGTAGCATAAGCCACATCTCAAACACAACACGTCAAGACCGAACCTCCTAATACTTCCCCAAAAACCGCTTCTCCTGCAGCCTTCTCTGTCTCAGATCATCGCAACATCATCCTTTGGGATGAATGCTCAGGTCAATAATCCAAGAACCATTCTTGACTGTTCTCACACTTCACATTCATTATGTCAGAAAATTCTATTGAGTCTACCCTCAAAATATATCCAGAACCTGACCACTTGCCATCATTTCACTGCTATCTCCCTGGCTCTAGCTGACAGAGACAGGAGACAGCCAAGGGTCCCTGGTGAAACCCCACCCTCAACTCTAAAATAAAGCCTGAAGGCTGAAAGGCCGGACTGCTCATCCAGGATGAAACCCGCCACCCTGAGGGAGAACTGCCCCTGTTCGCCCACCCTTTCCAGATTGATTCTTTCTGAATAAAGCCGGCATGCTCACTGGGGGAACGGGAAGAAGCCACAGGAAGTTCGCACCTTGTGCAGGGGGAGGAGCCTGGTCTCCAGCTCGTGGATGGTGACCTGGAATCAACCTGCGAGGCAGGGGCCTGTGAGTAGGACCCCCTCTCGCTTTGCTGAGAGTTTCTTTTTCTTTTTTTTTTCCTTTACATCCAATAAATTCTGCTCTACTCATCCTTCAATGTGTCAGCACGCCTAATCTTTCCTGGCCATGTGACAGGAACCCAGTTTTAGCTGAACTAAGGAGCAAAAATTCTGCAACACAGCCACCATCATCTCTTGCCTGGAATGTTGCTATGGCTTTCTAAATGAATTTTGTGCTTCTACCAGTGCCTCCATACAGACTCTTCTCAGCAAAGCAAACAGGATTCTCCTTTTAAAATATAAGATCATGTCACTCTTTTGCTTAAAACCCTGTCATGACTTTCCATTTCACTCAGAGAAAAGCCAAAGTCCCCTACAGTGGCCTTTAAGGCCCAGTGTGCCCCAGCCATCTCTGACCTCTCTGACGTGACCTCCTCCCACTCCCTGCCAGGCTCCTCCTCTGCAGCCCTCTGACCTCCTGACTAACCCACTGGGCGTATCCCCAGTTAAGGGCTTTTCCCTGACTATTCTCTCTGACCCAAGAGCTCTTTTTCTACATGTTCACAAAGGCCATCTTCTCAGCAGGACCTACACCCATGGCCCTATTGGACATCACAAACCACCAACTCACCCCCCAGGAACCCATCCCAGACCCTCTTACAATGCTATCTTTTTTTGTTTTCTTTTTTTTAGCACCAATTACCTTCTGACATAATATATTATGCTCTCTTTTATTTTGAGTTGAGGTCTTTCTCTGTTGCCCAAGTTGGAGTATAGTGGCATGATCATAGCTCACTGAAGCCTTGAACTCCTGGGCTCAACCAGTCCTCCTACCTTAGCCTCCCAAGTAGCTAGGACTACAGGTATGCACCCACACGTGGCTAATTTTTTAATATTTTTTTTCAATAGAGAGAGCGGGCTCTTGTTATGTTGCCCAGGCTGCTCTTGAACTTCTGGTCTCAAGCAGTCCTCCCACCTGGGCCTCCTGAGTCCCTGGGATTACAGGTGTGAGCTACTATACCCAGCTTATATTAATTATTTTCTTATAATATCATCTGCTTATTGTTTATTTTCTGGCTTCCTCAGCAAACTCCAAGAGGGCAAGGATTTTTGTCGGATTTGTTCATCGATCTAGGCCAAGCTATGACAACAATGCCCAGTACACAGAGGTGCTCAATAAATATTTAATGGGTAAATAATAAATACAAATGAAAGACAAAGGCCAAAAAATACAAGAAGACACTTGGAAGAAACAGAAATGTTACAGAGAATTTTTTAAATTATAACTAAAATCCTCAAATATGAGAGAATCAACTGCATCAATGAAATAAAAAAGTGATGGCTTAACATCAGTACCAACAACTAAAAAACAATCAGAGAATAAAAATAAGTTACTGGAAATTAAAATTATGATATCTGAAATTTCAGTAAAAAGTTAGAAGTTGAGGAAATTCCTCTGAAAGAACAAAAATTCAAAAATATGAAAACCTGAAGATAAAAGAAAACTAGAGGATCAGTCCTGGAGGTTAACACACAACTAGTGTGTGTTTTAAGAATGAAAGAACAGAGAAAATGAAGGAGAGGAAGTTTGGGGGAAAAAATAATACTAAAAAATATTCTGGGCCAGGAGTAGTGGCTCACACCTGTAGTCCCAGCACTTTGGGAGGCTGAGGTGGGCAGATTGCTTGAGCCCAGAAGTTCGAGACCAGCATGGGCAACAAGGTGAAATCTCATCTCTACCAAAAAATACAAATATTAGCAGGGCATGGTAGCACGGATCTATAGTCCCAGATACTAAGGAGGCAGAGGTAGGAGGATTACCTGAGCCTGGCAGGTCAAGGCTGCAGTGAGCTGAGATCGTGCCACTGTACTTCAGCCAAGGCGACAGAGTGAGACCCTGTCTTAAAACTAAAAAAATTCTAAAACAGAAGGACAGGAGTCCTCAGGCTGTGAAAAGGCCTCACCTGGGGTTGAGCACAGTGAAGAAAAAGTCTCTCAACAAGCACAATGCTATTAACATCTTGGGACAGTAGGCTGGGCAAGATCCTGAAACTTCCATAGTTTCCAAACAAAAGGTCCAGAATCAGAATAGCACAGAACATTTCAATAGTATCAACGGAAACCAGGAAGTCATGGAGCAAATTTTTTCAAAAACTCTGAGGGTAAGGATTTCTAATACAGAAATGTACGTAACCAAGCCATCCCTTAACTGTGAGGCAAGATAAAGGTGCATTTTCAGATATGTGAAGTCTCGAAACTTTACCAAACATTCACCCTCTCTCAGGAAGCTTCTGAAGGGCATACTTCACTAAAATAAGAGAGAAGGCCAATAAACAGGAAAACAGGAGGTCCAGGAAATCCAAATCAGAAGAGTATAAGGGAAATTTCTAGGATGGTGACAGGAAGTCCCAGGACAGCAGCTGTGCAGCAAGCACCAAGAGCATCCCGCAGCTTGGAGCAAAAAGTGGAGGACTCAGAAATGACTACAAGACAGAAAAACGTATTACTAGATTATCTAATGCATTTGAATGTAATGAAAGGAGATTTTCAGTTCTGCAGAAGATTTGGGCATGAAACTAAGCAAACAAAGAAATAAAGAGACAATTATTAACCCTAGGAAAAAAAAGTTGCACAAGAAGGAAATGTAACCACAGTATACTATATGGCCCTGCTTTCAACATTATTTTCTTAATCACAATAATATAAACATTGGCTATTGATTTAACTCAACAGAGTGCTATAATGTTTCTGGAAGGATGAGGTAAGGAAAAGAGGAAGTAAAGGAGCATGAAACTCTTTCTTCCATTAAAAGAAGCCAATTGACAATGTCTAAAATTTGTGAATCAATAAATAGCAGTGAAAGTATAATGTTTAGAAATACAGAAGTAAATATTCAAAGTAGTGGTCAAAAGGGGTTATCTCTAGGAATAGAGGGTGAGGGGAGGTAGGGACAAGGAAGAGTTATTTGTTGTCATAAAACCTGTAATTCCACTTTATTTTCAGATCATGTACATGTATAACTTTGATAACAATAAATATTAATTTTGAGGTGTGGGACATGCTGGCTCCAAACCAATACTTTCCACTTGATATAACCATAAGGATTCAAAGATAATTGAGATGAGAATGACTTCTCATCATGTAGTTCAATGTCATTTAAAACCAAGTCTACACACCTCTTACAATTATCTCGTGTACTCCTGGTGGTATTCACCCCACACTTTCAAGCCTAGGGAGTAGTCTGTAAAACCCTCCTTGGAGCAAGTGGGTAATCAAGAGACCATTGTTATCATCTCCAGGACCAAGGCCTGCCAAAATTGATTCAAGATGTAATAAAAAGCCTGCCTAGTCCAATAATCATTAAAGAATGCAAATCCCATAATTTAAAAATTTTCCACAAGAAAAACATCAGGCCCAGATTATTTTAAGGCAAGTTCTACACAACCTTGAAGGAATACACTCTTCCAACCTTATTAAAATTCTCTGAGAAGAGGCTGGGCACAGTGTAATCCCAGCACTTTGGGAGGCTAAGGTGGGCGGATCACAAGGTCAGGAGATCAAGACCATCCTGGCTAACACGGTGAAACCCTGTCTCTACTAAAAACACAAAAAATTAGCCAGGCGTGGTTGCAGTCACCTGTGGTCCCAGCTGCTCGGGAGGCTGAGGCGGGAGAATGGTGTGAACCCGGGAGGCGGAGCTTACAGTGAGCCGAGATGGCGCCACTGCACTCCAGCCTGGACAACAGAGCCAGACTCCGTCTCAAAAAAAAAAAAAGTTATCTGAGAAAATAGAACAGGATGCTTCCTCCAACTCAGTTGAGACTAGGTTCATCTGTATCAAAATGAGACATGAACCAGACAAGAAAGGCAAAGTATAGGCCAATCTCACTAGTCAACATAAACGAAAAATCCCAAGATTGTAACAAAAGAACCCAATGATATATCAGTAGTGATGCATGACATGTTTCTTAAAGCACTTATTTTGGGGGATGAAATATAAAGGACGCCCTAGCATTCTTGCAGCAGGCAAGTTCATGATGTTTATGGTGGAACATTCTGTGTGGGTCTGAAAAAACAAGAGCACAAGATGATCAAAAACATGGTGCATGCATGTGAGCTGGCAAGCTTTCTCATTCTTACAGGTTTCTGATTTCAAGAAATGGTTCACAGAGAAACTGGCAGAAGATTAATCCTGATCTACCTCTGTTTTGAAGTAGGGAGGAAAAAATAAGACAGAAAATTGTAGCATAACTAATCCAACTTCAGATTGTTGTGGTCTCACAAGGCTCCAGGGGTCCTCTTTGACCCAGTGACCCTGCTTGGGAGACACAGCAGTCCCTCCTGAGATCCTCCCAGCCTTTTCTGTAAATACACCCTGCTGAATTGGTAATACATGTGGGCAGAGACTTCATGTCCCGAACCCTTCAAACTTTATGGATTCTGAGAACAGTCTTGGCTGCGAAGAGTGACTTGTTATAACTAGATATTGCACATGAACTTAGGGTCTTCTCCATACCCCTTTCCCCTAGTCAGGAATTGTGTCTCTATGAAAGGCACAGATCCATGAAGGGTAGAAGAAGCATTACTTACTGTGCCCGAAATACTCTCTCAAACTCTGGTGACCCAGTGACTGCTGGGGGTGTAACTTTGTATTTTAATCTTGCCTTTCCAACTTGCAAAGCAAAATAACCTGCAAGTAAAGGGAAATGTTGCATTAAAGATGGGGCACATCATCAGTCATTAGCGAAATGCAAATTTAAATCACAATTAGATAGTACTACATACCTATTAGAATGTTTAAAATCAAAAAGACAGATGATAGCAATTAAAAAAGACAGATAGGAGAGGATATGAGAACAACTGAAACTTTCATACAATGCTGGTTGGGAATGTAAAATGGTACAACCACTTTGAAAAACAGTTTGGAAGGGAGTCTTTTAGTTAGACATACCTCCAATGTATAACCCAGTCATTCCACTCATAAATATTTTCCTAAGAGAAACAAAATTGTATGTCCATACTCCAGGGGCCAAAGCCCTTGGCCCCCTGGAGGTTCACTGAAAATCACTGACATGAGGCAGATTAATCAACAGAAGTTAAAAGAAAGATCACACACATTTATTTTATATGTATACATAGCAGCCTTCAGAACAAAGACACAGCCCCACAGTGAGGTACAGAAATTCATATGCCATCTTGAGGCTACAGAAATGTGACAGGAAAATAAATCTCAGGACCCCAAAATCACTAAGCCAAGGGAAAAGTCAAGCTGAGAACTCCAGCAGGCAAACCAGCCTCCCATTTTAATTCCTAAATAAGATAGCTACAAAGCACAATTTGCCCACAAGGAAAAGCTTATCTTCACAGGTGCTGTGAAAGTCATCCCTCTGCTCACCTGAGACAAATGCATATCTGATTGCTTATGTAAAAATGCGCCAGTCAGTGGCTCACGCTTGTAATCCCAGCACTTCAGGAGGCTGAGGCGGGTGGATCACCTGAGGTTGGGAGTTCCAGACCAGCCTGACCAACATGGAGAAACCCTGTCTCTACTAAAAATACAAAAAGTTTGCCAGGCGTGGTGGTGCATGCCTGTAATTCCAACTACTCAGGAGGCTGAGGCAGGATAATCACTTGAACCCAGGAGGCAGAGGTTGCGGTGAGCCGAGATCACGCCATTGTACTCCAGCCTGGGCAACAAGAGTGAAACTCCGTCTCAGAAAAAAAAAAAAAAAAAAAATGCAGATTCACTGAGCCAGACTAAATTGTGTATTCAGTGAAAGGCTTATCAAGGACTCAAAAGAATGCAACCTTTATCTCTTATCTATCTATGACCTGGAAGCCCCTGCTTTGAGTTTTCCTGCCATACCCGGACCAAACCAATGTACATGTTACACATATTGATTGATGTCTCATATCCCTCTGAAATGTATAAAAGCAAGCTGTACCCTGACCACCTTGGGCACATGTCATCAGGACCTCCTGAGGCTGTGTCACGGGCATGTCCTTCGCCTTGACAAAATAAACTTTCTAAATTGGTTGAGACCTATCAGATATTTTGGGTTCACAGAAACAATGCAGGCTCAGAACATGGCCAAAAAAAACAGATTATGGTGGTAAGTCAGGTTTTAGCGGCAAGACAGGATATGGGAGGGGAAGAAGAGGAGGCTCAGCTAGCCAAGGGGGTCATGTTATGCAGATGAAATCTCACAGATGGCAGCCCCTCAGAGAAAATAGATGGTAAGTGTTCCTTCCAGATCTTTACAGGTGTCAGACTCCATTAATCTCTCCCAGATCTGGACAAGGGAAGGCCTGGCTGCATTAATGGAGATTCTCCACAATGCAAAGTTCCCCTACAAAAAAAACAGCTTTGCAGGGCCATTTCAAAATCTGTCAAATAAATCTATCTTGGGTAAAATATTTTTATTTCCTTCAGTACAAAGAATTGTACACAAATATTCACAGCAGCTTTGTTTGTAACAGGAACAACTCTGTGATGGCTAATTTTATGCATCAACTTGGCTAGCATATGGTGCCTAGCTGTTTGGTCAAACGCCAGCCTAAAAGTTGCTGTGAAGGTATTTTTTTAGATGTGATTAATATTGAAATCAATTGATTTAGAGTAAAGCAGATTACCCTCCTTAATGTGGGTGGGCCTCATCCAATCAGTTGAAGGCCCTAGGAGATAAGACTGAGGTCCCCCAAAGAGAAAGGACTTCTGCCTCCAGACTCCCTTCAACACCAGATTGTAACATCAACTTTTGCCTACCAGCCTTTCCTGCAGATTTCAGACTTGCCAGCCCCCACAGTTGTGTGAGCCAATTCCTTAAAATAATTCTCCGTGTGTGTGTGTCTATGTGTGAGTGTATGTATTGATTCTGTTTCTCTGGAGAACCCTGATTCATATGAGTGTCCATCAACAAGCGAGTAGATAAATACATCATGATAGAGCCATACAATGGGATACTACTTAACAATAAGAAAAAGGAATAAACTATTGATAACCCCCAAAAATGAGTGAATCTCAAAATAATTATGCTGAATGAAAGCAAGGATTTTTTAAAAAGAGTACTACCATATAATTTCATTTATATAAAATTCTCAAAATGCAAATGAATCTATAGTGACATAAAGATTGCCTGGAGATGAGGAGGCCAGGAGGGAGGGGCCACTAAAGAGAGCAAAGACCACCTGGTGCCCATGAAGCAGACCATCCAGAGGCAGAACTCCTCATCTGAGGAGTTTAGAAGTAATTGATCCTCCCTATATCTAAAGCCGGTTTCAGGCTTCTTTCCCCAAAATTTATACATAACTAGACTTTCTCTACCTCTATACGTCTCTGGAATGCATGCATGATGAAACTCATTGTGCAACCCTTGCTGACATTACGACATCAAAATGTCTACAAATGTAATCATTCATCATGACATTCATGGCTAATATGGACCAAATTACCCCTAAGCTCTTGCTTTAAGGTCCATAAATACCCCTAAGGAAAATCCCCCCCCCTCCCCCGGGCATGCTCAGTCCTCTCGCTGAGGCAGCCCGTTGCATTCGTCTGCAGCTTTCTCTCAATCTAATAAAACTTTCCTATTCAAACCTATACTGTTGTCGGTAAACTCTTACTCCCTGTGGGCCAATCACTTTCCATTGCCAGGGCTCTGACACCCTGTACAAGGTAACTTTGGGGATGATGGCTCCCCGCCTGCCAAAGTTTCCCTGTTATAAAACAGTATGACTTTCTTCTCCTTCATTTCATTAGACAATCAACTCTGATGCCTGGGTCCACCTTCATCTTGTGATGAGTTCTGTGGACTTCTTTCACTTCCGCATCCACACATCCTCCTCTGTCAGTTTTTGAGGCCTCAATAGGTCTTGCCTCCTGTCCTTCACTTCCTCTTTTTACCCCATAATAAACTTCTGGCATTGAGACAGGGCAAGGAACGCTCTTAGGGACCTGCCAGCCACCTCAAGCATGGAAATAAAGAAAAACTCTTGAGTTCCTTCAAGGGAAGTTCCAAACACCTTGCTAGTCTTCAGACCTGCTAAGCGAGAAGGTAATAATAGTTTAAATAATAGTCACCCAAATAAGATAGAGTTACAAGATGTTCAGTTCCCTATAGAAACTAAAGGCAACATCTTAACATAGGTTCTTGAGTTGTTTCTCAGAAACCAGGACCCCTACCAGATGGAAAATGCTGACCACTGTCACACAGACCTCAGCTAAGCGGGAACTGAGGACTGAATTCTGACCACCATTCCCTCTTCTAAATCTTCTCCTGAGGGGCCTGCAGAGAATCACACACACAGGTTAAACCTTGTGAAAGGAAAATAAATCTCGGGACCCCCAAATCACTAAGCCAAAGGGAAAAGTCAAGTGGGAACTGCATTGAACAAACCTGCCTCCCATCCTATTCCTAAATAAGATAGTCTCATTCTGTCACCCGTGCTGGAGTGCAGTGGCGTGATCTCAGCTCACTGCAACCTCCACCTCACAGGTTCAAGCAATTATCCTGCCTCAGCCTCCCGAGTAGCTGGGATTACAGGTATGTGCCACCACGCTCAGCTAGTTTTTTGTATATTTAGTAGAGATGGGGTTTCACCATGTTGGCCAGGCTGGTCTTGAACTCCTGACCTCAAGGGATCCACCCGCCTTAAATACATATTTGATTGCTTCCTTTGATTCAGTAAAAGGCTAATCAGAAACTCAAAAGAATGTCTCCTATCTACCTATGACCTGGATACACACTTTGTGTTGTCTCGCCTTTCCAGATTGAACCAACGTACATCTGACATAGATGAACTGATGTCTCATGTCTCCCTAAAATGTATAAAACCAGGCTGTGCCCTGACTACCTTGGGCACATGTTGTCAGGACCCCCTGAGGCTGTGTCACAGGCACATCCTTAACCCTGGCAAAATAAATTTTCTAAATTGATTGAGACTTGTCTCAGATACTTTTTACTTTAGAACCTTAACATTTCTTTCTGCTGACCTCAAGTTTTTAGACAAAGTCTTGCTCCCTTAACCAACTGCAAACTAAAGAATCTCTGAATCCACTTGCGGCCTGTAAGCCCCTGTGTCAAGATATCCTGCCTTTTGGGGCCAAACCAAGGTATAACCTCCAAGTATTGATTTATTATTTTTCCATTACCTTCTGCTTTCCTGAAATGTACCCCTGCCTGTAAAAACCCTTGCTTGGGCCAAATCTGGTGGCTTACTCCTGTAATCCAGAATGTTAGGAGGCCGAGGTAGGAGGATCCCTTGAGACTAGGAGTTCAAGACCAACCTGGGCAACATAGTGTGACCCTATCTCTAGAAAACAAATTTTAAAAACCCATTTAGGTGTGGTGGCTCACACCTGTAATCCTTCTGGGACACTTGAGGCAGGAGGACTGCTTGAGCCCAGGAGTTTGAGACCAGCCTGGATAACATAGTGAGACCCCATGTCTATAAAATAAAAATACAAAAATACAGGTGTGGTGATGGTGCACGCCTGTAGTCCCAGCTACTTAGGAGGCAGAGTAGGCAGGAATGCTTGAGCCTGGGAGGACAAGGCTGCAGTGAGCCAGGATCACTGTACTCCAGCCTGGGTGACACAGCAAGACCCTGTTTCAAATAATAATAAAATAAATAAAATTGTAAAACCCTTGCCGGAAAGCCATTGGGAAGTTAGGGTGTTAAGCGTTAGCTGCCCAGTTCTCCTTGCTTGGCACCCTGCAATCAGTGCCTCCCTTTCTGTCACTGCAAATCCTGGTGCTTGTGTTTGTTTCTGTGTGCTGGGTGAATGGGCCCATGTTCAGTCGGGTTACATAACTTATTACTTCCCTTCGCATTATTTCTTTCAGTTTTAGTTCCTTACCAGTTGTCTCCCCCAATATCCCCTTGTCTGACTTGTTTTAGTACCTCAATATCTGTTTCCTATGCGCTAATGCTTTAAAAATGGCTTCCTTTTAAAATTCCACACCAAGTGTGTAGTTTGGGTCTCTCCCTGTGTTAGAGTATTAGAAGCAATGTGTTTCCTATATGACCTCCCCTCTCATAAGAAGTCAATATTGATCCTGATGTAGAAACGGCTCTCAAAGCAGGCTCTTCCCTTCCACTAATCCCCTTTTGCTACAAAAAGCTGTTGTTTAGGATTTAAACATTGTCACTGAATATCTAAAGTGTGTAAATGCTGGCCGGCCCAGTAGCTCACACCTGTAATCCCAACACTTTGGGAGGCTGAGGCGAGCAGATCACTTAGGGTCAGGAGTTTGAGACAAGCCCGGCCAACATGGTGAAACACCATCTCTACTAAAAATACAAAAATTAGCCGGGTTTGGTGGTGCACACCTGCAGTCCCAGCTACTCGGGAGGCTGAAGCAGGAGCTTTGCTGAAACCCAGGAGGCGGAGGTTGAAGTGAGCTGAGATCGCACCACTGCACTCCGAGTCAAAAAAAAAAAAAAAGTGTGTAAATGCTTGGGATTGGAGTTTTTCTCATTCATACCGCAGCCTGAGAGAGCAGAGTGAGGAGAAGGAATGTAGAGATGGGCCCCGACTGTCTCCAACCCTGGGCTCCATCCCTCCAGGGCAGCATCAGTCTGGAAAGGCCAGTGACTCATGGGCTCAGCTAAAGGGATTTGTTCTTTGAGGGGGAAATGAGGACTTGGCCACTCTGCACTTGCTATTACCATTGCTTCTAACATGCTTCACAGTCTTGCAGAAAATACTTGGCACGTCTTCTTGTTTCCACCTATAAAATGGAAATAATGAAAGATATGTTCTCCTAGACTTATGAATTAGTAATGCACAAGAGACTAGAGCTTCAAAATGAGGCTGGTAGTAAGCAAGCTTTAAAAATGCTATATTTTCCTATGCTGATTGCACCCAGTGGGCATCTGTTTGTGACACTAGCAAGTGTGAGGAATGAGCTTCAGTAAATGGAAGAGGTACTGAGATATCCCACCTACTCCCAGCCCAGCCCCAAGAAAGAGGATTCAGCTGGGCTCACCTCCAGCCCAAAGAGAGAGAAGCCCTTCTGTTCTCTCAGGTCAGGGGCCTCAGAGAGACCATGGCTATTTTTGGAATAATATGATGACAGTGGGGCCGGGTGCGGTAGTTCGTGCCTGTAATCCCGGCACTTTGGGAGGCTGAAGTGGGTGGATCACTTTAGGTCAGGCGATCGAGACCACCCTGGCCAACATGGTGAAACTCTGTCTCCACTAAAAATACAAAAATTAGCCAGGTGCAGTGGTGTGTGCCTGTAGTCCCAGCTACTCAGGAGGCTGAGCTGGAAGAATCACTTGAACCCGGAAGGCAGAGGTTGCAGTGAGCCGAGATTGCACCACTACACTCCAGTCTGGGCCACAGAGTGGGACTCCATCTCAAAAAAACAAACAAAACAAAAACAAAAACAAAAATTAGCCAGGCATGGTGGCGTGCCTGTAGTCCCAGCTACTTGAGAGGCTGAGGCAGGAGAATTGCTTGACCTTGGGAGGCTGAGGCAGGAGAATTGCTTGACCTTGGGAGGCGGAGGCTGCAGTGAGCCGAGATCACACCACTGCACTCCAGCCTGGGCGACAGAGCAAGACTCTGTCTTAAAAAAATACATACATGTATATGATGACTATCTGATGAGAGTGGGGTGCTATTTCACCTTCTTTTCTGTAGTTTCAACTTCATTTCCCTTCTTATGAGTTCATTAAAACCTCTTGAGAATAATCTTCTTTTGCTTTGCCCGTCTTTCCTCTTTCCCTAGCTTTCTCCAGAGATACACATGTGCTGGGAAGAAACCAAAAATAAAATCCTGAGCCCCCAAACAACTGAACAGACTCCCTCTTGGCCAAGGGAACCCCAGAGAGACCTGAAAAACTGAATTCCGTGAGGGGAAGGGAGGTAGGACACACCTGGTTGTGCCCCCGCCCTTTTGGAGTTTAGGCACAACTGCCCAGGATTAAGGTTAAAATGGAGATCATAAGACTAACAAAGCCAGCTGCAGTAAGAAGACACCAAATTGTAGACAAGACCTAAGGCCTTGCAAGGCAATGGTTAAGTCACACCCTACAAGCCATCAAATCTCATTAGGCCAGTTCTTTTAAATTAACCCAGTGCGTGGCTTACATTTCAACTGACTCTGGCATAGCGTCACATGACAGATCTCTTTATTTTATTTTATTTTTCTTGAGATAGGGTCTCACTGTCACGCAGTCTGGAGTGCAGTGGCACGATCTCAGCTCACTGCAACCCATGGGTTAGAGCAATTCTCACACCTCAGCCTCCCAAGTGGCTGGGATTACAGGTGAGCGCTACCACACTCGGCTCATTTTTTGTATTTTTAATAGAGACAGCATTTCATCACGTTGCCCAGGCTGGTCTTGAACTCCTGGGCTCAATCTGCCCACGTTGGTCACCCAAAGTGTTTGATTAAGGCATGAACCACCATACCAGCCACCACCTTAATGTAAGCATTTCTTTGTGCTGAATTCAAGTCTTTAAACAAAGCTTTACTCCTCTAACCAATTGCAAATTCGAGAATCTGAGTCCACTTATAACCTGTAAGCCCCCCGCTTTAAGATATCCCACCCTTTGGGGCTGAACCAGTAGATACCTTCCATGTATCGATTTATGTCTTTGCCTATAATTCCTGCCTCCTTAAAATGTATAAAACCAAACTGTAACCCAATTGCCTTGGGACCATCCACTGAAGGTTTCTTGGGTTTGTGTTTTCTCCGAGCCATGGTCACTCATATTGGCTCAGAATAAACCTCTTTAAAAGATTTCACAGAGTTTGGTATTTCTGTTAACACCCCCGAAGGAAATCAGAATATTGCACCTCAAAATATGACTGAACTAAAGAAGCGGCCCCAAGGTCTTTGTGACCTCTCCACTGCTTCCTGTCTCAACCCGTGGTCTCTACCAAGGCACAGGATAAGGCTGGGCAGTCCTCTGAAGCTCCGTTATCTACCTAGAAACCAGACCCCCTAAGAAAAACACAACTGCCTGTCCTCTCCTCCCTCAGACCTCATTATCTCATGTGGCAAAGAAGACCAAGGAATGCACACACCTGGACGAACTTTCCCACCAGATTAAGCCTGCCCCTCTGGCCCATCAAATTCCAAAGAGAATCACTGGCAAGTTACTTTGTCTCCCAGTCCATTCATTCTCCCTAATAATCGTTTACTACCACTCAAAAGAATTGTCTGCATTCCCCATTTCCTCCCTCCCCTGTGAAGAACAGTATATAAGCTGCTGTATCCCCTTTGGATTATTGCTGTGCATATTTAAATAAATTGCCATACCCTTTCTCCTATTAATCTGCCTTTTGTCAGTTGATTTTCAGTGAACCTTCTGAGGGTGAAGGAAACTTTCTCTCTGCCCCTTACCCCCTGTGATGCCCACCCAGCCACAGCTGGGTTCCTTCACCCTGTCGCTACCTCTCCATGCAGCAGAAACTTCTCTCTTCGAAGAAGGAACTTAGGATGGGAACTGCCAGTGCTAAGCGCCTACATGGGGCCAGGCACTGTGGTGGGATTTCCTCCCCAAGGTGCGATTAAACCCTCTTTGATGGTGACATTGAAGGGCAGTGTATCCTGAACAGGGACACCCAACTGGGAAGTGGCTAGACTAACAGATACAGCTCTGTCTGCAAAACCTAAGCTGCTTCAACCATGGCACATGGTGTCCCAACTCCATGAACACCAGACTTGCAAAAGGAGCAAATTCTGGTTCCTGATGCCAGCTAAACGGTTGTGTCTTCCTCTCTCTGTCTCCCTCTTACACTCTCTCTGTCTCCTTTGTAAACCAAAACTAAAATTCTAAGCCACCCAACCATCTAAATGGAGTCCTCCTCTCAGCCAAGGGCATTCCAAAGTTAACCTAAAAAACGAGTTCATGCCATCATGGGAAAAAGGTATCAGATGTGCCTCATTATATCCTCCTCCCGTTGGAATTCAGGCACAACTGACCAGCATTAACATTAAAACAGACCTTAATGTTAGTCCAAACTGCACCATTTTGTGAGCCCCCTGCCATTTCACAGACCTTAGTCAAAGTGAAGCATGCCATGAGGGTTCAGGCCCTGAGAAACATCCTGCCTAGCCACGTGACCACAAGACACAGGAGCATCCTTATCATACCCTGCCAAGCAAAGTCCCAACTGAAGAAATATCCCTATCAAATCCTGCTGGACAAAGAGCCCAGGGAACATCCCTGGCCAAACCATCTGACCATAGGAACATCTTGTCAATATCCTCCAGGGCAGCAAACCATACTGCCGAAACCCCTCCCGCCCATACCTATACGTACCCCGCCTGTAAGCAATGGTGGGCTCTGGCATTAAGCTGGGCCCCAACCTCCACAGGTTTCTGCAATATACCTGTGCTGTTGTAAAGCGTGTGTGTGTGTGTGTGTGTGTGTGTGTTTCTTTAACTCTAACCTTCCCTTTAAAAAACTAACACTTAAGACTTTTTGTAACAATAAGACACCAAATTCCAGTCTGACTCTAGTATAGTATTACATGACAGCAGGCCTTGAAAGAAATTGAAGTATTTTACCCTAAAATATATTTTTGTCATGTCCTGAAATGGTCCTGCAAAGTTGTCTCTTGTGGGAAAAGTCTACATTCTGTAGAAAATCCCTTTCCCTTTCCAGGTCTTTTCTCTGATCCAGGAGAGAATTAACAGAGTCTGGCACCTTTTTAAGTCTCGTAAGAAACATTTACAATCTATTCTCTCCAAAGGCTGCTACCTGGAAGCTACATCTGCATAGTAAGAACCTTGGCCTCCACAAACCCTTATCTTAACGCAGGCACTCCCTTCTATGGATTTGAAGTCTGTAGATAAACTCTTTTAATCAATTGCCAATCAGAAAATCTTGAAATCCACCTATGACCTGGAAGCCCATGCCCCACTTAAGTCCAGTTGTCCTGCCTTTTGGGACCAAACTAATGTACATCTTACATGAACTGATGTCTTATGTCTCCCTAAAATGTATAAAACCAATCTGTAGCCAGACCCCTTTGGGCAGATGTTCTTATAATCTCGTGAGGCTGTGTCACCAGCCACTGATCCCTCATGTTTGGCTCAGAATACATCTTTTCAAATATTTTACAGAGTTCAACTCTTTATCAACATCTTTTTTTTCTTTGAGATGGAGTCTCGCTCTGTCGCCAGGCTGGACTACAGTAGCGCGATCTCAGCCCACTGCAACCCCCCTCTCCCAGGTTCAAACAGTTCTCCTGCCTCAGCCTCCCTAGTAGCTAGGAGTGTAGGAGCGTGCCACCACACCCAGCTAATATTTGTATTTTCAGTAGAGATGGGGTTTCACTATGTTGACCAAGATGGTCTCGATCTCTTGACCTCGTGATCCACCTGCCTTGGCCTCCCAAAGTACTGGGATTACAGGCATGAGCCACCGTGCCCAGCCCTAATGCCTTATTAAACATTCCCTGTCCACCATTAATCATCATTCACCTAGTCTCCTCTCCTCTCTCCCCACCCCTTACCCCCCCTTCCATCCAGCCCCCTGACATTCTGGCCCCAGTTCACACAGCCTCCTGCACAAGCAGCAAACAGGGAGGATGAGCACCTCTGTCAGACTTGGGACATCTGTGGACCTGCTCCTGCGCCCTCTGCAGGCCTAGGATAAAGGCTCATGCAGGTTTGGTAGCACCTGTGAGTCAGGATGGGTCGCCTTACACCTGTTAAATTAGGTTTAGCCTAAAGTTGCCTTCTGACATATTTTAAGTTCAGCCTAAAGGTTCCTCCATACATCGTGAACTGTACGCTTCCATTTTCTGGGAGTCACTTTCCTTTTTCTGTCCACAAATCTTCTTCTACCACGTGGCAGCCCCAGAGTCTCTCTGAACCTATTCCGGTTCCCCATGCCCAACTGTGACTCGTTCTTTGCTCAATTAAACTCAGTTAAATGTAATTTGCCTAGGATTTTCCTTTTAACAGATCTAAGTGTTTCTTTAATTAGAAACAAATAGCCTGCTCTTCTCCAGGACAGACTGTGTGAATCAAACCACAAAACGTGAGTCTGAAGGTTCAAGATCTTCATACAATCTCAAAACAGACTGGCTAGGCAAGACATTAAGCGTACATGGAGGCCTGGACTGGATCCTCAGCTGTGAGGCCTTCCTGCTTCTGGCTGTTTGTGTAACCTGAGCAGTCTACAGCTTGGCCCTATTTCCAGGTACAGGCACACTTGGAAATACAAAGAAATATGCATGCTTGGTAAGAAATCTTGCACTCTTGCACTGGGACCCCTTTCCCCAGCTGACACTGTAGGTAAGATAATATGAATTGAGCAAATGTGACTCCCATGGAGTAAAAGCCCTCTATTTAACCAGGCAGTCAGGATATTGAATAATCCTAGTGGGAAGCTGTTTTAAAATTTAGAGCTAATTACTTAATCTCAAGCTCATATTTCTGAAGGAAGTTTTTTTCAGCCTGATAATCATACCACCATAGGCAGTTTATTTAAGAAAACGCATTAATTAAAACAACGTTCAAGAAATCACAACCAGGTTTAGAAGCAGGCACGTTTCCTTTGGAACACTTGTAATTAATATTCACACCACTTCCTGCAGGTTAGCAGGCTACTAATGCTCGTTTGGACGGCCTGTGGGTCGTAACCACAGATGATGCAGAATCGCTGAGCTCTGAGGCCCCACAGCGTTCCAGTTGGGAGAACTAATCTCTGGAATGTTCTCAGTCTCTGCTTGCCCCTGGGAAGGAGGGGAGCAGGCAGCATGGGTGACCCTGAGGCGACTGTGCTCTGAGGACCCAGAGCCACCTGCAAGGGCAAGTAGGAAACAAAACACCGGACCCATCTCCCTCCCTCCCTATCTCTCTCTCCCGCAAGCCCTGTCTGTCACACAGGCGCGCGCGCACACACACACACACACACGAACTTCCCATGCCTCTTACTTTGCTGACAGGCCGAGAGAATAGAAACAGCAGCCAGCAGGATCGAGTTCCCGGCCATCTTTCTCACGGAACTATTTGTAGAACGCAGGGGAAGATAGCTTCTTGACTTGGAATGCTGACCTTCCTTATCGGGTAAACAAAGTTGGGGAAGGGCGGGGGAAACGCTGATTCAAGCGGCTAAATGACCCTTGCCCTGGAACAGAAGTCAGGAAGGCAGGCAGGTCTGGCGCTGCCGGTCACAGAGCTTTATGGGGCTGGGAGTTGCTTCCGGCGTTTGTTTTAAGCCTCTCCCATGGCCGGCGGGCAGGGCTACAGCTCACTGTGGGACCAGCCCTCCAGCCGCAGCGCCACAGTTACACTATCTTCTCTGCCAGTGCACAGACACTCTGGATCTCTTTCATCCCCACGCCCTTCCCTCCCCGGGCCTTGCTGAGACCTTTCTCACCTCCTGTGGAGTGAGAAGGAAGTACTTACTTAATCCTGATGAAATTTTAAATGCTAATTTAAGCCCGTTCTAATTTATTCACGCTGTAAATGGCCGATTTAGGATTTGAACCCAATCTAGCAGATTCCAATTGTGCCCTATCCCCTGCACCAGGCTGCCTCTCACTGTCACCTTGAGACTCTGATCATAATCTTACTATTTTTTTTTTAGTCAGGGTCTTGATCTGTCACCCAGGCTGAAGTGTAGTGGCACGATCATAGCTCACTGCAGCCTCCAACTTTTGGGCTCAAGTGATCCTCCTGCCTCAGCCTCCCAAGTAGCTAAGGCTACAGCCACAAGTCACTGTGCCCAGCCATTTTTTAAAAAATAAACCGGCCGGCTGCGGTGGCTCATGCCTGTAATCTCAGCACTTTGGGAGGCCAAGGAGGGCGAATTATGAGGTCAGGAGATCAAGACTGTCCTGGCTAACATGGTAAAACCCCTTCTCTACTAAACATACAAAAAATCAGCCGAGCATTGTGGCACGCACCTGTAGTCCCAGCTACGCAGGAGGCTGAGGCAGGAGAATCACTTGAACCCGGGAGGTGGAGGTTGTAGTGAGCCGAGGTCACGCCACTGCACTCTAGCCTGGGCAACAGAGTGAGACTCCACCTCAAAAAAATAAAATAAATAAATAAACCAGGATAGATGTTCTGAGGACCTCCTCAAAAAAATTAAAAATAAAAATAAAACCAGGATAGATGTTCAACTATCTCAAAAAATTAAAATAAAAATAAAAATTAAATAAACTAGGATAGATGTTCTGAGGAGGAAGAAGACCCTTGAGGAAAGAAATGGACCAGTATTTAAGTGGAACCCCTAGTAGGAAACTGCACATATGGCCACCACACCTGCTCAGGGCCTTGCCATTGTCAGACAAGCCACATACCACCCAGGTAGAGCACAGGCCTCCACAGCTGGGGGCTTCTTCTGTAGAATCCATTTATCACAGCCCCCTCCCCTCTGTCAACACAATTGTTTTGCTCTTTAGAGATGCAGATTCTGGCCGGAACCATGGCTCATGCCTGTAATCCCAACACTTTGGGATGCTGAGATGGGCAGATGGCTTGAGCTCAGGAGTTTGAGACCAGCCTGGGTAACATGGCAAAACCCCATCTCTAAAAAAAATACAAAAATTAGCAGGATATGGTGGCACGTGCCTGTAGTCCCAGCTACTTGGGGGACTGAGGCAAGGGGATTGCTTGAGCCCAGGAGCCTGAGACTGCAGTGAGCTAAGATCATTCCACTGCACTCCAGCCTGGGTGACAAAGTGAGACTCTGCCTCAAAAAAATAATAAAAATAAAGATGCAGCATCCCCAAAACCAAAGCTGGGGGCCTTTCCTCACCCCATCCTACAACACTATTAGAGGGTATATCTTGGCTCAAGCTGCTATAACAAAGATACCATAGACCGGTGGCTTACAATAGCAATTTATTCATCACAGTCCTGAAGGCTGGGAAGTCCAAGATGACAGTGCTGGCCAATCAAGTTCCTGGTGACGGCCCTCTTCCTGGTTTGCAGAAGGACACCTTCATGTTGGAGAAAGAGAAAGAGCAAGCTTCCTGGTAACTCCTTATAAGAGCACAGATCCCATTATGGGGGCCTATGCTCATAACCTCACCTATAGCTAATTATCTGCCAAATGCCTGATACCATCACATTGGGGGTTAGGGTCTCAACATATGAATTTCAGAGGGGACACAAACATTTAGTCCCAGTGCCTGCTGGGAGGGCAGTTGCCTCAGCCTCACACAGACCCTACAGTTTAATGACACAACCTTGGGCCTCTCTGAGCCTCCATTTGATAAGATGGGGTTAATAAGAGCTGAAGAGAAGTTTAAATGATATAGTCCTATTCTAAGGATTGAATTAGTTAATACTTATAGAGCACTTAAAACAGCACCTGGCATAAAAATATGTATTCTGTGTGTTTGCAAAATAAACACACAAAGTATCTAGACAAGTACTTAGCATATAGTGTACCTAATGTTAAAAGATACTTTCAGAGGTAAAAATCATGCCTTTCATACAATATAAAATGAAAACATCAAAATTTTTATGGAACTCATTCATGAGGGAACCAGTAAGATGTTATAACCAATTCAAAGGAGAATTCACGGAACTACACATATATGGGAAAGAGGAAATAACAAAATTAATTTATAAATAGTTGCAAGCCAGGTCTGCTCAAAGTTTCTTGTTGGTCTTCAGGCTTCCTTGGCTGTCTGCTCTTGAAATCATTGACGACTAAGATTAGATAAAAAGACAGAGCCAAGAAGCCGGGGCAGCACCAAAACATTCTTGTATGCTCAGTTTAATAGTTTTGGGCTTCAGTACATGGCAGAGATTCTACACTGCAAACTAGCTGCCCTGAACCTGTATCACCATCTACTATAATAACCTCCCAATGACAGATCTCGAAGGAGAGGTCTACACTAGACCTGTGGGCAGGCAGAGGCTCTCAAAGTCAGAGAACTGCTCGGGAAGAGAGGAACAGCAGCAAGAGGAGCTGAGCAGAGAATTGTGGCCCTGGCTGATGACTGTAACTTTTGGGTGTTGGTAATCTTATTTTGAGAAACTCTTGGGTACACCTGTACTAGTCAACTGGTTTAAAAACAACAACTTCCCAACTTCTGGACAAATCCTGAGGTTCCCTACTGACTTCTCCAAGTCAATCTTAAGTCAGTTCCCCAAATCCAGATTCTCAGAGAAGGTTGACACAAAGTAAAAAAAATTAAAAATCAATTAATCAATAAAACCTCAAGTGCTTCAAAACCCCATGTGTCTATTTAAAAACATCTTCATTGTCATATATGTAGTTATTGCCTCTATGGAAGTCTAAAAGAATTGAGCACTGGATAATGAAATATCACCTTCTGCCGTGATAAAATTTCCAGGTGACCCACAGCTGAAATACTGCCATAGCATTAACAAAAACTCACAAAAATTAGAGTTTCTCTGTATGTTTTCCCTGGATTGGTTGAAGAGGAATGGCATTTTCCCTGAATGTGGTTCCCATAGATCCTTCTAGTATGTTCCATTTATTACATTTTTCTATGAAAAGGAAAATAAAAGGACAAACAGCATACTGGTAATTGCTATGGTCTGAATGTTTGTCCCTCCAAAACTCACGTTAAAATTTAACTTCCATTGTTATGGTAGTTATTAAGAGGTAGGGCAATAAGAGGCGATTAGGCCATGAGATCTCTGCTCCCATGAATAGATTAATGTTGTTATCATAGGAGTGGATTGTTATAAATGTGAGCTTGGCCCTCTCTAGCCCCCTCCTTCTCTTACCCTTTGGGATGACATAGCACAAAGGTCCTCACCACGTGCCAGCACCTTGATATTGAGTCTCCTAACCTCCAGAACTGTGAGAAATAAATTTCTTTTATTTGTGAGTTACCCAGTGTGTGGTATTCTGTTATAGCAACAAAATGGAATAAGACAGTAATGATAGTAAAATGTTTTAAAAATATTTTTATTATCTATGTAAACTCAAAAGAAACCTGAAAGAGTTTCTGAGGACTTCAGTTGTTACTGAATCACTATTACCAAAATTATACTCTAGGTAAGGTGAAACAGAGAGGCCAAGATGTGATCGCAAAAACAAACCTGAACCATGTGAAAGAACTGCTTTCATGAAATGTAAACTCTAAATGTAACTCTTTCAGTATAATTTTGGTAACAGATTAAAAGAAATGATATATTAAACTATAGAAATATTTTTCCTCAGCCGGGCAGGGTGGCTTACACCTGTAATGCCAGCACTTTGGGAGGCCAAGGGCAGATCACCTGAGGTCAGGAGTTCCAGACCAGCCTAGCCAACATGGTGAAACCCCATTTCTACTAAAAATACAACAATTAGCCAGGCATAGTGGTGCACATCTGTAATCCCAGCTACTCGGGAGGCTGAGACATGAGAATCACTTGAACCCAAGAGGTGGAGGTTGCAGTGAGCCGAGAATGTGCTGTTACACTCCAGCCTGGATGACAGAGCAAGACTCCATCTCAAAACAACAACAACAAAAAATGGTTTTTCCTCAAACCAATTGCACCCCCTCCAAATTATTCCCTGGTCTCGCTCTCTCTGTTCACTTGTTACCCTTCCAAAAAAGACAGCACATCATCCAGGTTTCTGCTGATCTCTACAGCAGAGCTGTCTTCACTCCCATCAGGCCAGGTAGCAGAAAGAGACAGAAAATACACCTCTTTCCCAGGAACTATCAGAGTGATCATGATTATCCATGACCACATAACTCTCCATGTACCCAGAGTTCATTACATTATCTTGCTAGAAGTACTGACTAATTGAAGAATCTTGTAACTATACAGCAGTTTTTCTGTGTTTTGTTTTGTTTAGAGACAGGGTCTTACTCTGTCACCCTGGGTGGAGTGCAGTGACGTGATCATGGCTCACCGCAGCCTCAACTTCCAGGGCTCAAGCCACCCTCCCACCTCAGTCTCCTGAGTAGCTGGATTTAATAGCGGCGTTAACACAGTAAGTTTTTAAGCAAAGCTCAGATAAACACAATTTGAAATTATGCTCCGGCCGGGCGCGGTGGCTCAAGCCTGTAATCCCAGCACTTTGGGAGGCCGAGACGGGCGGATCACGAGGTCAGGAGATCGAGACCATCCTGGCTAACACGGTGAAACCCCATCTCTACTAAAAAAAACTACAAAAAACTAGCCGGGCGAGGTGGCGGCGCCTGTAGTCCCAGCTACCCGGGAGGCTGAGGCAGGAGAATGGCGTGAACCTGGGAGGCGGAGCTTGCAGTGAGCTGAGATCCAGCCACAGCACTCCAGCCTGGGTGACAGAGCGAGACTCCATCTCAAAAAAAAAAAAAAAAGAAATTATGCTCCATTTTGCTACATGTTGCAAAAATTTAGGAAATTTTAGTCATCCTACAGAATATTTTCTCCCATTTCAGAAACCGCAGCATTTTGCTCTGTAGCCCTGAGTGTGAAGAACTGAGCTAAAGAAGGCAAAGGCATTTTATTCCCATTGAGGAGACTTTGCCCTGGACCAGACAGGGCAAAAGGTTACAGTTGAATGCCAGCTACCTTCCAGCAGAAACTGCCCACTACCCAACATCAGTAATGACATATCAAGGCTCAAAGATAAAGACAGAAAAAGAGAAGAAAGGCGAGGAAAATAAAGATCAGTTACCAATGTAGTATAGAAAAAAAAGAGTACAAGGTTTGAGCTACTGATCTAAGCTCCTATCTCTGTGTCGTGGTGGACAAGTTGCTAAACTTCCTGGACATGTGTTTTCAAAGGGAAATAATAATACTGACCTTGCAGGGTTCCTCTGATGAATAAATGAAGTCATGTGAGGGAAGCAAATAGCACAGAACCCGGCATGATGCCGGCTGTCCACAGGTGTCATCACCCTGCCCATTCTCTCTGCCATCCCGATGCCCTCCAACCCTGGGTGGAAGCAGAAGAGACTAGGTCTATTTGTAAAAAGGCCATATTACAAAGCAACAGATGATCTTAGAATGCCATTAGAATTTCTGAGACAGCACAGATTTCCCAGAAGAATAGAAACAGAGCGTTTGAATTGCTTCAAAATGGCTTTTGACAGTAATAGAGGGTCTCAACCTGAGTTGTCTTAAGTTTGCATAAGGCTTAGGAGAGGATAAAATAAAGCAGGATCTAGAGATTGGTGAGGAGAAATAGAAGTCCCCATTCTTGACAGCTCTCAGCTCATGCAGCCCTCCCCCCACACACAGTCACACTCGCACACACACACATCCAGATTCACACACATTCCTATGCACGCACACCCACACTCATAAACACCCTCATACACGCACACTTGTGAATTCACACATTCACATTCATGTACTCCCATCACACATTCAAAACACACACTCATACACTCACATACTCTGCAAAAACTCATGTTCCAAAAGGGGATTTGTAAGCTGAATATTCAGACCTCAGAACACATATTTTCACAAAAATAATATTATGGCCGGGAGCAGTGGCTCATGCCTGTAATCCCAGCACTTTGGGAGGCCGAGGTGGGCGGATCACTTGAGGTCAGGAGTTCAGGACCAGCCTGGCCAACATGGTGAAACCCTGTCTCTACTAAAAATACAAAAATTAACCAGGCATGATGTTGCGTGCCTGTAGACCCAACTACTCTACTCAGGAGGCTGAGGCAGGAGAATCGCTTGAACCCAGGAAGCAGAGGATGCAGTGAGCTGAGATTGTGACACTGCACTGCAGCCTGGACAACAGAGACAGACTCCGTCTCAAAAAACAATAATAATATTATAAATGGTTGCCATATTTCCAGGTTACCACACATGAAACAAAACTTTTAATTAATTATTTATTTATTTTTTTGAGACAGGAGTCTTGTTCTGTCACCCAGGCTGGAGTGCAGTGGTGAGATCTCGGCTCACTGCAAGCTCCGCCTCCCGGGTTCACGCCATTCTCCTGCCTCAGCCTCCGGAGTAGCTGGGACTACAGGTCCCCGCCACCACGCCCGGCTAATTTTTTTGTATTTTTAGTAGAGAGGGGGTTTCACCGTGTTAGCCAGGATGGTCTCGATCTCCTGACCTCATGATCCGCCCGCCTTGCCTCCCAAAGTGCTAGAATTACAGGCGTGAGCCACTGCTCTTGGCCTGCTTTTGTATTTTAAACCAAATTTGAACCCATAAATTAGGTAACATACTGCATATTGGCAATTAAGCAACAACAACAAAAAGAACGCCCAGCGTGGTGGCTCATACCTGTAATCCCAGCACTTTGGGAGGCCAAGGCGGGCAGATCACAAAGTCAGGAGTTCGAGACCAGCCTGACCTACATGATGAAACCCTGCCTCTACTAAAAATACAAAAATTAGCGGGGCGTGGTGATATGCGCCTGTAATCCCAGCTACTCCGGAGGCTGAGGCAGGAGAATAGCTTGAACCAGGGAGGCAGAGGTTGCAGTGAGCCAAGATTGCACTACTGCATTCCAGCCTGGGTGACAGAGTGAGATTCCATCTCAAAAATAATAATAATAATAAAAAGAACTAATACTATTGGTTTGCCTTTTTCATGGAATCATTACAAATGTTTTAAACTGAATAACATTTTGTATTAGATGCTTTAAAACAGGGTCACTGGCATGAACATGCCCTGGCTCCCGTAGGCCATGCTCAGAGCTTGACTGTTGAACTTGCTCGGATAGAGCAGCAAGAGACGGAACAGCCTGGAGCCCAGAGAACTGAGGTGCTCTGGATGAGCCCAGGGCTGCTGAGAAGGCCTCACTCTAATGGGGGCCTCTCACGCCCACCCCGCCAGCTCCCAAATCCAGTCAACAGAGGGCAGTGTGCTAGGCCCTGTGCCAACCACTGAACAGAATTATCTCAACTAATCTGCATAGTCAAACAGCAAAGTGCATATATTATTCCCATTCTTCAGATGGAGAAACTGAAGCTGAAAGGTTAGTGACTGGCCCAGAGTCAGTACAACCCAGGCCTGCTGCCTCAGAGCCTTTACTCTTAACTTTGGCTGCACGTTGGAATCATGTGGGGAGAGGTCACTAAAAAATACAGAACTTCAGATTTAATTAGCTCAGGTTCAGCCTGGGCACCTGAACTTTTTAAAGCTTCCCAGATAATCCTAATGCACAGCCAGCTGGAGAACCACTGTCTTAACCAATGTTTCTCAGCATAGCCCATACCACTACTACCACACCAGAGGTGATGGAAACACACAGATGTCTGGGCCTCATCCAGGATCCATTATGACACACCAGCAAAGCACACGTGGTCTCATGTAACTTGCACAAAACTCTTAGGAGGCTGTAAATTATTCCCATTATATAGATAAGGAAACTGAAACTGAGATCTAGAAAGCTTCAGAAGCTTGACTAATCACTCCATTTCACTGCATCCCAAAGAGGGAAGATGGGGCAGGGCTGTTGAGGGGGTGAATAAGCTGGTAGGTGCCCAAAGTGAGCATCGGTGGTGCCAGGATAGAGGAGAAAGGGGTGTGGAAGGTTCCGCAATAGCAGAAGGGAAGAGGTGAGGCTGGGAGAGACGGGACCTGTAGGCCTCAGGGGTGCAACCCAGAAGAAATGCTGGTTTCCACTGGAGGAGTTTACAGGATGCCTGGGTAGAAGAGGGAAGGACAGATAGGCATGGGAGGGAAATCTGAGTCTGAGATGGGGCAACAGGCTCCAAGGCACCAGCAGAGAAGTGTGGCTCGAGCCCAGTCTCAGCTGATTGGGCCCAGTACTTCCCCGCCCACTGGCTTCGATGTGCATGGAGACCGGTGATTCTCACATTAGAATCACCAAGGGCGTTTTGAAATAAACACTGATTTAACTGAAAAATCTCCAGGACGACCAACTACTGCCTCAGAGAAGTTACTGAGGTTTCCAGGCACCAGAGGGGAGTTTACTCTCTTGAAAGCTACAGCATAGCATGCAATGGGGCTACTTAAAAGAAAAGGGGGTACTGTGGCTTCACTTGCTGTCTCTCCGGGGCTTGTTAAGGCAAAAGAAAAAGGATAAGCTACCCCTCTTTTGATGAGAAAACACGAAAGGTTGGTGGATTAAGAGCAAACAGTTAAAAGCAGCTCTTCTTCACTTTGAAATGTGGTGCTAAACCTGCATCTGGGCTGACACCCCAAACAACAGTCATTTCAACACAGCACAAGCCTGTTAGAACATGACTCACAAAAACACTGATGTGACTTGATCAGAGGCCAAGTCATGTCCTACACGAAAAGAAATGAAACACAACAAAATGAGAAACCTAGTGGCCCCAAACAGGAAAGCACTAGTGTGCCGCTGTTAGGCATGCAGACCTGTGACTGCATCCTTCAGCTACCCTAGCAAGATGATAAGGAACTTCGAAAACTGGGTGCCTCTTTCTTTCTTTCTTTCTTTCTTTCTTTCTTTCTTTCTTTCTTTCT